>NC_134116.1:17598489-17901520 GCF_040939455.1 Microcebus murinus | reverse complement strand
AGGGCCATCTCCCACCGTGGGCCGCGGAATGGATGAGGAAGCCCCCACCTCCACTCCCCTGCGCCCCTTCAAGCCACAGGTGCCGAGCTCCTCCAGAACATGGGAGGAGAGGGAGGCTGAGGGAGGGATGGAAGGAGAAGAGAAATTTCCCAGTTGGCAGAGGCAGGTAAAATGGGAGAAAGCGGGGCGAAGAAGGGTGAGGGAGAGGGCGACCTCACTCCGAGGAAATTTCCCAAGAGGAAAGGGGCAGCAATGGGGGAGAGGATCCTCGGACGCAGTGAGGAGTCTGGGAGTTGCTGCTCCACCAGGACCTTCTCCTCACCCCTGTCCAACCCCCTACCCTCCCCATCACCTCTGGATCCCGCGGACCCAGCAAGGTCGGCGGCTTGGCCTCATCCCGGCCGATTTAGAGGAGCCTGGCCCGGGCCCGCAGGTCTGCCTGCACCCGCCTCCCTCCCCCGGGCCCCGGTCGTCCCGCACTCACCAGGAGCACGGAGCCGCGCACCACCTCCGACACGCTCTGCCGCAGCTCCGCCGCCGTGCCCGGCTTGCTCAGCGCGCGGGTGAACTTCCGAGTCTCCGCCGAGGCGGGGAGCAGCTGGGGCTGCGACATCCTCCCGCCGCCGCCGTCTCCCCCTGCTCCCGCGGTCCGGCCGCGCCGCGCCGCCGCCAGGTGCGCCCTCAGCGGCCGGCCCGCTCCGCCCGCGGTTCCCGGCGCCGCCGCCCGCCGGCTCCCCCCGCCGCTCGCCGCGCGTCAGGCCGCCGCAGCCCCGGCCGCGCCCTCCGCTCCGTGTCACGCCCCGAGGCGCCCTCCTCGGCGTCCGCCACCCCCAGCACCCGCAGCTGCGCCCGGATTCGTTCGGGGCGACCGTGCGTGTGGCGGCGGCGGCTCCCCCATGCCACCAGCCTCCCTCAGCTGCCGCTCGCCGGGCCGCCTCCTCGGGGCGGGGTGTCCGGCGCGGCGCGGGGCGGGGCGCCCGGCGGGCGGAGGAGGGGCTGGCGCGGCCGGACGGCTGGGACAGCGGGCCCGGCAGGTCGGCGCAGCCAGGCGGCCAGACCCCCGGCGGGGAATAGGGGGTTCTGGAGCGCCCCTGCTTCGGGTCGTTTCTTCTCCAGCAGCACGTCCGAAGACCCGAGTCGAGGGCTGAGCAGGGTTGGCGCAGGCGGGGTCTCGGGACCCTCCCCGGGACACGAGGTTTCCTGCCCATGGAGCTCTGCCGCGCTCGAGGGGACCCCGAGGTCACCAGCAGGGCCGGGGCTCGGTGGCACCACGCCCGCCTGTGCGCCCAGGGCCTCTGCGGGGACGGAGGTCTCAGGAAAGTGGCCTTATTTATGCGGCACGGAGAAGGCACGGGGCCCTACGGAAACCTCGGCCGGGCGGACCTGGACTGAGCGCCCCTGCCCGGGACCTAACGTGAGGCACCGCACGCACCCGCGGTGGCGCTTCTCGGCCTCGGGCCACCGCCATTCGGCCCCTGGAGGCATCGGGTTAGCGGTGGGACCAGGCCGGCAGCGGCCGGACGGGCGTGAGAGACACGCACACCCCGGCCCGCCAGGATTGCCTGCTGCGTCACCTTGGACGTGGGCAAAACTTCTGAGCCTCGATTATCTCGTCTGTAACCTGAGGAGCGTAGCCCGGAAGGCGTGTAAGGGACGCGGAGGCACTGGCGGAGGCCGATATGGCCCGCCTGCCGCCCCAGTGCGGCCGGACCTCCAGGCGTGGTGTCCGGGAACTCCGGGATGCGCGGGCTTGCGAGCCCACCGTGACTCGGAGCTGGCGGCTGCTAGTGACAGCCACCCTTGTGAGAAACACTTCTCACACAGCCTCTCCCGCTTTCCTGTCCCTAAGGGACGCCAGTGGCCCTAGCGCCTTTTTCCCTCTCTCCTGAGGAAACCCTGCGTAGCCTAACCCTGACCCCGCCGCGGAAAAGGCGCGCTGGGCGGGGGGAATTTACACTGGGCCCACGGCGCATGCTCAATTGCCTGGCATTGGGCGGGTTCCCGTGGCGGGGAGCCTGGTTTAAGAGCGGCTCCTCTGATTGGCTGGAATGCCCGGGTCACGCCCATTGCCTCCTGAAGGACAGCTTCTTACCTGGCGGGTCAATCTCTGCAGCGCGCGGTGGCCGAGACCCGGTTTTACGAGCCGCCTTCCCGCCCAAGTACCCTGAGGCTTCACAGCCGCCGTCATCGTGGTGAGGGAGGCAGCCCATTGCGTCCCATCCCACCAGAAAGCCAAACTCTGGAAAGAAAGAAAACTCTGGCCTAAAGCGTAATCTTACAGTGGCAGGGAAAAATACTAATCTAGCGCAGGAAGCAAAACACCTCCCTTCTGAACTTAATGGGCAGATCTGGCGCATAGTAAGACTGGAAGTGAGGCATGCAGTCAGCACTCAATAATGCTTGCTGGATTGGGTTGTTTTCCTAGTGGGTTGAGCACGCAGGATGTAACACTGAGTGAGCTTGACAGGTTGGAAGATAAACAAAACAAGTAATGCGTGATAATAAAAACAATTACACACCGATTTCCAACTGTGTCAAATGAGGAGTTAGACATTTTCCAGCCTCTTCTGTTCTAAGGTGGAGCTGGGTGACCCCAATAGAGTAGAGCAGGTGGCAGCCCCGCCTTACCCTGCCTTTCCCGGAAACTTGGACTGTTTAGTATGAACATGCTCAACTCGCATTTACAACTCTGAGCTACACTGGACTGTTAAGAAAGCTTGTGTTCTGAGAACCATAAATTAAAGTTTCTCTTTGAGCTTCTGACTCCCTAAAAAGTACTAGACAACAGAAATTTTCCCCCAGCTGCTACCTTAGCTCTCTAAACTATAGCTACTTCATAGAAGGTGAAGAGATTTTATGTTTTTAATTAATAACAAAAGCATCCAAGGTTGTGGAGTTTTCTTAGTGTACAATACAGTATTGTGATTTTTTTTTCTTTTTTTTTTCCTTGAAGACCTATATGGTTAAAGAAAAGAGTGTGTGTGTGTGTGTGTGTGTCTAGTCAAAAAACAAAATGTCAAATTGTTTTAAAAATCTAATTGGTTTTTATTAGTGATTCATGAACCAGGCAGCATCCTGTGTACAAAATTGAGTCAGGAGCTCTGTGGGCATGGCAGAACAGTTGGGTTTTGTAAGGTAACTTAAGCAGGAACAAGGGAATAGCACAATGCAAAAAGCAGATTGGTTAGCATCAGGCAGCCTCAGGTTATTTTCCCTGTATGTGTTAAATCGGAGGGGACTGCCTTATGCTGGCTCACGTTGACCAGGCCTCATTTGACTGGCTGATAGACATCTCCTATTTTTTGGAAAACTGGCCTTTTTAGAGATTTTTCTCTTTTTTCTTTAAGTTTCCATTTAATTACTTGGCACTTAACATGAGTGATTCCATTTGGTTTGGTCTGTTCTGGCCTAGTGTAGGAGATCAGTTCAAAACAATGGCCTCCTTGGCCCGGGCAGTGACTCATGCCTGTAATGCCTATAATCCTAGCACTTTGGGAGGCCAAGGTGGGAGGATCACTTGAGGCGAGGAGTTCAAGATTAGCCTAAGCAAGAACGAGACCCCTGTCTCTACAAAAAAATAGAAAAATTAGCCAGGTGAATTGGCCAGCTATGTTGGCACATCCCAGTTACTCAGGAGGCAGAGGTAGGAGAATCTCTTGAGCCCAGGAGTTTAAGGTGCAGTGAGCTATGAGGACACCACTGCACTCTAGCCCAGGCAACAGAGCAAGACCCTATCTCAAAAAAAGAAACACACACACATACACAGACACATGGCCTCCTATAAATTTTATTTATATGTATATATAATATAGGTAGATAGAAAATAAAGAATTCCCCAAACCTTCTACTAAATTCTGTACTTGCATGCTAATTCATCATATTCTAGAATTCGCAGATTTTCATTTAGGAAGCAGGGAATGTGCCAACAGTAGTCATTGACAATGTCTAACCAAATGCAAGTTCTGACAGTCAGAGAAGGAGGCATAGAAATGTGAACTAAGCCCAGGAAGATGGATACACCTAGCTACACAGAGTCGAGCCTCTTCCTCCTGGAGAAGTGTTATTGATAACAAATGGGACATTTCTCATGTTTAAGTTTGAGCAGAAACTCAGTCCTTACTGTTATAAGTTGAATTGTGCCCCCTAAAAGGATATACTGAAGTCCTAACTCCAACACCTGTGAATGTGGTCTTACTTGGAAATAGATCTTTGCAGATGTAACCAAGTTAAGATGAGGTCATATTGGATTAGGTGGACCCTAATCCAAATGAATGGTGTCTTTATAAGAAGAAAAAGACACAGATACAGACACAAAGGGAGAACAGTATGTGACAACAGAGGGAGAGTTGGGAATGATGCACATCTAGAAGCCACAGAACACCAAGGGATGCCAGGAACCAACAGAAGCTGGAAGAGGCAGGAAAGGATTCTTCCCCAGGTTCATCAGAGGGAACATGGCCTGCTGACACCTTGACTTCAGACTTTTAGGCTCCAGAACTATGAGAAAATTAATTCTGTAGCTCTAAGCCACACAGTTGTTAGAACTTTGTTATAGCAGCCATGGGAAACCAATATACTTACCAAAGGCTATTCTTTGGAATTTCCGCTAGAGTAGGCCCAGAATTGTGTTCTCTGATATCAACTCTTTCACAGAAAAGAGGGGGTCACACCTTTATAGAAGGAAGAGAAGCAACCAAGAGAGGGTACTGCCTGGGGTGAAGTCAACCTCTGGCAAGGAGGGGTGGATGGTGTTTAAGGTGTGGGAGAAGAAATCTACCTTAGCTTGAGAGAGTAATCTTTGTTTTTCCAAACTATAGGAAGAAAGTCTTCCTTTCTGCTGAAGATGATATTAGTAGGTAGTGAAGTTGAAATATAATTGCAGCCAGTTCTGAAATTTGCATATAAATGACTATAATTATAATTCAAGCACTACCTATGTTTAATGGTAACCTCTTACTACATCATTTCCTTGTTAAGTTTGCCTTAGGATTTGTATGTGTCTTAATGACATATAATTAGTTTAAAATCTTTTCCAGATATATCTTGAAAGAGCATGTCTGTTTTTAGCAAAATAAAAAGCAACCCATAAAGAGTAGGCACTCTATGCATTGTAGTATCCAGGGATGTGTGAAAGGGGACTTTCACTCTTTATTTTATCCTTGCATTGAATGATTTTTTTTTAATAAGCATCTATCACTTGTATACTTCATTTCCTAAATATTTCTTACATTGCTTGTTTTTTAAAATTAATCAACCAATGCTTAGAAGTAGGCTCTTGTTACTTCCACTAAGTAACATAAGTAGAAGACACAAACTCTTTAAGGAAGAGCATCTGGGAAAGGTATGCAGTTAATCTAACACTTAAGTTTGCAGCTATCACTTAGGGTTAATATTACTGGAGGAATATAATCCCCTCTTTCACTCCTATTTTATTCAGGAAAGGTTCTTAGAGAAGATGAAATATGAGGTCTTTAAGGGATAGCAGAGACCAGGGCTTCGCACAGTGACCATGCATATAAATCACCTGGGGATCTTTTTAAACTGCAGGTTCTGATGCAGAAGGTCAGGTGTGGTGCCCAAGATCCTACAGATCTAACAAACTCCCAGGTGACATCAAGCTCCTCAATCACGCAGATGCTGCTCATCCACAGCCCACACGTGGAGGAGCAGACTTCCATCTCTGGCGGGATGGCACACTGCAGGCCCTGAAAAGTCCTCCAGCAGGAAGACAAAACACCCAATAGGAAAATGGGCAAAACTCATGACCAAACAATTCACAGAAAAAATGTAAAATGACGAGTAAACATATGAAAAGATGTTTGACTTAGTTTATGATAAAAGAAATGCAAATTAAAACTACACTGATATGCAATTTCTCACCAATAAGATTGGAAAAAATCATAAAGTATCACACTTTAGATGAAAAGGAAACAGGTGCTCTCACACACGGCTGGTGGAAATGCAAGATGATACAACCACTATGCAGTGGAATGTGGCAGTATCTAACAAAATGACATTTGCAGTTGTCTTTTCTGCCAGCAGTCCCACTACTGGCAATTTTTTCTCAAAATATACCTCAAACAATAAGAAAATATTATACACAAAGCATTATCTGTAATGGGAAAATATTGGAAAATATTAATACCTAAATACCCAATATTGGAGATTGAGTAAATGTGGTACGTGCATACAATGAAATATTAATGAACTATAAAAATGAATGAGAAAGTTATCTATCAACAAATACGAATGATTTTCTGGATATATTGTTTAAAAAAGCAGAGAATTTGGGAGGCCGATCCAGGAGGATCGCTCGAGGTCAGGAGTTCGAGACCAGACTTAGCAAGAGCAAGACTCTGTCTCTACTAAAAATAGAAAGAAATTAGCCGGACAACTAAAAACATAAAAAAAAAAAAAAATAGCCAGGCATGGTGGCACATGCCTATAATCTCAGCTACTTGAGAGGCTGAGGCAGGAGGATCACTGGAATGCAGGAGTTTGAGACCAGCCTCACAATATAGCAAGACCCTGTCTCTACAAAAGATAGAAAAATCGACCGGGCATGGTGGCACACACCTATAGTCCTAGCTACTTGGGAGCCTGAGGTAGAAGGATCACTTGAGCCCAGGAGTTCAAGGTTACAGCGAGCTATGATTGTGCCACTATGCTCCAGCCTGGGTGACAGAGTGAGACCCTGTCTCCAAAATATAAATAAATAAACAATTTTTTAAATGAACAAGAATGGAGAAAAATCCTAAAATGGAATACATACAGAAACAAAAATACAGGACAGATCTGTACTTCAAATAAATAATATAACCACACTGAAGGGGGAAAAAATTCAAAAAGTATGAATCCTGGTAATTTTGAACACAATATTTGAACTATTAATATATGCTTTTAGGTTAAAGACAAAAAGAACTCTAAAAATATATTGAACTATAGTAAGTAGGCTTTTTTTTTGCAGATGTATGGGCTAGTAATCTGAAATGACTTTCTGTGTATTCTAGGATTGAATGAATAAGTAATATATTCTTGATAATGGGAAGTAGGTTTATCATTGTTAGAGAAGGAAGTTAGAAATATGGAAAGGAGGAAGCTAGAATAAATGCTATGGTGTTAGACTGGATTTGGGAATATCAGTATAAACTCATGAATTTTAATACATACAGAAAGAGAGAAAGAATGATGAATAGATCCATGCAAATATATCAGTGGTGTGCTACCGGCTCATACCAGCTCAGGACAAGCAATTGTTAAGTTTTCAAGACTTTTGCAAGCAGGTTGAGGGTAAATTGGCACCTTTAAATCAGATACAGTGGGAATATTATCACCAAGGAAATCAGTAGATGCTACAAATCAAGGATTTTTCCCCAAAAAAGCCAGTTGTTGATCATTTACTAGCACACTACTCTGTGTGTATATATGTGTGTGTATACACATACATACATACATACATGTGTTTCCTAGTTCTATCCACTAAAAAGTCTTACAAGCACACACCCTAGTAACAAGGAGCACACCTAGCCACTAGAACTTGCTTTTAAGTAGCATTCTCCACTGAAAGGAACCAGGGATCCTTGAAGAAATAGTTGATTCCAGGACTAGCGCAGGGAAAGTTCAAGACAGACCTGCAACATCTTAGCCAGACGTGCTAGAACACATGCTGGGCAGGTTTCCTGACTGTCCAAAGCCCCATGCTTTCCAGGACTCAAGGCCATTCCACTGACTCCCCAGAGGGCTTGCATATGCTCTCAGTGAAGTTGAAGCCCACAGTGACCCAGTAACTCTGTTTAACTTATTCTCTCCTGGGATCCTTCACCTAAGAGTGGCAAGATCACCTTTCCACAGCTAAGGTATGTGGTTGCTACTCAGTTTTTACAGTGATCACCATTAAGATACTTTTATGTGTAAATAGTTCTTGATAAAGCAAAATATTTCATTGAGAAAAATTCAACGAACAGGTTCAACAGCAGCCTGGGGCAGCTAAAGAAGAAACTAGTAACATAAAAGATAAATCAGAAGAAATAATCCATGGGTAGGGGTAGCAATGCACCACCCAGATCCTCCTTGTAGGAAAAGCTGATTGCCCAGAGAGTACAGTGAGCAGACAGCCTCAGCTGCCGGCTCCATCAGGGGCTGCCTCTGCCTCCGCTGCAGAAAGCACCTCACCAGGATCACACACTTGCCAGGGAAGCTCACAAATTGGGTGAATGAATAAAGTAGGAGCTGAAAGCCTTGGCCATTCAAGTGATGTGGGTAAACTCCGATGGGCCATGTTGATTCCAAAGCTCCCTGTTGTGTTGAAAAATGCTTTGACAGGCCTGCATCACTGTTCAGCTTGTCTCTCACCCACACCCAGATCCAACCCCTTTCCTTCACTGCTGTTGATCCCTAGTGAACATCACCCTGAGCTTGCATCCTGAACTTCATCTGGGTACCTGCTGATAGAGAACCCGTTCTACAACAATCCAGAATGTAGCACAGTCAGTCAGCTGGAAGCTATGGGGAAAAGTTTGAAAGAAATGGAGAAAAAGTGAAAAAAAACTAACATGAAATTGTAAGAGAAGAGAGAGAAATAAAAAGAAATCTGTACCTAGACATATTATAGTGGAAGTGCGGAACCAGACAAAGAGAAGATCACGATAGCAGTCAGAATGGAAAGACAGATGACTCACAAAGATAAATGACAATTCAACAACAATGAAAGCTAGAAAACAGTAGAATCATGACACCAATGCGCTGACAGAAAACACCTGCCAACTGAGAATTTCACACTGAGTAAAACTACCTTTCAAAAATGAAGGCAAAATAAGGACATTTCAGGAAAAAAATTATTTTGCTATCAAGTAAACCTCACAGAATAAACTTTTAAAGAATGCCCCTTAGGGCAAATTATTAGAAAAGATGTAAACTACCAAAGTAGTATTGAGGAGAAACAGAAAATCTGCATAGGCCTATAAAAAGTAGTGATTGAATGAGAATTGTGAAACTTCACACAAAGACATGACATAGTCTTATATGTAAAAAAGCTTTAGGAATCCACAAAAAAATCTATTAGAACCAATAAAAAAGTTCAACAATGTTGTAAGGTACACAATCAACATGCAAAAAAATCAATTTTATTTTTACACATTAGCAAGGACCAAGCTAAAAATGAAATTAGAAAAACAGTTCTACTTATAATAGCATCAAAAAGACTTATATACTTAGAATTAAATTTAATGAAAAAAATCCAAGAATTATACACTGAAAACTACAAAACACAGTTGAAAGAAATTGAGTAAAATCTAAATAAATGGAAAGACATGCCATGAAATTGGATTGCAAGGCTTAATATTGGTAAGATGTCAATACTCTCCAAATTGACATACAGATTCAACACAATCCCTATCAAAATCCCAATTGGCTTTTTGCAGCTGACAGCTGATTCTAAAGTTCACATGAAAATGCAATAAACTCAGGATACCCGACACAGTCCTGAAAATAAAAACAAAGTTGGAAAACTCATACTTCCCTATTCCAAAACTTACTACAAACCTACAATAAACTAGACTATGTGGTATTAACATAAGGATAGAAATATAGATCAATGGAATATAATTCATAGTTCAGAAATAAACTGCCCAATACACTATGGGCAACAATGTGTAACACCTTTCAATGGGGAAAGAATAATCTTTTCAACAAATGATGCTGGAACAACTTGATATTCACAGACAAAAGAATGAAGTTAGGTTGGTCCAAATGCAGTGGTGTTTACAACTAATTGATCACAAGCAGTTACAGATTCTTTTGTTCCTTCTCCACTCCCACTGCTTCACTTGACCAGGCTTTAAAAAAAAAAAGAATGATGTTAAACCCTATCTCACACATATGCAAAAAAATAATTTTCAAAATGGATCAAAGACCTAAATGAAAGAGCTAAAACTATAAAACACTTAGCAGAAAACAGAGGCATACATTGTTGTGACCTCAGATTAGGCAATATTTTCTTAGACATGACACCAAAAAGCACAAGAAACCAAAGAAAATAGACAAATTTGACCTCATCAAAATTAAAAACTTTTGTGCTTCAAAGGACAGTGTCAAGAAAGTGAAAAGGTAACACACAGAATGGGAGAAAATATTTGCAAATCATATATCTGATAAGGGTCTAGTATTCAGATTATATAAAGATCTCTTAAACTTCAATAATAAAAAGACAAATAATCCAATTAAAATTGGACAAATGATCTGAGCAGACATTTCTCCAAAAATGCACAAACAGCCAATAAGTACCTGAAAAGGTGCTCAAAATTGTTAGTCATTAGGAAAATGCAAATTAAAACCATGAGTTACTACTTCACATGCTCTGGGATGGCCATAATGAAAAAGACAGACAATAACAAATCTGGGTGAGGATGTAGAGAAACTGGAACTCTCATACTATGCAGGCGGCACTGTAAAATGGAGCAGCCACTTTGGAAAATAGTTTGGCAGCTCCTCAAAAAGTTAAACAGAATTACCATGTGACCCAGCAATTCCACTCATAGGCATATACCCCAGAGAACTGAAAGCATGTCTAGACAAAAACTTGTACACAAATATTTATAATGGCATTATTCAGACTAGCCAAAAGTGAAAACAACCCAAATGTCCATCAATTGATAAATGATAACCGAATGTAATATATTCATACAATGGAATATTATTTAGCTATAAAAAGGGATGTGTACTGATTTATGCCATAACTTGCATAAATGTTAAAAAAAATATGCTAAGTGAAAGCAGCTAGACACAAAAGGCCACTTATTGTACGATTATATTTATATGAAATATTCAGAATAAGCAAATCCATACAGACAGAAAGTAGGTTTGTCGTTGCCAGAGGCTGGGGGAGGGAAACGTGGGGAACACCTGATAACAGACATGGATTTCTTATCGGGGGTGAGGAATATGTTCTGGAATTAGATAGTGGTGATGGTTGCACATCTTTGTGAATAGACTAAAAACCAATGATTGTACACGTTAAAGGGTGAATATTATGGTATGTTAATTATATCTCATTAAAAGAAAAAGAGAATGTATTTTAGGCAAGAAGAAAGTGATTCCAGATGAAAGATCTGAGATGAAAGAAGGAATAGTGAACAAATAAAGTAATAAATATGTGATCAGATTTAAATAAATATCAAATGAAGTATTTATCAAACAAAAATAGTAATGCCTAATTTGTGGGACTTAAATCAACCCCAAATATTAATACAAAACAACAGTATATAAAGCAGCATGGTGTTCAAAGATTCTTATATGGCTCTTGAGGAAGCTATTGATTAATTTTAGAAATTGTTAAATGTGAAAATACTAAAATGTCACAATATGCATATAAAGTGGTTAACTTTCAAACTATTAATGTGAAAAAATAGAATGAGAATGGAAAAAAATCAGTAAAAAAGGAAATAAGAAAATACAGGGAGTAAAAATATAGAGAAAATGCAAAAAAATGGAAAGCACAAAATAAGCTGGTAAAAAGGAATCTAAATATATTAGTTACCATAATTAATATAAATGTACTTAATATTCCCATTAAAAGACCAAGATTGTTGATGTGAGTAAAGAAACAAATGCCATATATATACTGTTTGTAAGAGGTACATCTAAATGATAAAGATTAAAAAAGGTGCAATATAGAAGGATGAAACAATTTATACTGGGCAAATACTAACCAAAATAAAGTTCAGCACAACTATATCGCTATCCAAGTACGAGATTTAGGACAAAAAATATTACAGAATTAAAGAGATTTACTAAAGAATAATGCAAAGAACAGCTCAAAGCCTCAAATCCCCAGGAGGCTATAACAATTACAAACTTATATGTATCTAATAGTATTTGCCTCAAAATATATAAAGAGATGGGTCACCTAGAACACTTTGGAAAGAATGATTTTTCCCCTAAATTATCAAATACATTTTTTTCTGAGGCTTCACATGTGGACTATACATTTAAAATCTCTTGACAGGAGCCAGGTATTAATAAAAGAGCTGAAAATATTCTAAAATGTGTTTTTATACTTGACCTTAGCCAAAAAGCCAAGAAGCAATCTAAAATGAGTTTTGAAAAAAAAATTATGAAAGATGTCAGTATACTCTGAAATGGGATGTCAACAAAACAAAAAATTTTGAGCCATAAAAGAACACTTAAAAGGATATCAGTCAATATCCTTTAAAACAGGTAGTCATTACAACAATATCCAGTTGTCTCATATTTTTTATAATTGTTAATATTTATAATTCATCTGTTTTAAATTTATGGCATAGAGCATTATTTCAGGTTGGAGCTATATTTTTTTATAGTAAATAGTTGCTTTGCTGCAAATTTTGCTAAATTATTTGGAGTTCAAGGACTAATTAAACTAAATTTTAGCAATTCAATATGAACTGCCAAATGGAGAATGGAGTTAGCTTTAAGTATTTTCAAAATGCTGTCAGTTTAGTAGTAGGACTTCTAAATATTTGCTGTTTGCCTAAGCTTGTCCAAACACATATATCCTAAGTTATAATAGTTTTCAATTCCTTGATTAAGATAAGTAACTATTTCTGGGAAGGTGGAAGTATGTGACATCTGTATTTAATTAAATTTACTTTAAATATTTTTAAACAAATTGGTGTGATACATTAACAGAATGAGGCTGGCATGGTGACTCACACCTGTAATCCTGGCACTCTGAGGATGAGGCTGGAGGATTGCTTGAGCTCAGGAGTTCAAGACCAGCTTAAGCAAAAGCAAGACCCCATCTCTACTAAAAATAGAAAAATTAGCCAGGCACAGTGGCCTGTAGTCCCAGGTACTCAGGAGTCTGAGGTAGGAGGATTGCTTGAGCCCAGGAGTTTGAGGTTGCTATAGTTAGGCTGATGCCACAGCACTCTAGCCCGGGCAACAGAGTGAGACTCTGACTCAAAAAAAGAAAAAAGAAAGAAAAAAAAAAAAACACCACAGATTTTTCCAAAGTTTAACCATTTATTACCTTGAGATTGTGATAAAAGGTGCAGATCCTCCACCTCCTTAATAAACAACCAGAAATTAATTCAGACTAGGTTCTAGCCCTGTCTAAATATTGAAAGAGTTCAGAGTAATCCCAATGCTTCCAGACAGAATTAGAAGCCTTGTTGTTAAGCCCTTAGAGCTTCCTTTCCTCTCCAGAAATGAGATGGTTCTAGCCCTGGGCAAAATCAACTGAGAATAAAAGGAGAGTTGTAATTCATTTTTTACTCTCCCAAATTTACTGTAACCCCTATTGCTGGTAGTGGTGGACAGTCAAGAATTCCACTAGAATGTACCTGTCTGGCTGATGAGGAAACTTCATTGGGGTCAGGGGGCCCTGAATGTGTTCCCTAGCCCGTGTCCCTAATTCCAGGTTGAGACCCCTCTGTAGACTGAACACACAGTAAATATCAAAGCTAGGGCTGCCCCTTCATTCACAGCTTCTTGGATACCTGACATTTGGTGAAACAAAGGAGCATGCTAGCTCTTAGAAGACAATTAGAGTTATGAGTTCAGGTCAACTCTGTCCAATAATGCAAAGGACAAAACATGGGAAAACACTACGTAAGACGGAAGAGAGAGAAAGAAAAAAGGAATGATCATATGATACATGGAAAAATACAAATATTTTACATAAGAGGCAGGGAAAAGAACCTTGCATAGACTAGTCTGATGACTAGAGTCATATTTGTCAAACTGCCCAGACAGTGTCCATTTGCACCCAAATATTTATATAGAGACGGTTGCATTGAGTGACCTCCGTTACTATGGTAAGCGCAGTGGGTGTTACTCTGAAAAAAAATGTGACCAAATATTTTTATCTCATGGTCTGTACTTTTTAATGTTTTAAACCACATTTATTATACAAAGTAGTCTACCCAACAGTAAACCTAATGACAACTCTGACACCTACTGCAGTTTTTCTCTTTATAAAATCCTAAATCCACGGATTCCTCCCTCATTATGCTGCATCCTGAGGGGATGGGAGAAGTCAAACAGCTACTGAGCTACCAGTGTCAAAACTGAACTTCCTGTCCTAACCTGTTCTCTCTCTCTCTGCCAACCTGCTGGCAGATGGAAGCTGTTAACCAGCACCTTTTCCTCACTAGGCTTGGCACCCCAATTTCAGTATTTCTGCCATCCAACAAGCAGAAGAAAAAAAGCCTACTGCATCAATAACCCACTGAGAATAAATGAAAAGATATCATCAAGCCAAAGGAATAGATAAGTTGTAATATACAAGCAAAATCTAACGAACTGTTACAAAAATTATTCTCTTGACTTGTAAAGATTTTTATTTTTAAGTAAGTGATCTAGGGTTAGAGAAAAAGGTGACCATGTGGGATTTCCTGGTCCAGATTGTTTTCTTTTTATTCTATTTTTCACTCTTAATTCTTTCCTCGGTCATTAAAATACTGCTTAGATAATTAGAATGATGTGTAATTTTCTAACATGAATCAACATATGAATTTATTATTTTTTCAATTGTCTTTCATACATGTTTTTAAAATGAGAATTAGAAATAGCATTAGGAAGTGCCTATCTCTGTAGGACATTACATTTATTTTCATCTTTTGTTGGTTGACAAATGTATTCATTCACAAAACGTTTATTGAGCACCTACTATGTGTTAGCTGCAATTCTAAGTATTATACTTAAGATATAGCATGATTTTAAAAAGATCAAGGGAGGGGAGCATGGGCAATGTACGTAAACTTAACATTTGTACCCCATAATATGCTGAAATAAAAAAATAAATAAAAAGATCAAAATCTCTGCCCTGTGGAGCTTACATTCCAATGCAGGACATAGTCAATACACAAGCCAGATAAGCAAAAGGCAGAGTGTTCTGCCAGAGGGAAGTGCTGGGATAACAAATAAAATAAGGCAGGGGACTGTGATGCAGTAGGAGTGAGTGGACTGAAATGTAAGTGGCCAGGGAAGGACTCAAGCTGAAAGGAACTATTGAATAAAGACTATTGAAGGCAGCAATGGAGTGAGCCCTGTTGGTGGTCAGGGGACAACATCCCAGGCAATGGGGACAGAAGTGCAAAGGCACCGAGGCAACGGCAGCCTGCTCTATTACAGGGGTGGCCACGGCCGGCAGGGCTGGAGTGGAGGGCGGCGAGGACGTGGCGGACAGCGGATGTGAAGCGAGAGCTGCAAGGTGCAGAGGGTGGACGGATTCGTGGTCTCTGATAGGCCACTGGAGTTTGAGTTTGACTCTGAATCCGCTGGGAAGCCAATGCAGGGTTTTCAGAGAGGAGCGGTGTCGCTATACAGGCACCAGTCCTGTCTCCTTCTTCTAGGTACACAGGCGCAAGACGGCATTTCCCACCTTTCCTTGCAGCGAGTCGGGTTGTGTGACTGGGCTCCAGTCAATGGAAGTGGATCGAAGTGCTATATAGACCACTTCCAATCCTAGTCCTAAAACTCCCTGTGTGATGCCTCACACCTTGTCTTCCCTCAGCCACAGCAACCATGGAAACCACATGTTGAAGGTGGAGTGACTCAAGGTGGAAGGAACCTGGATCCCCAAGTCATCGTTTAGAGGAGAGTGCCCGGGGATTGCATCCTGACCAGCAACGTCCATATTGGACTCCGTGTGATCAGGAGAGAAACTTTGTGTTAAACCACGCAGCTTTGGGGGTTATTTGTTACAGCTGCGTTCAGAATAGACTGGGGTTGGGGGAAGACAATGCAAACAGGAAGACCACAATCCAACCAAGAGATAATGGTGACTATGTGTATTTACTAATTTATTCATAAAAACTAACGTTCTGTGCTTCTGAAAGGCTACTCACAGTCTAGTGGAGAAGATGGACAGCAGGTAGGAAGGTGGGGCTACAGCTTCCCGTGGGGGAGTCTTTCACAGGGGCTGTCCTGACTGTCTTGTCTGGAACAGCTACAGATATAGGACCTGGGATGCGACGAGTTTGCGTGATGATCTTTGTAAATCATCAGCGCAGGGTCTGTCTCATAGTAAATAATGGATCATTGTTAGCTCCTCAATAATTATAAATTGTTTCAAGAAGTTGTTGTCAGAGCTGTTTACTATACATATATACATATATATATATAGACAGGGTCCAGACGGAGAGATGAAACCCATAACTAAGGAGATATTTGCACCGCCAACTTCTCTGTCTTTTTCTGTTTGAATCAGCCTCAGATTTTCACTCTCTTTCCACAGCTAACTTTTGTTCTTATTTGTGAGCAATGTCCATACTCTGTATAGACTGGGTGACACCAAAAAAGTTTTGCTCACTTCACTTTTCAATCTGTAGCATATAGTCCAGAACGCCTAATACTCTTTGTAGTAGTTTGTATTACAAAGCCTAAGCCTGCCATGTTATCATTTAATAAAAGACTTGTTGGCTGATGTTGAGTGGAAATTGTCTTAAACATCAGTAAATATCAACAACGTGTTATTATTGCTATTACTACTATATCCAACTGCATAGTGATCATACATAATAATAGTGAATGCATAATCACAATCATAATAATTTAGTTTATAAAGTACCGTTTATAAACCGTTTTTACCTTGTCCAATGAGTTCTCACTATATTCCTGTAAGATAAGGAAGTTAAAGTTCATGTCACAGATAAAGTATACAAACACAAATAGAGAGAAGCTCTAAGTAACTTGATATCTCTCAGAACAGGCTAAAATGGGATTTGGGTACTGTCAGACTATAGCTCCAATATAAATATATATAGAGAGTGGAGTTTATTATAAGGAATTGGCTCGTATGATTTTGGAAGCTGGAGGTCCCACGATCTGCCATCTGCAAGCTAGAGAAGCAGAAACCTGGTGGTGTAATTCAAAGGCCAGGGGATGGGAGAGCCAGAGGTGCAGATTCCAGCCCATGTCTGAAGGTCTGAGAACCAGGAGCCCTGACCTCAGAAGACAAATGTCCCAGCTCAAACAGGCAGAAAGCCATCACCCTTCCTGGGCTTTTCTGTTCTATTCACATCCTCAACAGACTGGATGGTGCCCGCCCACACTGGGGAGGGCCATGTCAGTCCACCAATTCGAATGCTAACCTCTTCCAGAAACACCCTCGGAGACACACCCAGAAATCATGTTTAACCAGCTATCTTGGCATCCTGTGGCCCAGTCAAGTTGACACATAAAATAAACTGTCACAGATATGAAGGCCATGTCTGAGGAAGTAACTAAAGTTTTCTCCTCAGTTATTTCCTTTGTAGGTAAGGCTTTTCAGTAAGCCAGTACAGCAGAAATTAGGCAGCAATTCTGCATGATGCTAAAATAAATATCAGGCAGGGCTCAGTGGCTCCCAGCACTTTGGGAGGTTGAGGCAGGAGGATCCATTGAGCCCTAGAGCTCAAGACCAGCCTGGGCAACATAGTGAGATGCTGTCTGTATAAAACATTTTAAATATGAGCTGGGTGTGGTGGTGCATGCCCATAGTTCCAGCTAATTGGGAGGCCGAGGGAGGAAGATCACTTGCTGCAGTGAGCTATGATTGCACCATTGCACCCCAGCCTAGATGACAGAGAGAGACACTGTCTCTAAAATGAATGAATGAATAAATAAACAAATTAATACATAAATAAATAAAAATAAATGTCTACCTGAATTAACTGAGTGAAACAGGCCTCAATGCCAGTTTCCTTCCGAAAAGACTTATTTAACAAAAGTTGCACAATTTTTCTAGAATATACAGTAATAAGAATAAAAATGTAGAATTTAAACAGACAGGAGATATCTTCAATAACAAAAGAAATGAGAATCAGAAAAATAAAGCTGAACTTGGAAAAAGTTATACCTCTTAAAAATATACCACTTCTCATAGCAGAAAAATGTTGATCCCTAAATGCCTTTTTCCAGGCTTGGCTCTGGGAAAATTCTGGCCAGGATAAACGGCAGCAAAGGAGAGTCGGAGTCCATAGTCAGCACAAACAGACCGGTGTGGGTTCCCTCCCATCGTTCCCTGGCAGCAACCTTAAGGCAGAATTGCTTTTCCACTTGGGAAAAAGCTCCTGTGTCTAAAAGGGCAATGATTCTATTCAGAACTGGCTACATAATTTGCTGTAATCTACATTATCTGTTCAGGACTGACTATATAATTTGCAGAGCCTACTGCAAAATAAAAATGTATTACAAAAAATGTATACAAAATAAAAATGTATTAAGAGAGGCCTCTTAATCAAAAGGTATTAAGAATTTCAAGAGCACAGAGGCCCTTCTAAGCACAGGCCTGGACACCTCTTCTCCATCAGCCATTGACCCTTTGGATGCTGAATTAATAGATGGTCCTGAAGGAGTGATTCCCAGGTGGTGGGGGAGGCCCTTGCAGTCTCGAGGCAGTAGCTATGTAAGGACATAGTGTAGCCAGTAAGGACATAGTGTAGGGTTTTAACAACAGGTCCCAGAGTACCAGCTTTGACGTCAGCCAGACATAGAAAGAGCATCACCATTGAGTATATATGGGAATGATCTTTAAAGTGTCAGACAAGTGGTAGAGTGAACAAGTATGCAGAACAGATCCTCTTGACTAATAAATAGAAATATGTGTATGCACAATAAACTCTAAAACAAAATAAACAACAAACCACAAAGCTGGGATCTGGGATATAACCCAAAAGTAAATATGGATAAACCGACACCAAGGGCTTCAAGAGAGAGAAAAGGAGAAACCAATACTATATAGAATCACTGAGTAGCAATACTGAAAGTTTTTGTCAAACTCAGTTTTTGATTTTTAGATTTAAAAAGTTTTTTTTTACAGGCCGGGCGAGGTGGCTCACGCCTGTAATCCTAGCTCTCTGGGAGGCCGAGGCGGGCGGATTGCTCGAGGTCAGGAGTTCGAAACCAGCCTGAGCAAGAGCGAGACCCCGTCTCTACTATAAATAGAAAGAAACTAATTGGCCAACTAATATATATAGAAAAAATTAGCCGGGCATGGTGGCGCATGCTTGTAGTCCCAGCTACTTGGGAGGCTGAGACAGAAGGATCGCTTGAGCCCAGGAGTTTGAGGTTGCTGTGAGCTAGGCTGACGCCACGGCACTCACTCTAGCCTGGGCCACAAAGTGAGACTCTGTCTCAAAAAAAAAAAAGAAAAAAAAAAAAAAAAGTTTTTTTTACAGATGGGATCTCACATTGCCCAGGCTGGTCTAGAACTTATGGGCTCAGGTGATCCTCTCTTGCCTTGGCCTCCTAAAGTGCTGGGATTACAGGCATGAGCCACCAAGCCTGGTGCAAGCTGTGTTCTAACCATGACCATGCAGGTAGCCACAAAGAGAATGCATACAGCAGAGAAGTCAGGGATGCTTTGTAAATGCTTGCCTAGCAAAACCAAATCCAAGCCATGACTTAAAAATATATTAAGGACCTTACACCCATCAGGATGCTACTATAAAAGAAAAAAAAACTATATGATAACAAGTGATGGTGTGGATATGCTGAAATTAGAACCCTCTGCACTGCTGGAGGGAATGTAAAATGATGCAGCCACTGTGGAAAACAGTATGGTGGCTCCTCAAAAAATTGAAAATAGAATTACCATTTGATCCAGAAATTCCACCTCTGGGTATATATCCAAAGAATTGAAAGCAGGGGCTCAAAGAGATATCTGCCCACCTATATTCATAGTAGCATTAGTCACACAAGCCAAAAGGTGGAAGTAATCCAAGTGTCCATTGATTAGACACTTGGATTGACTGGATGACTGGATAAATAGAATGTGATATAGCCATACAATGGATATTATTCAGCCATAAAAAAGGAAGGAAATTCTGACATATGCTACAACATAGATCAACCTAAAGGACATGATACTAAATAAAATAAGCCAGTCATAAAAAGACAAATACTAAATGATTCCACTTGAGTAGTCACATTCATAGAGACAGAAAGTAGAATGGTGGTTTCCAGGGCTGGTGGGAGAGGAGGATGGGAAGTTGTTTAATGGGTCTTGAACTTTAGTTTTGCGAGATGAAAAGGATTCTGTGGCTGGATAGTGGCGATGGTTGCATAGCAGTGTGAATGTACTTAGTGCTACTGATACACGAATACACACTTAAAAATGGTTAAGGTTATAAATTTCATGTGTGTTTTACCACAATTAAAAACAATATACATATATATCTACAAGAAGGGAGCAGCAGGCAAACAGAGAGGTTGGGAGTGTGAAAGCCAGTGAGTGTAGACAGGGGCTGTTCTTAAGGCAGGACATCCAGAAATGTACGAGAAGAGGCAAATCCTGTGCTGTGTGGCCTGAAGCATGTACAGTTTCTAGGGGTCTCCTTTTAGAAAAAGAAAAAATTTTAAATATCAAATTGAGTACAAATGTAAATATTTAATTTCAGAAAAATCACACAAATTATAATTTTTAAAAGCTATTAAAGACCATAAACATCACAAAATCCAGAAAAAGCACATTTTTAATAATTAATTTTCTCACACATCTCTAAAATGCATTTTTCCTTATAATTTTTGTCTGCCAACACTCTGATAGCCTCTTCAAAAGACAATGATATTTTTAATCCTGGCATTCTGGGAGGCCGACGTAGGAGAATCACTTGAGGTCAGGAGTTTGAGACCAGTCTGAGCAAGAGCGAGACCCCATCTCTACAAAAAAATAGAAAAAATTAGTTGGAGCCGGGCGCGGTGGCTCACGCCTGTAATCCTAGCACTCTGGGAGGCTGAGGCGGGCGGATTGCTCGAGGTCAGGAGTTCAAAACCAGCCTGAGCAAGAGCGAGACCCCGTCTCTACTATAAATAGAAAGAAATCAATTGGCCAACTAATATATATAGAAAAAATTAGCCGGGCATGGTGGCGCATGACTGTAGTCCCAGCTACTTGAGAGGCTGAGGCAGGAGGATTGCTTGAGCCCAGGAGTTTGAGGTTGCTGTGAGCTAGGCTGTTGCCATGGTACTGTAGCTGGGGCAACAGAGTGAGACTCTGTCTCAAATAAGAAAAAAAAAAAAAAGACAATGATTTTATAATATTTTCTTTGGCGAGAACAGAAAGAAAATTATCTTTCCTTAAGCATCATTAATTGACTATTTTAATATTGATAGTTTAGAAATGCTTCTTTCAACTTTTTTCAAAGCAACTAGTTGTTACTAATGTCTTATAACTTTCTTGGATTTTGTCAAGTATGGGGAAAGCACTGACAAGTTTCTTTCATACATGAGCTGTAAGATTTCAGAGTTCTGTCAGGTTTTTTGTGTCAATGCCCTCAGGTTGACAATATTCCTTAGACAGTTTGCCATCAAAGTCCTCCTTCTCCATGTCAATATTTCATGTCGAATCCATAAGGATTTCAAATCCTTTTCAATAAGTTCACATAATTCACTACTCTTTTTAATCAGATTTTCAAACAATCCAAATATGGTACCAGTCATTTCTCCTCACAGAATGTCCCTTCCTCGTAAGGAATGATTGGTTTTGGTATGATCTGAAAGTTTCGTGTTATACTTTCCTTCTCAGTGTCAGATAAATTCTATGGACTTAATCACTCATCTTAACTGTTTTGTTTCATATCCCACTAATTTTTACCTGAATTTTCTGTCAGTTCTTTAATAAATAAATATAAAGAATGTAAAATAAACTACTCTTTATGTATGTCTCAGTAGGAGTTTATGGTTTCTCCTGGGTTTTTATTGAAATGTTCCAAAATATCTTTTTTTTTTTTCTCTCTCTCTTTGAGTCAGAGTCTCACTCTGTTGTCCCAGGCTGGAGTGCCATGGTGTCAGCCTAGCTCACAGCAACCTCCAACTCCTGAGCTCAAGCAACCCTCCTGCCTCAGCCTCCCAAGTAGCTGAGACTACAGGCACGGGCCACCATGTCAGGCTAATTTTTTCTATATATTTTTAGTTGGTCAATTAATTTCATTCTATTTTTAGTAGAGACGGGGTGTCGCTCTTGCTCAGGCTGGTTTTGAACTCCTGACCTTGAGCAATCCTCCCGCCTCGGCTTCCCAGAGTAGTAGGATTACAGGCATGAGCCACCGTGCCAGGCCTCAAAATACCTTTCTAAAGTACAGTGAACATGGTGTATTCCTCACTCAACTCCCCCGTAGCAAATCCCTAAACTCCCCATGAGGGAAGTTGAGATGGAAAGACACACTGGGATTTACTGACTGCAGTTAAAATATCTTACTTCCACAAAGTTTGAAAAAATTGAAGACCATCTGAACACGCTGCCAGGGCCCCTCGCAGGCCTTCAACAGTGCCATGCAAGGAGGGGCCTGAAGCTAAGCAAACCACTCCTGCCACCGCCCAGTGGAAGCTGTTCCCTAGGAGTAACGTTCAGAGAACAAAGTCACAGTCTGCCGATTATTGAACCTTACTTGCATTGTCTTCTTTTGTTTCATGACCACCTTGTGCCAGACTCCTCCTGTTCCTGCTATAATTGGGCATAATTAAGAATTCTTTGCTTTTTCCTGTTTCCCTCCTCCATCCTTTCCTGCTGGCTGGTTTTCTACTCCATGTGCATGCTCGGAGAACAGGCTCGGATCCCCTGCTGTGGCTGACAGGTTTCATTAGCCTGATGGAAATGTTTCTCCCTCTCAGCCCCTCCTTTGACAGCTGCTCAGTTTCTCTCGTGCTCTCAGCCTGCCGAGTCTCAGCTCAGGTCTACACTGACAGCCCCGAGCTGCGACAGTGATGCTGTCTGTGCGACACGGATTAGTGGGTGGCAGTCAGTGGAAATCCAACATGGACCTCCCTTTCATGCATATGAAGAAAGAATGTACTTTAACCAGTGAAAATAAAAATATAATAATTTTTAAAGCCCCAAACTGGAACTCTATTCTCTGACCACTCTTTTCCTTCACAAGTGTCTTTGGCGTTAGGTGAGTGACCCAAAGATGCATGGGCCTGCAGGCTTTAAAATAGCCACTGCCAGGTTCACTATCAACACCTCATGATCGCAGGTTTTAGCATATGCAAAAATGAATTCCACTCTCAATGCCAGGAAGTAATGGTTTCAAAAGACAATCTGCTTTTAGAAAGGCCCGGATTTTCTTTTTAGACTTCAATTTAAGTGTCCTGAGTAGGGCATGTGAAGTCTCTGAACAGAGATGACAAGCTGATAATGGGAACTAACTCTAGAAAGTAATAAAATAGCATCCATTGGTTTGTGAGTGTATATCTTACATGACTGTCTAAAAACAGGAGAGGTAGTGAAATGACCACAAGAGCAAAGTCAGACACTATGTAATTTGGGGAAAGACTTCCTGAGTCACATTTTCCCCACCTGTAAAAATGAGAGAATTGCTAAGGTTCCTCCACCTCTAATATTGGAATTCTATTCTGCTCTATTAATGCCCACAACTTTCATCTCTCACCTTCTCATAATATCTTTCATCTTTTTGCTGCATGTAGTTCCAGCCACACTCTTTCTGCATTTATATAGTAGGGAAAAAATTTTAAAGACCAAGTTCCATCAAGTTTAGACATAGCTCAACAAGAGCCCTCTGGACTAGGAATGGGAAATTCCAGCCCAAGGTCATAGCCCTAAGCTTGATTATTTTGCTTGGACCTTCAGGCCATAATTGTTCAATCTTTGCTATAGTGTAGATCAAAGGTCAGCAAACTTGTTCTGTAAAGGACCAGGTAGTAAATATTGTAGGCTTTGTGGGCCAAAGTCTCTGTTGCAACTGCTCCACTCTGCCATTGCTAAAGCAGCCATAGGCAATATGTAAATTGATAAGTATGACTGTGTTCCAATACAACTTCATATGTGTGGAAATTTGAATTTTATGTAATTATCACAGGATGTGAAATATTATTTTTCTTTTGATTGTTTTTCCAACAATCTCAAAAAGTAAAAACCATCCTGAATTTATGGGTCATGCAAAAACAGGTAGCAGTACAGACTCAACACAATGCCTATCAAAATTCCAGCTGCCAGCATGATGCCATGCACTCATAGTCCAGGCTACTCTGGAGGCTGAGGCAGGAGAATCACCTGAGGCCAGGAGATCGAGTCCAGCCAAGGCAACATAGTGAGACCTTGTCCGCCCCAACCCCTCCCCCTAAAAACCCAGCTAACTTTTTTGCAGAAATTGACAAGCTAATCCTAAAATTCAAGAGCTCCAGAATAGCCAAAATAATCTTGAAAACAGCAAAGTTGGAGGACTGACATTTACTGATTTCCAAAACAGACTACACAGGTACAGTAATCAGGACTGTGGGCCGACCGTGGTAGCTCATGCCTATAATTCTAGCACTTTGGAAGGCTGAGGCAGGAGAACCACCTAAGGCAAGATGTTTGAGACCAATTAGCCTGGCATGGTGGTGCAAGCCTGTAGTCCCAGCTACTAGGGAGCCTAAGGCAGGAGGATCACTTAAGACCAGGAGTTAGAGATTGCAGTGAGCTATGATGACGCCACTACACTCGAGCCCAGGCAAGAGAGCAAGACTATGTCTCAAAAAAAAAAAAAAAAGACTGTGGTATGGAATAAAGATAAACATATCAATTGGTAGAATAGAATTGCAAGTCTAGAAATAAGCCCATGCATTTATGGTCAATTGATTTTTGACAAAGATGCAGAGACAATTAATGGAGAAAGAATAGTCTTTGCAACAAATTGTGCTGGGAAACCTTGATATGCACATGCAAAAGAATCAAGTTGGAACCCTACCTCATAATTTTTTAATATGTAAAAATAATTCAAATGGATGAAATAAATGTAATAGCTTAAACTATAAAACTCTTAGAAGAAAACATAGGCATAAATCTTCATGACCCTGGATTATACAATGGTTTCTCAAATACAATACCAAAAGCACAAGCAACCAAAGAAAAATTAGATAAATTGGATTTCATCACAATGAAAAACATTTGTGCTTCCAAGGACACTATTAAGAATGTGCAAAGACATCTCATCAAATAGGAAGAATTTTTGTAAATCATATATCTGACAAGAAATCTGTATTTAGAATACATAAAGAACACCTATAATTTAATAATAAAAAGAAAAACAAGTCAATTAGTAGTGGACAAAGAACCTAATTAAACATCTCCAAAGAAGATATACAAAAAGCCAATAAGCACATGAAAAGAGGCTCAACATCATTAGCCTTTAGGGAAAAGCAAATTAAAGACATGAGAAATCCTCCACACCCATTGGTATAGCTATAACAAAAAAGACAGATAATAACAAGTATTGATGAGTATGTGAAAAAATTAGAATCCTTGTACATGGCTGATGGGTATTTAAAATGGTGTAGCTGTTTTGGAAAACAGTCTGGCAACTCCTCATATGAGTGAATAGACTTCTCAGGTGATCAACCAAATCCTCTTCTAATTATTAATATATACCTAAGAGACTTGAAAACATGTCCACACAAAAACTTGTACACAAATGTTTATAGTAGCATTATTCATAATAGCCAAAAAGCGGAAACAACTCAAATGTCCATCAACTGATGAATGGGTAAACAAAATGTGGTTTATCCATACAATGGAATATTATTCAGCCATAAACAGGTATAAAGTACAGATACCTGCTGCAACATGTATGAACTTTGTAAACATTATGCTAAGTGAAAGAAGCCAGTCACAGAGACCACATGTCACATAATTCTATTTATATGAGTTGGCCACAATAGACAAATAAATAATGATAGAAAGTATATCAGTGATTACCTAGGACAGGGGATAGGGTGGGGACATTGATGGTGACAACTAAGAGGTGCAATGAAAATGAAAATGTTCTAAAATTGATCACAATGACAGATGCACACATTTTTGAATACACTAAAAGCCATTGACTTTTTTGAAAAAATAAAAAGATCTCAAATTAACATCATGTTCATATTAAGACATTGGAAAAAGGTGGAGCATAAAACAAACCTTTAGAAAGTTTTTAAAAAGTGAAATCATACAAAGTATGCTCCCTGATCATAATGGACTCAAACTAGGAGTCAGTAACAGAAAGATAACAGGAAAATCCCCTAACACCTGGAAACTAAACAACATACTTCTAAATAATTCATGGGACAAAGATAATGTCTCAAGGGAAATTGAAAAAAAATACATTAAACTGAATGAAAATAGGACAATACAATTTGTGGGACAGTTAAAGCAGTTCTGAGAGGGAACTATATAGTACTAAACACATATATTATTAAAGAAAAAAACCCTCAAATCAGCAATTTAAGTCATACTTTAAGAACCTAGAAAAAGAAGAGCAAAATAAACTGAAAACAAGTAGAAGGAAAGTAATAAAGATAACAGCAGAAATCAGTAAAATTGAAAACAGAAAAATAAGAGTGGAAACCAATCCAATGATGAGCTGCTTCTTCGAAAAGAGCAACAAAATTGACAAACTTCTAGCAAGAATGACAAAGAAAAAAGGAGACAAGACACAAATTATCACTATTAGTAAAGAAACAGGAGATATCACTACAGACCCTGCAGATATCAAAAGAGGCCAGGCCTAGTGTCTCATGCCTGTAATCCCAGCACTCTGGGAGGCCGAGGCAGGAGTTTGAGGTTGCAGTGAGCTATGATGAAGCCACTGCACTCTACTCAAAGCAACAGAGCGAGACTCCATCTCCACAAAAAATAAAAATAAAAATAATGATAATAATAATAAGGGAACCCTATGAGCAACTCTACATATATAAATTTGACAAATTAAAAGAAATGGACCAATTTCTTAAAAAACAAAAACTATTGCAATTCACTCAATATGAAAAACATCATTTGAATGGTGCTATACATTAAGGAAATTTAATTCATAACTTAAAAATTTCCAAAAAAAGAAATCTCCAGCTCCCAGTGGTTTTTCTGGAGAATTCTACCAATGTTTAAGGAAGAATTAACAGTAATTCTGTAAGTTTCTTTGGAAGAATAAAAGAAAAGGGAACAATTTCCAGTTCTGGTTTTTTTGTTTGTATGTTTTTGTTTTTGTCAGTGTCTTGCTCTGTCTCCCTGGCTAGAGTGCAGTGGTGTCATCATAGCTCACTGCAACCTCAAATTCCTGAGCTCAAGCAATCCTCCTGCCTCAGCCTCCCAAGTAGCCAGGACTGTAGGTGTGCACCACCACACCCAACTAGTTTTTCTATTTTTAGTAAAGATAGGGTCTCACTCTTGCACAGGCTGAAATTTCCAATTTTTTAAATGAAAGCAGTATTACCCTGACAATAAAAGCAAACATATTATGAAAAAGAAAATTACAAAAAGAAAAGACCACTATCCCTCATGCAAACATCCTTTTAAAATACTAGCTAGGAGAATTAAACAGCATATAAAAAGAATTATTCGCCATTACCAAATGAATTTATTCCAGGAGTGCAAGACTGATTTGATATTTGAACATCAATAGTACAAACCACCATAGTAACAGAATAAAGGAGAAAAATCATGTGATCATACCAATTCATGCAAAAAAATTGACAAAATTCAATACCCACTCATGATAAAAACTCTCAGAAAAATTTCCTCAATTTGCTAAAGAGCATCTACAAACACTTGCAGCTAACCTCATACTTAGCAATAGAAACTGATGATTTCTCCATAACCTTGGGTATAAGACAAGGATGTCTAGTCTTAGCACTCACAGTGCTAAACCAGGCATGGTGGTGCACACCTGCTTGGAGTGCACTACTCAGGAGGCTGAGATGAGAGGATCACTTGAGCCCAGGAGTTTGAGGCCAACCTGAGCAACACAGTAAGACTCAATTTCTCTAAAAACAAAGACAAAAACATAGTACTGGTTGTTCTAGCCAGTGCAAAAAGGCAAAAAAAAAAAAAAGAAAAAAGAAATAAAAGGCAGATAAAGAAAGGAATAAAATTGTTCTTATTGCATATTTTGTGATCATCTACATAGAAAGCCCCAAGGAAACCTCAAAAATACACTTAGAATAAGTGAATTCAACAAGGTTGTAGGATACAAGATGAATATATAAAATCATTTGTATTAATATTTCTATGTACTTGCAATGAACACTTAGACATTGAAACTAAAAATACAAAACCATTTACGATTGCTCAAAAAATATAATACTTAGGTGGAAGTCTAATAAAACATGTGCAAGACTTGTATGCTGAAAACTACATAATACTGATGAAAGAAATAAAAGATCTAAATAAATGAAGAGACATACTGTGTCCATAGAGTAGAAAACTAAAGAGAGTAAAAATATCAATTCTCCCCAAATTGATACACAAAGTTAATAAAATTCCTATCAAAAACCCAGCAGGGTTTTTTGCACATATAGATGAGATAATTCCAAGATTCATCAGAGATAAAATGAAATTAGAATAGCTAAAACAATTTTGAAAAAGAATAATAAAATGGGAGGAACCAGTCTACCCAATTTTAAGACTTATTAGATAGCTACAGTAAGACTGTGTTGGAGGAAAGATAGAAACTAAGATCAATGAAACAGAGACACCCAGCAATAGACTCACAGAAATATGCTCAATTGATTTTCAACAGATGTGCAAGAGCAACTCAATGGAGGAAAGACAGCCTTTCAACAATACTGCTGGAGCAATTGGAGATCCATAGGCAAAAAAATGAACTTCAACCTCAGTCTCACACCTTATACAAAACTAACTCACAATAGATCACAGACTTAAATGTAAGACCTAAAACTATTAAGAGTTTAGAAAAAAATAGGAGAAAATCTTTGGGCCCTGGGCAGAGTTCTTATCCTTTACATCAAGAGCATGATCCATAAGCAGGAAAATTTGATAAATTGAATTTCACGCATCTATTGCTGACACTTCCTTGGTATGATCAGAAATTAGCAATGGAATGTTTTCTGACAACACAAGGACTCATATTCTCCCCACATAGAGACCTTAAATGACTTATCGATTAAATATCAGGGATTTCAGTTGTCCGGTTATTCAATTTTGAATAAAAAACGTCATGTGTTCACAGGCAACAACCATTATTGTGGCTACCTTGTCAGCAGTGATTACAAGACTGTCAATTTTAAGGCCAATCTGAATTTCAGTGGTATAAAAATGTGGGAGGGAAATGTGCAATACAATAGCTTCTATTTCTGTTTGAGTCTAGTGAACACTTTTTTTTTGGTTTGTTTTTGAGACAGAGTCTCGCTTTGTTGCCCAGGCTAGAGTGAGTGCCATGGCATCAGCCTAGCTCACAGCAACCTCAAACTCCAGGGCTCCACCGATCCTGCTGCCTCAGCCTTCCGAGTAGCTGGGACTACAGGCATGCGCCCCCATGCCCAGCTAATTTTTTCTATATATATTAGTTGGCCAATTAGTTTCTTTCTATTTATAGTAGAGACGGGGTCTCGCTCTTGCTCAGGCTGGTTTTGAACTCCTAACCTCGAGCAATCCGCTCACCTCAGCCTCCCAGATTGCTAGGATTACAGGCGTGAGCCACCGCCCCCGGCCTAGTGAACACTTTTTAAAGCATGATCAATGCTATGAAACACATTTGAAGGCACTTTAGGGTATTCTGAGTAGAATGTTGCCCCTCATTCCTGTGTAACCATCCAGGGAGGGTTCCTGTCTCATAAATAGAGAAAGTATGTGGTTTTCCAAAAAACACAGTATGCCTAAGAAAGAGCTGCTTAAGTCTAAAGTATAATTATAAATAATTGTATGGAACAAATATAATTATAAATAAATGTGTATTTCACATATACATTACCATTATTTATTTACAGGGCTGTGATTTCTTCATCGGGGTTGCTACTGCAGTGAACTTGTTAAAAGGAGAAATATCTTAATTTTACATCATTAAAAAAACATGATTAAAATCAACCATGGTACCGAATACATTCCAACTCTCAATTATCTGCAACTTATCAAAGATTAGTTGACCTTTGAAGATGTTATATAATAGATTCTAGCAGCTTCTGGAAGTGAGGAGAAAAAGATGTCCCTAAGTCATCTGGTAGGGCTGGCCCTATAGCAGGTGGGGAATGGAAATGGGATTTGTGGGAAGGTAGGACTCTTTCTTCCTCCCTCCTCCTCTCCCACTCAAAACTATAGCACTTATTGGCCTGAAATTCTGTTTACTTTTTTAGGTGATGGTATTTGCCTGTAGAATATCTTGGTTTCCTTTTGCTATAGCTTTTACGAACTCCATTTATCATAAGTACACAGTGTGCCAGATCCTGGGTTTGGTATTTTAGACATAACGAGGACAAGTTACTCCCCCAAAAAAGCTAATAATTAGTTAGTTCAAGAAATAGTTTTCCAACTTAACTAGTTATGTGCAAGACCTGGCTGTACCAAGATAGCTCTTCTCAAGGGGGCTATTCCGGGCCTTAAGTATGTTTTGAGTAATTGGGGGGGGGGGGCTTAGGTTTGTTTGTTTTGACCTAAGGACTTGGGCTGCTGCTGGCATTTTGAAGTTAGCAGCCAGGGATGCTAGATTTAGGGGTACCCCCGTGTCATTGTTACTTTTTGTATCACACAAAGGCACCTCTCAAGGGAGTGAGTGGGACTGAAATCCAGCCTGGGCTGCTCTCGCCAAGAAGAGCACCGCATCCCTTCCGGTGTAGGGCTCTGTTTTAGAAATCTTCCACCAAGAGGACACAAATTTTTATAATTTGCCCAGAGAGAGCACATTTTTGCAATTAAAATACAGTTGCCCATATGTACTAGCTGCAGAACTGGCTGCACAGGCTTCAGTGAGACAGCCAGTCCAGCACAACAGAGCAAGAGAAACCCTTAATCCCACCCAACTTTTGAACTTCTCACTGGTCATTTCTGTAGGTGAAAAAAAAAACAAAAACCAGTTTACAGGTATGTAAGCCTAGACTCTAACTCTGTTTTACATTTAAACACAACATTTTTTTTTTTTTACTTTTTAAATTAACAATAAAATGACTTTTTTGGGTGGACAGCTTTAACACATGTATAGGTTTGTGGAACCACCACCACAATCAGGGTGCAGGATACTTCCAGCACCGCCAAGCACTCCCTCTGGCTATGCATTTGCAGTCATCCTTCCCGGACCCCCAACCCCTAGCAATTGCTGATCTGTTATCTCTCCCAGTTATTTTGTCTTTTTGAGAATATCACATACATTGAAATCATACTGTATGTAGCCTTTTCAGACTGGCTTCTTTTAACTCAGCATAAGTCCTTTCAGATTCATCCAAGTTATTGTAGGAATCTACGCATTGTTCCTCTTATTTTTGAGTAACATTCCATTGTATGGATGTACCACAGTTTGTTTATCCATCCATCCATGGAAGGATATTTGAATTCGAATTATTTCCATGTTTTAGCAATTATGAACACAACTACTGTAAAATGTTCATATATAGGTTTTGTGAACAGAAGTTTTTATTTTTCTAGAGCAAATACCTAGGGTGGGATTGTCAGGTCATATGGTAAGAGGTATGTTTATAACTCAATATGTTATCCCACTCTGTAGCACATTTCTCAGACAGTGACCATGGGCAGGACCAGGAGATAGGACAAAGAGAGAGAAGAAAACACTGGGGGCTTGTCCCTTCCTGGAATCATAGTTTCTCTGATTAAAGAGGAAAGCCTCCCTGTCCTAGAGTTTTAGACACCTGAAAGCTTTCACTACTGCTGCTAGGACTGGGGTTGCCTGAAGGCCAGGACTCAAGAGAATGAAAAAAAGAAGAAGAAAAGAAAAATGGGATTTCACCCCACACTCTGACTGTTAGGAATCCCCTTTCCAGCCGCTGTAGCTAGAACCAGAGAGCTTTTCCTGGAGCTCTTTCTTTCCGTGAGTGGGGCCCACTTCTGGGTTTAGAACTACGCTAAGTCCAAGTCTGGGGAATCCAACTTACCTCAAATTTGGTGGTAGTTCAAATTCTGGTCTTTTTTTTCCCAATCCATCTGCTATCACTTAGTTTCTAAAGTCCTCAAATAGCTACTCTATGTAGATCTTATAGCTGCGTTCAGTGAGTAAGAAGGTAGGCTATGCTTTCTCTATCTTACCCAGCTCCAGAACTCCTAAACACAGGGCATTCTTTACACTGTTCTACTATATACTAAAATTTTCAGGAATGTACCTAACTTATGAAATGAGGAGATATTGTATTTGATTTTGTTTAGAACAATGCAAAAATGTGTTCATCATCTTCTAAAGCCACTAAAGGTAGTATTATGTATGGTATTTGGGTTGCTAGCACAATACAGCCATTTGAGCCTACATTTGTAGTTTTGTATTTTCCAGGGATTTTAAATACGTGTGCATTTCTTCTTCTTCCTCTTCTTCCTCTTCTTCCTCTTCTTCCTCTTCCTCCTCTTCCTCCTCCTCTTTCTCCTCCTCTTCCTCTTCTTCCTCTTCCTCCTCTTCCTCCTCCTCTTCCTCTTCCTCTTCTTCCTCTTCCTCTTCTTCCTCTTCCTCTTCCTCCTCTTCCTCCTCTTCTTCTTCTTCTTCTTCTTCTTTTTACCAACAATGTCTCGCTTTGCTGCCCAAGCTTGAGTGTAGTGGCCTGATGATAGCTCACTGTCACTTTGAACTCCTGGGTTCAAGCGATCCTCCTGCCTCAACCTGCTAAGCAGCTGGGACTATATGCACATGCCACCACATCCAACTAATTTTTTTTATTTTTTATTTTTGTAGAGATAGGGTCTCAATGTTTTGCCCAGACTGGTCATGAACTCCTGGCCTCGAGCAATCCTCCTGTCTCAGCCCCCCAAAGTGCTGGGATTACAGGTGTGAGCCACTGCACCTGGCCCACATAAGTTACTTAACTTTTATTTTCCTTTTGTTATAAATCAGGCATCACATTGATTTTTTGAAATGATGTGTGTTGGAAAATTACAGTTGGCTTTAGGTCTTTTCACATTCCTCCTGTGGAGAGATGCTTTGGGGGCTGGCCAGTCATCTCACTCTTCTTGTAATTTCAAGGATTCTCCATGTGTCCGCTTCAGCATGGTGGTCTCAGGGTGGTTGGACTTCTTACTTGGCAACTCAGGGATCCATGAGTACTCCCAGAGCTCCAGAAGGTAGCTGCAAGAATTCTTACAGCCTACCATTTGAAGACCCAAAACCACGTTCTATTGATCAAGCAAGTTACTAACGAACAGCCTAGATCCAGGGGAGGTTAAGGGCAAGAGCTGCCCAGAAAGGGCTGATGCCAGGTGGCTTGTGAATAGAGTAATGATTTGGAGAACTAAAGCTCCCCAGGCTCTAATCGATGAACAAATTGCTTCACATTGAGTTATTCTTGATAATTCATAAAACAGAAAGGAAATTCCCTTTTTGGGGGGTGAATCTGCTGCCATGTACATGGTATATTTCTTGCCCTTGAACACAGCTGCGAGTATGTCCTTTGAATGCCTATATGCACAGAGCAAATATGTATGTATTAAGTTTCATAGTGCTACCCACTGTGGGTGATAAAGTTAATATCTGGTCTCTGCCCTTCAAGGATACAATGCTGTCATAAAAACAGGTATACAAATACTTACAAATCAATCAAGCAGTATACAAAAATTGCCATAAAAGAGAATTAAAGATCTTTATGAACCCAGAAGAAAGAAATACCTATTTTCATCTGTAACCATGTATTTGGGATTTCAGCTCTTGCTTCCCATTGGAGTCACCCAAGGAACTTTGAAAACATAATAACTCCCCCCTTCGGATTCTGATTTAACTGAGGCCTGGGGCCCAAGCGTGAGTATTTGTAAAGAGCTCACCAGATGATCCTAACGGATGGGGGACTGTGAGCAACACCCAACATTTCCCTGCCTTCCTGATGCTGGGACTCAGCTGGCTCCGCTGTGACCAGCACAGCTCCCCCTGGGAGATGGGGACCCAGCATGTCTGAGAGGGGCCGGGAATTTGTACTTTCCACAATTAATTGCCCAGCCAATTCCTGCCACCAGGGAAGTTTAGTTAACACTGCCTTGTACGGCTCCCTTCCCAGTACTTAATACAAGCTCCACTCTGAATGGAAACTCTAGCCTAATCTCAAATACACAGGTAACACCCACCCCAAACTCTCCAAATCCTAACTCCACTGCCAGCCTTATATTGAATCTTAACCTAAGGTTTATTTCAATTTCCATCCTAACAACTACTTCAATTTTAACTCCCAAATCTATTTGCTCAAACCTCTGGAGAAAAGGCCCCATTTTAAACCCTATTCCTTCTATCCTTTTCTCCATCCTTCTACCTCTACCAGATTGGTTAACCCAACATGGGAGTTATTTGGTACTTTAGCTTTAGAGACAGGCAAACCTCTGCTTTCATCCTAGTTCTACGTTTAGCGCATTGTTTAATCTGAGACTCACCTTTTCTTATCTGTAAAATGGGGATAATAATATCTGTCTTAGAAGATTGCTTGGTAGAATTAAAAAAATAATGCCTGGGAGGCATTTAGGGATAATAGATGCAATTAACATTCTTGTAAAATCTATGATGATTCCATTCTAGGCTTTGATCTTGGAAACATCAGTCTAAACTCCTGCTTTAGAAATTCTAAATAAAATTTATTTGGCAGGTTGTGAAGGAAAGAAAAAATCTTACCTTACTCAAAAAGAATGAGAAAAATGTTGACATAAGACTGGTTTGTGGGGATTTCTGGTCCCTTTCCCTTGTACCTATCAGTGAAAATTTAGAAAACTGGTTTAAAAAATTTAGACTTATCTTCAAAATTAAAGGACTATTATCAACAAATGTTTCATATTCTTGTATTTTGATCTCATTTATAAATCTACCATCATTTATTCTGTTTATTTTTGTTGAAGAACTTGTTTTTCCTTTTAATTTGTCATTAAATTTTCTCTCATCTTTAGGTTTCATCATAAATCCACATTTCTCTACTCTAAAGAAAAATCATGTGTATGGAAGATTTTGGCTTTACTATTTTCAATATTTGAAAAAATAGAGAATGATGGGTTTTTTTAATGACAACTCTCTTTTATGTACTCCTCAGCTTGCATAGGCCCTCTTTAGAAGTAGGACATAACCTACTTTTATGTCAGTTATTAACAAGTATTAAAAGAAAGGGAAAAAATACTCTTAACCTAACTTTGAAAGTGGTCCATTTTTTAGCAGAATGGAAATTAATGGAATGAAGTTCTGATGAAATGGGAAAAAAACAAATGATCTTTTATATAAATAAAAGAAATATATTCACATTAAATACACATATAGTCAGGTTCAGGGGTAATAATATTAAGGAAAATAAAGTGTTTTTATCAAAACATAGATATAGATATATTTTGGAGAATATGTGGGCGAGCGCGCGCGCGTGTGTGTGTGTGTGTGTGTGTAAATTCTCCAGATTTAAATTGTTAAACTATATTGTTGATGGAGGCTATCATTAAAAATACATTACTGAGACCTTGACAACCCTTTGCTTGGTCTCGTTCCTTTCTCTCGCCCATCTCTTTCAGGCATGGTCCCCCTTGACCCCCGAGAGTAACAGAAGGTCCCGAGGGTCAGGACAAGTGGCGCCCAACGTGGGGCCCGAGGTACGGACCTTTGTCGGGTGACGCCGGGGAGTGCTCTTCGGCCGAAGGAAACCCTACAGAGACCCTCGTTCTGCCGCTCACAGAGTCGACTGTCTGGTGAGTAAATTTTTACATTGTCACCCCATCGAGATGGGCCATTCATTGTCTAAAGAGGCCGTTTTTATCAAGGATCTCAAGGCCTCACTCAGAGAGAGAGGAATTAGAGTTAAGAAAAAGGATCTAGTAAAGTTTTTTGTGTTCATTGATCGTGCTTGTCCTTGGTTTATTGTTGGTGGACCTGAGATTCACCCACGCAAATGGCAGAAGGTAGGCAAAGATTTAAACAATTTACTTCTGAATCAGGGCCCAGATGCCGTCCCTGTATCCATTTTCTCGTACTGGGGACTAATTAGAGATATTGTTGAGGGGGCAGATTCAGACCCCAATAAAAAGCAGCTGCTCTCAGTAGCAGAATTCTGCCTCCGACCTGTGTCGCGGTCCACTTCGAGAATGTCTTTAAAGACGGCCGAAGGGCCAGCTTCTCCTAATAATCTTGAGGGACTAACATGCCCTTCCCCTTGCCCCTCAGTTTGTATTAATATGCCCCCTCAGGACCCCTCGGCTGAGCTCCAGACATCTAGGGACGAGCCCCCGATTAGTAGGCCAGACACCAAGACCCTCTACCCTCCCTTACCCGAGGGTACAGCCCCTCATGCATTTAATTACCCGGTGTTCAAGAAACAACCCCTCCGAGAGTCCCTCGACCCCGCAGAAGAGGCAACCCCCGAAGAGGAAGCGGCCCGATATCACAATCCCGAATGGCCGCCTCCTTACGCGCCCCAGATTTGCACACCTTCATTAATGCCTTCCCTTACAATGCCCTTACTTTTGCGTGCCAAAAAAGACTTAAGTCAAAGGGTTACGCAATTAAAGGATGTCTTACAACTTCAAAAAGAGTTTGCCCAGCTTTCCAATGACTTGTCCTCCCTCCAAGGTACGCTTAAAGATTCTGTCTTCATTAGCCACCCACGTCATGAGACCGCCCAATCATATGCCACCTTAAATAAGAAATCCTTAAAGTCCTCCCATAAAGCCCTAGCATTCCCAGTAGTTACCAGGTCTAATAGGCGAGGAGACCTTGCCGCCCCTTCTTTGAGCCAGTCCCTGCCCCAAGATTCAGATAATGAGGATACGGAAGGGAAGGAAAGAGAAAGCGAGAGCGATGACCTCCCAGAAGAAACAGACTCAGAGCCCACTGAATTTCGCAGACTAAAATTCAAAACCGTAAAAGAACTGAATTCTGCTGTTAGGGCACATGGGCCCAATGCACCCTTTACCTATTCCCTCCTGGAGGCAGCCTCAGGGGGCGGCTACCTGCTCCCCGGAGAATGGGTCAAACTAGTACAGGCGGTCCTTTCTCGCGGATAGTTCCTCTCATGGAAAGCCGACTTTCTCGACTGCTGTCAGACTACGGCTGCTAATAATTTAAAAAACCCCAATTCTGCATCTTGGATCCTTGAAAAACTTAGCGGACAAGGGAAGTTTGCCACTGAACAGCACCAAAGGGGACTCCCGATTGGGCTCTTGTCTCAGACCGCCGCAGCCGCCTTCGGCGCCTGGCGAACACTTCCCTCTACGGGATCTGTTCTCACTCCCCTGACAAAAATCACCCAGGGAGCTCAAGAGGGCTTTAGTGAATTTGTAGGTAGGCTTTTAGAATCTGCTGAGAGGACCCTCGGACAGGAGGGTGGCGATAATAAACTTATTAAACAATTGGCCTATGAAAATGCCAACAGCGCTTGCAGGGCCATCCTCAGGGGCAAATTCAAAAATAAAGACCTTAATGACATGATTAGGATGTGTAATGATGTTGACCCCTTCGCCCATAAGGTATCGCAGACCATACAGCTTGCGGTTGGGGCCGCCATCCAAGGGACTGCGGCACAGAGAGGCTGTTTTAAGTGCGGTCAGCCAGGGCACTTTGTGAGGCAATGCCCCTTGGCCACTTCCTCTGCCGACCCTAACCCTCCTAAGCCGCCAGGCCTCTGTCCTCGCTGCAAGAGGGGAAATCATTGGGCCAATCAATGCCACTCCAAGACTGATGTCTTTGGAAACCCCTTGCCCCCCCTTTCGGGAAACGGCCTGAGGGGCCAACCCCGGGCCCCTCGCCCTATTCAATTTCAGTCGGCCTCAGGGAACAGCCGACAAGAGGATCCCCAGCCCCTAGACTCCTCCGAGCAACCACAGGGAGCGCAGGAGTGGACTTGTGTGCCTCCTCCAACACAATATTAAGACCTGAGGATGGTGTTCAAACTTTGCCTACTGGCTCCTTTGCCCCCCCCCCAATATGTTCTTTTTTATTCTGGGCCGAGCCTCCTCCACTCTTGCAGGGCTCATAGTCCACCCTTCCATAGTAGATAGTGACTTTACAGGGGAAATTAACATCTTAGCCAGTGCACTTACTGGCCCTGTGTATGTCTCTAAGGGACAGTGCTTAGCTCAGGCGTTACCCTTGCCCCTTAATACATCCTTCCCAGCCATCGCCTCTAACCGAGGTGCTTCTTGCCCTGGCTCTTCTGATCTTTATTGGGTCCAAGCTATCACCAAGGAGCAGCCCACCCTGCGGCTAAAATTAGATTGTAAATTTTTTGAAGGCCTTCTTGATTCTGGCGCCGATTCCACAGTTATTGCCCAGGACGCCTGGCCCCAATCATGGCCACTGCAGCCTTCCCTTATGCACTTACAAGGTATAGGACAGTCTAGAGATACTCTCCAGAGCTCAAAAATTTTAACATGGGAAGACTGAGGGAAAGAGAGGTACCACTCAACCCTTTGTAGTCCCAAACCTACCCGTTAACTTATGGGGGCGTGATATCCTTGCACAAATGAATGTCATTATGTGCAGCCCCAATGAAGTTGTAACCAGCCAAATGCTTAAACAGGGATTCCTCCCAGGACAGGGTTTAGGCAAAGAGGGTCAGGGACTAAGAGCACCCTTAACCACCCTCCCTAAGTCAGACAGATCAGGACTAGGGTTCGAAGAACATTTTTTGTAAGGGCCATTGATCCCCCTGCACTTCAGGCAGATAAAATCACTTGGAAAAGTGATTTTTCACTTTTCCTGTCTGGATCAATCAGTGGCCCCTCCCATCTAACAAGCTGGCCGCAGCTATAGCGTTAGTGCAGGAACAATTAGCTGCCGGACACATAGAGCCCTCTACTTCACCATAGAACACCCCCATTTTTGTCATTCAAAAAAGGACTGGCAAGTGGCGGTTGTCCCGGCCCGCGGGACCTTCTGTTACTCGCGGGGGTCGAGGGGGACCGTGCCTGAAAGAGATGGGCGAGAGAAAGGAATGAGACCAAGCAAAGGGTTGTCAAGGTCTACTTTACTTGGATTTTTAGTAGGTTTTATATACAGAAACAAGGAAGTAGAAACAGAAAAATAGAGTGGGGGGATGATGAGGCTTGGGTGTGGGCCAATCAGCCCCAATCAGCATCCCAATGGCACCGGAAGCTGTTTGTGATGGATCACTCAACCCCAACCTGGCAGGGGGTCGGGAACAATTGCAGGTAGCATGCCCTGGAGCAAGCATGTCATGGAATGCATTCTTCTCGGAACTATAGCTGGGGGGCTGGGTGCTATTTTCGTCTTAGGCTATTTTCCGTGGGTAGGACAAGTCAGGACAAGTCAGGACAAGTCGTTGGAATGTGGAGGGTCTTAGTCTCCAACAGGCGGCTGCTACAAGACTTACGGGATGTTAATCAAACAAAGACTGCTTTTTCTCCATACCGTTGCACCCAGATGACTATAAGCGCTTCGCCTTCAGTCTCCCGGTAGTAAACTGTATAGGACCCTCCCCGCGTTTCCAATGGCGAGTATTGCCTCAAGGCATGGCCAACAGCCCTACCCTTTGCCAAAAATATGTGGCTCAGACAATTGATTCTTTTAGAATTCAACATCCTCAGCTATATATAATTCATTATATGGATGACATTCTTCTCACTGGGGCCGAGGAGGCAACCTTACATCAAGTTACCATGCAGGTTGTCTCGGCCTTACAGGCTTGAGGCCTCCGCTTGTCCCCTGAAAAAATTCAGGTCTGTCCCCCTCACCTGTTCCTAGGCTTTGAATTATTCCCCAACAGGGTCCTCTCCCAAAAAGTACAGATCAGGAAAGACTCTCTTCAATGCCTTAATGATTTTCAGCACCTTCTAGGCGACATTAATTGGCTTCGCCCATATTTAAAACTCACCACAGGACAGTTAAAACCCCTATTTGACATCCTGCAGGGAGATACCGATCCAACCTCTCCCTGCTCCCTAACTAAAGAAGGGCAGCAAGTGCTTAATTTAGTCGAGCAGGCCATAAATGCCCAGGCCATTGGCTACTTCTCCCCCGACTCCCCTTTGTACTTTATTGTCCTCCCTACCCCCTTTTTGCCCACGGGACTCTTTTGGCAGGGCAAGCCTCTTTTTTGGGTTCACCTATCGGCTTCCTCCCCTAAAGTCCTTCCCACCTACCCTCCTCCCCAACTGTGTCCCCTTCTCCGTTCAGCACCTCCCTATACCGACCTACCCTACCCGAGGGGCCCCCTTCCTCGGCAGAACTAATTCTCTCCTTAGTCAACGCCTCTGTCAGGACCATCCGAGAGGCCAATAATTCAGAATATCGAGAGTGTTGGGTATGCTACTCCCCCCGGCCTCCCTTCTATGAAGGCGTCGCTATATTTGGTGAGCCATTATTTACTAATGACACCAGCAGACTCAGATGGGGTCTTGAGACCCATGGTGGCCTGACACTCAGCCAGGTCACAGGCCTAGGCCTTTGCCTTCTTGGCCCAAAAATGCTCCCTCCTGCACCCTTAGAGAAAATATGTAATCAGTCAATTACTGTCAACTCCACTTTTCAGTATATTCAGGCATCTAACACCTCTTATTTTGCTTGTTCTTCTGGCCTTACCCCGTATGTAGTCACTGCAATGTTTCTTGAGCATAGAGAATATTGTGTGTTAGTCATGCTTTTCCCCAGACTCACTGTACATCCTGCTGATGAGTTACTTCAGTTTTGGGAGCGCGGCACCACAATGCCCCGGGTAAAGAGAGAACCCATCACGGCCATAACACTCGCAGTTGTTTTGGGCCTTGGTGCCACAGGGGCTGGAACAGGCATAGCCTCTCTGATCACCTCCAATCAACAATACCTGCAGCTTTCTGCGGCCATCGATAACGATCTCCGAGAGCTACACCAGGGTCTAAAATATCTCAAAGAATCCCTTGCTTCACTTTCTGAGGTAGTGTTGCAAAATAGAAGAGGCCTAGATTTAGTGCTCCTCCAAGAGGGAGGTTTGTGCGCAGCACTTAAAGAAGAATGTTGCTTTTATGCAGACAAAACAGGTCTGGTAGAAGATAGCATTGAGAGAGTTAGACAGAGCCTTGAAAATAGAAAGAAACAGAGGGAACAAAGTGAGGCATGGTATCAAAATTGGTTTTCCACATCCCCCTGGTTATCCATATTGCTTCCCAGTGTCTTGGGGCCGTTTATAGGTTTTTTGTTGCTTCTCACCTTTGGGCCTTGGGCATTCAAAAAACTAACCAACTTTGTCAAGTCGCAGGTAGACGCAGCCACACAAAAATCAGTCTCCATGTTTTACCAACGGCTGGAACAAAGAGGCTCCAGAGAAGACCTCCATACAGAGCCTCCCCATACAGCCATAGAGGGTCTAAATTTCTCAGACCTTGCCTCAGACATGGAACGCAGTTGGTTCCAAAGGCTGTGGAGACGCCCATGACGAGATTATCGCGATGCCATGTACCAGATGCACACCCCACCAGCAGTGAGGTAACTCCATGACGGGAATATTGTAGGTCCATGCCCGGGGGCACACTTCATCATTAGAAGTGCCGGAGCTGGATGCCACCTACATAGCCTAAGACAGAGGCCTCACCTTCACATTGATCACACGATCTTGTTTGAGGTGCTGGTCGCGGAAGCCCATCACGTAGCCTAAGACAGGCTCCCCACCAACCTGTGTAAATCTCCCTCATATTAGTAAAAAGAGGGGGAGATGTTAGAGACTAAGACCCTCAACACCCCAATGACTTGTCCTACACACGGGCCTCGCCCTAGAAAAATTCCTAGGACAAAAACAGCACCCCACCCTCCAGCTATAGCTCCGAGAAGAATGCATCCCATGACGTGCTGACCATGGACTTCTCCAGGGTGTGCTGACTGCAATTGTTCCCGACCACCTGCCAGGTTGGGGTTGGGTAACCAGACACAAACAACCTCGATAAGATACTGATTGGGGCTGATTAGCCCAAACCCGAGCCTCATCATCCCCCTACTCTATTTTTCTGTTCATACTTCCTTGTTTCTGTATGATTATAAAACCTGCAGAAAATCTAAAGTAGACCTTGACAAAAAAAACAAAAACAAAAAAATGCATTACTAAGATGTCTAGCATTATTAGAACTCTGTAAAGTGAATGAGAGTTGGGGACAACCACATGTGAAAAAGAAAAGGCTGTTACTCTATTTTGAGAAAGCCCCATTTCTTCTGACTGTTGTTTTACTGGGCAAGAAAAATAATCCTATCCTTCCCTCTGAGTGTCTTTTTTGTGGAATTTCCATTCTTGCTCATTTTGTCCTGTTGGCGGGGCTTTCTCTGCCTTTGGTGTGGGTGCCTGCTGCAACAAGAACACATCATTTGTAATTTCTCAGGACCCCATAAACATGCAACTAAAATGGAATAGAAAATGTTTCACTCCAAAGGCACAAGTTGTTTCAGCCAAACTTTTTAATTCCCTTCTAGAACTTCAAGGTTAATCAAATTGTCTCCTATCCGTGGTTGTGTTTTGACCTTTGCATGGTACTACAAAGCAGAGTGTACAATAAAAGATTTGTTTCAGTTTTAAAAGAAGCAATATTTCAAATCCTAATTAGAATGTAAGAGTGTCATTTATACACATTTGCCAAAGTACCCCAGGGCAGACCTGCCGATATGTGGGCATCGTGTTAATCCATTCTTAAAAATGCCATTTTGGCTAAAATAACATTTGGGCTTTCTTTTGTTTTGTTGTTTTCCTCACCTGCTTCCTTCCAACCCCTTTGCCCAAGGTTTCACTCTGTACCCGGGTTTTCTCACCTCCAAGAACAGTCAGAGAGCTGCAGAAGGCTGGTATTTCCATGTTATTCCTGAAAACCTCATTATGTGGGAACTGACAACTAGTCATAGCAGATGTCACCTAGAGCTGCTGTCATACCTGCACTCTGAGTTGACTCAGGTTTTGCACACGTTCCCTCAAACTATCACTTGCATTGCTCCAGGGCTCCCCATTAACTAGAACCCCGCTCTCCCACTACCACTGTGTTCAAGGATCCAATGTCCCTGTTTGCTCCTTCAGGTCAAAAGTAGGGAGGACAGCTTTAATTCTCTCTGTCTGCTGCATGTAGCAGATGCTATTGGTGTCCCACTAACTCGTTGGCGTTCACCTCTATTTACAGCTGACTCCTGGAAATCTCCACTTGAAGGCTTTTTTATGGCCTTGGAAACACACTGTGTTGGAAACACACTTCCCCGTGCACAGGGAAGTGCTGGAAAATTCATTCTCCTGACCCAATGACAGAGGGAGACTTGGTGGATCAATAGCCCAGATCCTCGGCCCCCTGGTTGGGCTAATTCTGTTCATGGCTTTCAGAATTCCTTAAAGCGGGATTGAGCTCTGTTTGCCCACAGTGGTAACGTGCTTGGTAATACATTGTCCTTCACTGGCTCCCTTCTCTTCTCTGTCTCATGTCCACCTTTCCCAGTATTTCCTGGGATGCTCTCTCAAATGAACTCCTTGCACTTGAATCCATAGCTCTGGTCTGCCCTTGTGTGAGACTCAGCACACTGTGGGCAACCTTAAGGCGAAATGTGGCCTTCCTGGTCCTTAACTGTGGCCTTTGGACAAAATCCAAATTTTACAGAACAAATCTTTTTATTAAGAGGGGTGCAGCAGAGAAAGATGAAGTTTTTCTTGCCTCCTTTGGTGCTTAAAAAAGAACAATCTTGAAAACAGAAGGCTGCAGTGTCCCCACCCCTGGTAGGCACTCATTAATTAATTAATCCTCAGCGGGTCATCTCTCAATATTGCAGATGGCATTTTTGTGTTGGGAGAGAAGCTGCCCTATATGATCCTGAAAGATTCTTTTAAGAGCAATAATCTTCCTATGCAGAAATAAATGTCTTTCCAACTAGGAGGCCTGAAAAAGGAGCTGTGAGATGAAAGCATGTGGAAAAAAAAGAGAATTTTCTCCCCTCTGTGCCAATGTGCTTTCAGATGTGAAGGAGGGAGCTAGGCTCACAGGTTGGTTATGAAATCATTCAAGTTCTCAAGCCAGCATATTGCCGTTTATGGACACCGCAGCCCAGGGTGCTGTGCAGGGTGTGATTTTCCATCATGTTCTCTATGGTTCACAGCAGAGCCAAAAATAATATAAGATATCCAACCCCCAGAGTATTGTATTAGAAATAAATACAGTCAAAATCATATAGCAAATAAAATTGTAATTACTCTATGGCCAGCATTCTCATAGCACTCTGTCGTGGCTGCTTGGCGCTGCCTTAATATTTCTGTGTTACAAGTGAGGAAATGAGTCACAAAACCGTAAAAAGAACGTGCTGAAGACTCTGTGGCTGCTGTCTGAAAAGAGCTGGAAGAAAACGTTCTGACCACTCTCCTCATAGGCTCCGGCTGAGACAGGGCTTTCATCACAGTTTTAGACTCTCACACCTTTCTGATCTATTAATATTTTCATAAGAGAATAAAACCTTATGGTTAACGTAATATATAAGAAACATTTGTGAAGGGGGGGTTGATGAAATTATACATTGTTGAAGTAAAATGAGAATGGGAAAAGCAGATTTTTTTTTTCATAATGACTAAGTGCTTAATATGGTTGAACAAAATCAGATTTTAATATAGTTGAGCATGTGCAAAATGAGGTCCCTGCCTCCAAGGGGCTGCCTGGCTGGAAAAGTCTCTGGATTGCCCATTTTTTCTATTAGAACTGGAGTTGACGGGACAGGACAGCCGGGGAGGGGTCTGTGCCTGGAATCTAGACATGCTCATGGGGTGAAGACAGATGCTTAGAAGGAGGGGACCAGCATGCAGGCAGCATATCACCTGCTGAGAGGCCCATGCCTGGCAACGGTGTCCAGCACTTCGGAAGTCTCGAAAAGAAGTAGTCTGGGGGTGCTGTGCAGACTGGCAGCAGGGAATGAGTAATGTGTGATGATCCAAACAGACAACCGATGATGTCTGGCAACCCCACGACTGGCTAAAGGGACAGTCACTTGTCAGGCTACAAAAGTAAGTTTAGAAATCAAGAGACATTGGAACTGAGCACTAAGTAGGAATAAGGAGCTCAGTCACTAGAACTAGAACCAAGGTTGGAGAAAAACCAGCCGCACGGCATGATTGGTGAAGATACATTCAATCTACTGAACTCAGCTGTTAAAATCCCTGCCCCTAAAAACAGAATTGGCCCCAAAGCTCAGTGAGGGAAGTTGAAATTGTTTACTTAGCTTCTAGGGGGCGCACATTAGTGCATTAGGAGATGGTGGGCAGGTACAGAGGCAGAACAGCTGGAAGGTCATGTGACAAGAAGAAAAATGTCCATTTCTAAGAAGTAAAGGGAGTGAGGGACCCCTCTCTTATAATTGAGACCCATGACAAAAGGACCACCAAGTCCTAAAGCAAAATGAGAACAAAAGTAAACTTAATTTCCTATCTTAAAAAGTAAAATCTTAGTAAAATGAGAGATTAAATGAAAAAACTAATTGGATCCTGAAGAAATAGCTTCTGGGCTGTATCTTTGGCTCTCATCTATTTCATGTTTTTATCAAGCCTTGAGTGAAGATATAAGATGTACAATTATCAAATTAGATAATGATAAAATTCTGGAAAGATAGAAAAATCCTGGATTATAAAATCAGGCTCAAAAAGAATCCTGAGAAACTTGAAATTAAAAACAAAATACCATTTACATTAGCACAAAAAAAATTAAATACTCAAGTATAAATCTAACAATATACGTACAAGATCTATATGAGGAAAACTGTGAAACTGATGAAAGAAATCAAAGAGCTAAAAAAATGGAGAGAGTTTCCACTTTCGTGGGTAGGAAAATTCTATATGTTCAAGATGTCAGTTCTTCCCAATTTGATCTATAGAGTCAATGCAATCCCAATAAAACTCTCAGCAAATTATTTTGACAAGTTGGTTTTAAAGTTTGTATAGAGAGGCAAAAGACTCGGACTGGCCAAGAAAATATTGAAGGAGAAGAACCAAGTTGGAAAAGTGACACTACCTGACTTCAAGTATTCCTATAAAGCTACAGTAACCAGGACAGTGTCGTATTGGCAAAAGAGTAGTCAGATCAGCAGAACAGAAGAGAGAACACAAATAGACCCACTTAAATATAGTCAACTGATCTTTGAAAAAGGAGCGAAGGCAGTACAATGGAGGAAAGAGTCTTTTTAACGTCTGGACGCCCACATCCTGGAAAATGAATCTAGATGGAGACTTTATAATTTTCACAAAAATTAATTCAAAATTGACCACAGACCTTAATGTATTAATAAAACAAAAAATTATGAAACTCCTAGAAGATAACACAGGAGAAAATCTAGATGGCCTTGGGTTTGTGATGATTTTTTAGACACAACACCAAAGGCACAATTCATGAAAGAAAGAATTGATAAACTGAACTTCATTAAAATTAAAAATGTCAGCTCTGCGAGAGACACTGTCAGGAGAATGAAAAGACAAGGCAGAGAGTGGGAGAAGATATTTACCAAAGAAACATCTGAAAAAGGACTATTATCCAAAATATAGAAAGATCTCTTAAAACTCAACCATAAGAAAACAACCTGAATAAAAAATGGACCAAAAACCTTGACAGACACCTTACCACGAAAAATATACAGAGGGAAACGAGCATATGGAAAGATGCTCCACATCGTATGTCATCAGGGGAAATGCAAATTGAAACAACAGTGAGACATCACTACGCACCTATTAGAATAGCCCAAATCCTCAACACTGACAACCCCAAATGCTGGCAAGGATGTGGAACAACAGGAACTCTCTCTCATTCATTGCTGGTGGAAATGCAAAACAGCACAGCTACTTTGGAAGGCAGTTTGGCAGTTTCTTGCAAAACTAAACATACTCTTACCATATGATCCAGCAATTGCACTACTTGATATTTACCCAAAGGAGTCAAAATTTATAGCCACAAAAAACCTGTGCATAGATATTGATAGCGGCTTTATTTATAAACTTGGAAGCAACCAAGATGACTTTCAGTAGGTAAAGGGATAAATGAAGTGTGGTCCATCCAGACAATGGAATGTTATTCAACGCTGAAAAGAAATGAGCTATCAAGCCATGAAAACACATGGAGGAAACTTAAATGCATATTACTAAATGCAAGAAGCAAATCTGAAAAGGCTACATACACTGTGTAAGTCCAGCTATACGACATTCTCGAAACAGTAAACGATGGACACAATAAAAAGATCAGTATAGTTGACCTTTGAACAACAGGGCAGGTTAGCGGTACCTATCCCCCCTGCAGTGGAAAATCTGCACACAAGTTTTGATGCCCCTAAAACCTAATTGCTAATACCCTACTGTTGGCCAGAGCCTTTACTGATAATATAAGCAGTCAACACATAGTTTGTATGTCATATGTATTATATACTGTTCTCATAAGCTAGGGAAAAGAAAATGTTATTAAGAAAATCATAAGGCAGAGAAAACACATTTGTTATTCATTAAATAGAAGTAGGTCATCATAAAGGTCTTCATCTTTGTCATTGTCACGCTGAGTGGGCTGAAGAGGAGGAGGAGGGAGGGGATGGGTTGGTCTTGCTGTCTCAGGGCTGGCAGAGGTGGAAGAGGTGGAGGGGAGGCGGGAGAGGCAGGGACACTTAATGTAATTTTTATTGAAAAAAATGGACCTGCACAGTTCGTGTTGTTCCAGGATAAGCTGTAGTTGCCAGGGATTGGGGAAACGAACGGATGAATAGTTGGAGACAGAACATTTCTAGGGCAGTGAAAGTACTCTGTATGATACTGTCATGCCACCCACCACACATGTCATTACACTTTTGTGCAAACCCATAGAAGGTACAACACCAAGAATGAATCCTAATGTCAACCATGGCCGCTGGGTGATGATGATGTGGCAATGCATTAATGGCCCATCAGTTGTAATAAATGCACCACTCTGGTGGGGGATGTTGACAATGGGGGGGGGGCTGTGCATGTGGGTGGGAGGGGGTTTTTGGGAAATCTCTGTACCTTCTTCTCAGGTGTACCTAAAAGTGTTGCAAAAAATAAAGTCAAGTTAAGAGAAAAGAATCCTGACAAAAGTTTTGGGGAATAGGTGACTTAAATATCCCCTCCCAACTCCAGTCAGCTCCAAAGGAGCCTGGAAGACAAGAAGGCTTTGGCCCTGCCACTGTCCTAGCAAGGAGAGCCCGCTCTCTCTGTGGGATGTGCTCTCTAGCCCCTACCTGTTGGGGCCCCAGTGACACTCCAGTTTGATCATTTGCCTCAGTCCCATCTGTACTGGAGGCTCCATTCCTTTTTTTTTTTTTGTTCCAGTCTATTTTCTCTGTCACTTGCTGTCTGATCTTGGATGCAGATTTCATAGCTGATGCCCATCACGGCTGCTATCAAATCGTCGTTTGATTATATAACTGTCCTCATTTGGCTTCAGTGTTTTAAAGGAATCGAGCCTAAGAGAAAAGAGTCACAAACAAAATATATGAATGGTCAAAACAGCCAGTACCTAAATAAATAAAAACCATTAGATTGAAAACTAAAGCCAACTCTTAGGAGGCAGGTGATAAATATCTGTCATTGCAAACCAAATCTTTACCGACTTGATTAACATCACTCACTATTAACAAGAGCAGTAGGCAATGACCTTAAAAGTCACAGACTGATGTCACAAATAGTTTGGAAAAATCAATTTTCATTGTCATTTTATTTTCTATAACATTTTCAAAGGAAGATGAAACCAGTTTGGTTAAACTGTAACATCCCAAAAATTCCCCAAGAAACTCTACCATTCGATTCGATCGTATAAAATTCAACAATAACTGTAGTCTCCCGGCCCTCAAGCCAGGGGAGGCTCAGAGTGTGACCTGTGACACATTGGCCTGCTGCCACCCTCTTTTTCCTTATGCCCTCTCGGAAGACAAGTAGTGCTGGAAAACTCAGGAGAGAAGGGACGAAAGTAACAGCCCCAGAAGTCAAAGCTTCAGCAGCAAAAAGGCACGGGAGTTCTTCTAGCTGTTATTAACATAAATCAAACGGGCGGTCAGGGGAAGGGAGAAATGAAGGGCTGCTGTGTTGTTTAGTAAGAGGGGAGAACATGAAGTGTATTTACTTTATTTTTTTTTCATTGTTATTTTTCCTTTTGGCCTCATAACCAACACAGTGAAGAGGAAGTCTGAGTAAAGAAAGAGAAAAATTAGAAATTCATTGGAAAGTGTCAATGGGGAGAAGAGGTAGCAGCTCAGGTGAGAAGGAATACATTTGGTTTGTTTTCCAGAAAACCGTCAGCCCTCATTCTCATCACAGGATCGGGACCAGCACGTAATTTCCAAGCCTCAGAGCCGGACGGGTGCCAAGCGCTCCAGAGCTGTGCGGAGCCAGCAGGGACCGGGCGAGGGGCAGGGAAGGGGCCACCACAAGCCCCAGCCGAGGAGGAGGGGCAGGGCCAGGGAGTTTCACCCAGACCCCTTGGTGGGAAATCAGGAGAAGTAAGATGTCCTGGAGGATGGAGAACATGTGTGCAAAATGTCGCCCGTGTGTGCATGTGCGTGTGAGAGTCCCTGTGGGAATGTAGGAAGCAGGTTTGGCTATGGCTAGTTGGAGATCCACTGAATATAAAAATCCTTCAGGGACATCAGTCTATGATTTTTAAAAATGAGACTGCAGAAGAGGCCAGGCAATGAGAAATAGTCTCCAACATGAGGGGTACAGCAGATTGCACCCCTCTGGCTGAGATACAGGGACCACTGTCCTCGGGGAACTGCAGCATTGAGGACCATGTTACCTAAGCCTCAGCATGAGACACGTGCTGGGATAAGAATGTTTGAAAATCGATTCATTCCAGAAAATCCAGGACCTGTGGTTGCTGAGTTGGCAGGGGTTTCAAACTATTGACATTTGGGGCCGGGCAGTTCTCTGCTGTGGGCAGTGCTGTCCTATTCCCCTGCTTCTCCCACCCCTTCCTGCCTACCCTGTCTCTGCCATCCCCAGGGGGGCCGAGTCCTGGCACCTCTCCATTTTTCTCTTGATGATCTAATCTGACCTCATGCTCTCAGCCAGACAACATTAGTTATTGAGCACTTTCTGTATGCCAGGCACTACCTGGTACTACAGATAAAAGCCTGGTTGGACCCTTGCAGGTTTTGAAGGCAGCTCACAGGTACCCAATGCTTCTCTTAGTCGCTGGACTGGAAGGCGTCCCCAAAGGTCTCCAGGGGATAAGGACATCCTGCTCAGAGTACTCTGGGGCACATCAGCCATCCCTTCTGTATCCTTCCCGTCCTGTGAGCCACCGGGCTTTAGCCGTGGCCTGCCCCACAAATGTGACGACCCGAGGGGCTCCACACTTCGGCCTCCGGACCTGCTCTGTCTCGCCCTGTGGGCACGATGCTTGGCCCCGCCCTGGCTGGATCTGGGCTGGGCACGGGAAAGGCTCGGCATCCGCCCCTTCCCTGCTACGGCTGGGGCTGGGATTGGCCCAGGAGCCAGCCGCATATAGGCCCCTCTTTCTCTGAGGAGGCCAATTACAGAGACATAACAAGGCGTTATAAAGGATCATGGTCTTCAAATATTTGCTTGTGGGGTATACTGTCCAGCAAGTCCTCAGCCAGGCACAGAATCTGCAGTTAGAACATTGTTTCTAAAGGTAAATGTGATGCCTTTTGGGGGCGATGCAGCATCTGGTAATACATTACATTAAAAAGTAGGGTTTCCTTATACACGCCCAAGGAGTGGAGGAATTTGAGTCGGTCTTTGGTCTTGTAGTCTTGCCCTCTATGCACGGAAAGAACCCTTTAAAGCAGCAGTCTTCAAACTGTGTCGACTGTCTCAGGTATGCATGGGTAAATTTAAGGCCATCAAGCCCAGATTCTCAGTGTCCTTTATGGGGGTAGATTCTCCTCTCCTAGCTTTCCTTCCATAATCCCTTCTCCACATGCTAGAGAAGGCAAACCTCTCACCATCCTGAATCTTACTATGGTGCATTGCTGGAGGTGAAATAACTTCTAGGGCATTAAATAAAGAGATTTTTGAAATGCTAATGTTGGTGTTAAAAGAGGAATGACTCTGTTGATTTGGTTTTAAAAAATCATTGTGAAGACAGCTGACTTCTTATTCTTTGCATTCAACCAAATTAAGTGCAAATAAAATTGTCAGCTGACAAATCATTAAAAATGATTTTCGATGATATATCTTTGTGTGATTTGGAGGGGTCATAACTTTTAAATGGCTCAAAGACTCGAGGGTCAAGGCTGTGGCAAGACTCTTCGTTTCCCATTTTCCTCACTAATGTGAACATACTTCCTCCATGCGCGCATTTTAAAAAGATGAAAATTGGCATGAATTTGAAGCTAAACCTGGCATTGATTCTAGCAGGAATTAACATTCCCTGGATACATGAACTGATTGAGACGTTCCCACCCATCTCAGTAGGACATGCATTTTCAATAAAAATTTTTCCAATATTTTATTCTGAAACATTTCAAACATACAGAAATGTTGAAAAAAATTTTAGTAAACACCCATATACCCACCACATAATTGTAATTCCACAATTATGTTACTAAGCTTGCTGCCTCACACGCCTATCCAGATAGGTTTGAAATAAATTGCAGGTGTCATTGTATTTTCCCGCTCAATACTTTAGCATACACATCTTTAGTTAGAATTTAATTTGTCAATGGTTTTTTTTGTTTGTTTGTTTACTTGCTTTTGAGATGAAATTAATATATGGTAAAATGTTCAGATCTTAAGTGGACCATTTGACAAATGCAGATATCTGTGTAACCCAATTCCCATTATAGAGGTACGACAGGGCACATCACCATCACCCAGAAAGTTCCTTGATGCCATTTTTTTCTAGTCGAGCTCTGCCCCTCCCCCACCCCAGAGGGATCCATGGTTCTGATGTTCTTCCCCATAGATTAGTTCTGCCTGCTTTCGAACTTCATAGAAATGGAATCACACAACATGTGCTCTTGTGTGGCCGGATTTTTTTAGTCAGAATAATGTTGTCAAGATTCATCCAAATTGTTTCACGTGTAAACAGTTCGTTTCTTCCTATTGCTGAGTAGAATTCTACTGTACAATTACACCGCAATTCTTTTATCCATTCTCCTATTGATGGACACCTAGGCTGTTTCAGTTTTTGGCTACATTTTCAATAACATCATACTTTTCTTTAATTATCATTTATCAAAGTTTGTAATACACTTTTGTTATTTTAATAAATGGTGTGCTGAGGAGGATCAAGATGGCGGACGAGAAACACCGCCAGAAAGAGTGTCTCTGCAGAAAAGACAGATTCTAGCAGAAATTAGAAAAAAGAAGCAAGAAGGCGAGCATACAGCAGACGAGGGCTGGAAGGAGGGGTACCTGAGACCCCAGGAGACTCCACGGGAGGAGGCTGCAGAGGAGAACTGGAAGCTGAGACCGCTGGAGCAGCCCAGAGACCAGCGGCAAAGGTAGGTGGATAAATCTCCTTTCCCCTTCCCTGCATTTGGGATTGCTTGTGGGCTCCCCAGCGGGTGGAGAGACTTGCGGACATCAGCCCAGAGACGGCCGCCACCAGCTAGCAGTAAGCCTATAGCAGATGCGGCACCAAACTCCCAAATCCCTCGGGGCACCTCAGTGTGCACAGACCCGAGCCGCGCGGCAGGCGCCATATTGCCTCCTCCTCCCCTCCGCCTACCCTACCTGCGGCTGCCCAGAGAGACAATATAGCCACCAGCCAGAGGCACCTCCAGGGAATGGGACCTTCCCTTTTGGGACCCTACAGCTGACTAAGGGGAACTCAGACTGTGAGCTCCCTACCCGCCCGCCCTCCCAGGTGCTACTGGCATGGTGTTCCCAGGAGAACGCTGCCGACTCAGAAGCTGAGAGACACAGACCCAGCTTGGGCTCCCTGTGGGTGAATTGGGACCGGAACTCCTCTCCCTGGTGGGGATACAGTTTGAACTCTGGGACCCAGAGGTCGGACCTGCAGACCAGATCCCGTGCACCGAGGTCTAGCATTGCCCAGGGCACAGAAGGGATATTTGTGAACAGCCTGCTGAGGGGTGTGTACCTCCAGGGGCAGATCAGCATCCTAGAGGGCAACCCTCCCACCAAAGGGAGGCCGTGCTCCCAGCCCAGGCAACGTTTCTGCACAGGGAACCTCCCCGCCAGCATCACAATCCAGGGAGGCCTGGTGGCATGCGGTCTGGCCTGCTGGCAGAGGCCCAGGAGTAGCTGCGGGCTTGGGGAGGGTGGAAAGAAGCAAGGCCTCCTCCAGACTGCAGGTCTCAGACAGCCCCACCCCCACACCCAGACTTTCTGGCTGAGCAGGACCATTCCAGACCCGCCCTGACAGCTTTGCCTGGAAGCAGAGAACAGAACTTTGACCCCTGCTAACTGCCTGAGGACAGGCTTACCCAACCCAGCTCCGCCCAGAACAAGAGCTGATAACAGGACACAAAAACAACAGCATAGCCTGTTCCTCCAAGCAAACGCCACTTACTGACAGGGACGGCATCTTGCACAGCCTTTCCACGGCACCCACTGACTCATTATACAGGGAGTGGTAGAATCTCACCCACAGACACCCCCTAACTGCTCAGAAACTAAACAAGGCGTGTGAATACCCAAACAAAAACCTAAAGGAAAGAAACAACAACTGATCGACATGGGAAGAAATCATCGAAGGAACTCAGGAAATATGAAGAACCAAACGGAAAACACACCCCCAAAGAGGAGCACCAGCCCCCTAGAAACGGACACCAACCCAAATCAGGCAACCAAAATGACAGAAGAGGAATTTCGTATGTGGATCATAAGAACACTCACCGACCTACAACAACTACTCAATAACCAACACAAAGAAATCACAAAAAGCCTCCAGGACCTAGAAGAAAAGTTCACTAAAGAAATAGACACAATGAAGAAAAGTTTAACTGAACTCCTGGAAATGAAGAATCAATTCAGGGAACTACAAAATACAGTGGAAAGTCTCAAGAACAGGGTAGATCAAACAGAAGAAAGAATCTCAGAGATTGAAGATAACACCCTCCAACTAAATAAAACCATCACAGAGATAGAGCAGAGAAACAAGAGAAAAGAGCAAAGCCTACAAGAGATGTGGGATTATGTGAAGAAACCTAATGTGAGGATCATAGGGTTACCAGAAGGGGAAGAGGACAACACCCAAGGGTTGGACAAGCTATTTGAAGATATAATAGAGGAAAATTTCCCAGGCCTTGCTCAAAATCTCGATATACAAGTTCAAGAAGCTCAGAGGACCCCTGGGAGATTCAATGCAAACAGGAAGACGTCACGACATGCAGTCATCAGACTGACCAAAATATCAACTAAAGAGGCCCTTCTAAGAGCTGTTGTAAGACAAAAGAAGCAAGTGACATACAAGGGAAAGCCAATTCGAATAACACCAGACTTCTCTAAGGAGACTTTACAAGCAAGGAGAGACTGGGGCCCCATTCTCACTCTTTTGAAAGAAAACAATGCCCACCCTAGAATCTTATTCCCTGCAAAACTAAGCTTCATATATGAAGGAGAAATAAAGACATTCTCAGACAAGCAAAGTCTCAGAGAATTCACCAAGACAAGACCAGCCCTACAAGAAGTACTCAAAACAGTGTTATGCACAGAACACCGTAATAAAAACTCACGAATATAAAAACAACCAAAACCCAAAGATTAAAGGCCAGATAATACAATGGCTCAAGAGAGAAATCAAAGCAACAACATCCAACCCAACAGAATGAACAGTAATCTACCTTACCTATCAATTCTCTCAATAAATGTGAATGGCTTAAACTCTCCACTCAAGAGACATAGGATGGCTGAATGGATAAGAAAATACAGGCCAAGTATATGCTGTCTTCAGGAAACACATCTAACCTGCAAGGATGCATATAGACTAAAAGTAAAAGGGTAGAGATCAGTATTCCAGGCAAGTGAAAGCCAAAAGAAGGCTGGTGTGGCTGTTCTAATTTCAGATGATTTAGTTTTTAAACCAACAAAAGTAGTGAAAGACAAAGAGGGTCATTATATAATGGTGAAGGGCACACTTCAACAAGAAGAGATAACAATTTTAAATATATATGCACCCAACTTAGGTGCACCCAGTTTCATAAAGCAAACCTTACTAGATCTAAGCAAATGGATTAATAGCAACTCCATAATCACCGGAGACTTCAACACCCCACTGGCGGCACAAGACAGATCCTCCAAACAGAAAATTAATAAAGAAATAATGGACTTAAACAAAACCTTGGAACAACTGGGTCGGACTGACATCTACAGGACATTCTACCCAAAATCCACTGAATATACGTTCTTCTCATCAGCTCACGGGACATTCTCTAAGATTGACCATATCCTAGGACACAAAGTAAATCTCAAGAAATTTAAGAAAATAGGAGGGGCAGAGCAAGATGGCGGACGAATAACACCGCCAGACAGAGGGTCTCTGCAGAAAAGACAGATTCTAGCAGAAACTAGAGGAAAGAAGCAAGAAGACGAGCATACAGCGGACAAGGGCCGGAAGGAGGGGTACCTGAGACCCTGGGAGACTCCACGGGAGGAGGCTGCGGAGGAGAACTGGAGGCTGAGACCACCGGAGCAGCCCGGAGACCAGCGGCAAGGGTAGGCGGATTTGCTGTTTCCCCTCCCCTGCATTCGGGACTGCTGGTGGGCTCCCCAGTGGGTGGAGAGACCTGCGGACACCAGCCCAGAGACTGCCGCCGCCTGCCAACGGTGAGCCTGTAGCAGACGTGGCACCAGGTTCCCAACTTCCTCCGGGCACCTCCATGTGCACGGACCTGAGCCGCGCGGCAGGCGCCATATTGCCTCCTCCTCCCCTCCGCCGACCCTACCCGCGGCTGCCCAGAGAGATAATACAGCCACCAGCCGGAGGCACCTCCAGGGAACAGGACCTTCCCGTTTGGGACCCCGCCCACCCTCCCAGGTGCTGCTGGCACCGTGTTCCCAGGAAAACGGTGCCGACTCAGAGGCTGAGAGACATAGACCCAGCTTGGGCTCCCTGTGGGTGAATTAGGACCGGAAATCCTCTCCCTGGTGGGAATACAGTTTGAACTCTGGGACCCAGAGGTCGGTCCTGCAGACCAGATCCCCTGCACTGAGGGCTAGCATTGCCCGGGGCACAGAAGGGTTATACGTGAACAGCCTACTGAGGTCTGTGTGCCTCCAGGGGTGGATCGGCGTCCTAGAGGGCAACCCTCCTCCCAGGAGGAGGCTGTGCGCCCAACCCAGGTGGCGTTCCTGTGCAGGGAACCTCCCCGCCAGCATCACAGTCCAGGGAGGCCTGGTGGCTTGTGGTCTGGCTTGCTGGCAGAGGCCCAGGAGTAGCTGCGGAGTTGGGGAGGGTGGAAAGAAGCGAGGCCTGCTGCAGACTGCGGGTCTCAGACAGCCCCACCCCCACACCCAGACTTTCTGGCTGAGCGGGACCATTCCAGCCCCGCCCTGACAGCTTTCCCTGGAAGCAGAGAACAGAACTTTGACCCCTGCTAACGGCCTGAGGGCAGGCTTACCCAACCCAGCTCCGCCCAGAACGAGAGCTGATAACAGGACTCAAAATCAACAGCATAGCCTGTTCCTCCAAGCAAACGCCACCTACTGACAGGGACAGCATCTTGCACAGCCTTTCCACGGCACCCACTGACTCAATATACAGGGAGTGGTCCAATTTCACCCACAGGCACCACCTAACGCCTCAGAAACTAAACAAGCATATTATGGGGGTACCGAATTCACTAATTTAAGCCAACTGCTTAAGCACTGGAAGAATTTGGCTCCTGTCTTTTAAAATGCGTTCAGTATTCATAAAACCTAAAAATCATGGTTTCTCTTCATATAACTATTGGTGTCCATAATTACGAATGTCAATATATAAGTCTAGAATTTGGCATTCACCTTGTAATGCACAATGAAGAATGAGAACTAAGTACTCTTGAGAACAAAGGGTCTTCCTGCTATAAAGTAACCTCCTGCTAAATGTTTGATAAATGAGTGCACATTCCCAGTGTGGGACAGTTTGCCCTCCTTGCTTGGAGCCTGGCTCACAAGAATAGAGGTGGGGGATACAGTCAATCAATGATACAAGTAATGAACACTTCTCGTGGTTTTTGTTGTTGTTGTTCTTTGCGGTTTGTTTAATGTCACAACATCAAAAGTCACTTAGTAACAGAGTAGCCTAAGCAGAGGAGAAAAATTCAGAACGAAGTTATCTCTTCCAGCTTCTGGCAGGAGCTCTGATGAAGACATAATCTAAATATCAAAGAAAGTTTTGTTTTATGTGCTTTTTAGTTTGTTTTTGTTTTGCTATGCAAGAGATTATTAAAATTTACACTTGTAAAATTATATGGAAAAAAAAAAGAAATTTAAGAAAATAGAAATCATACCATGTACCTTCTCAGATCACAGTGGAATAAAAGTAGAAATCAACTCTAACAGAAATTCACATTTCTACACAAAAATATGGAAATTAAACAACCTCCTACTAAATGATTACTTCATAAATGAAGAAATCAAGATGGAAATAAAAAAATTCTATACTCCTACACTGCTGGTGGGACTGCAAACTAGTTTAACCTCTGTGGAAAGCAATATGGAGATACCTTAAAGTGATACAAGTGAATCTACCATTCGATCCAGCAATCCCATTGCTGGGCATCTACCCAAAAGTTCCAATGACACTCTACAAAAAAGACACCTGCACTTGAATGTTTATAGCAGCACAATTCATAATTGCAAGGCTGTGGAAACAGCCCAAGTGCCCATCAATCCAAGAATGGATTAATAAAATGTGGTATATGTATACCATGGAGTACTATTCAGCTCTAAGAAACAATGGTGATATAGTACATCTTATATTTTCCTGGTTAGAGCTGGAACCCATACTACTAAGTGAAGTTTCCCAAGAATGGGAAAACAAGCACCACATATACTCACCAGCAAATTGCTATTAACTGAACAGCACCTAGGTGGTCACATAGGTACTACAGTAATAGGGTATTGGGCAGGGGGGAGGGGGGCGGGCATATACATATATAATGAGTGAGATGTGCACCATCTAGGGGATGGTCATGCTGGAGATTCAAACTTGTGGGGGGAGGGGGGGAAATGGGCATTTATTGAAACCTTAAAATCTGTACCCCCATAATATGCTGAAATAAAAAAAAATAAAAATAAAAAAAATAAAAAATAATAATAATAAATGGTAGGCTAAGAATAATTATAATAGCAACTTCATCCAAAGGAAATTTTTAACACTTTCAATTTTACAGTCAAAGTTAAATTAAATATATTTTATATATATAGTTGTAAAGTATCATGAACAGGTGAGCAATAAAAGACTTCTAAGCATAAAAAATTACATTATAATAGGCTTCTAAGGTGGAAGTGGAAAAAATAGGAATTCAACGGGAAATGAGAAACTGTGAACTGTTCAGCTGTTAATGACCTGTATTTTTAAATGGATGGTGAGAGTAATAAATTGATATGGATTTAGATTCCAATGGATGTATCTGAAAAAGTGATCTGTCAGCTTAAGGATTAAACCATCTATATTTATGATACTTCATAAATGGCAAACTTATGATAAAACAAAGTGGACATCCACATAAAAATATGTGAAGGCGTTCACAGTTTTCCAAAGTTATTTTAGGGAGTATTTAAGGAAAATCATTGGAAGACAATTGTTTCAGAGCTGTTAGTCTTACCCTTCCAGATACAATTGCTGCATAACTAACTACCCCAAAGCAATGGCTTGAAACACCATTTTATTTATGCTCACAGATTTGGGACTCAGAAATGCAGACAGAGCACAGTGTGAGTAATTTGTCTTTGCTCCATAGTATCTGGGTTCTCAACTGAGAAGACCAAAGATGAGGTGACCTGAAGGCAGGGCTGGAATGATCTGGAGTGTCCTTTACTAACATGTGTCCTGCCGGGACTAGGAGGACTCGAAGACCAGGACTGCTGACCACAGGGCAGCCAGGTGGCCTCTCTCAGCTGAACTTCATATGTGGCTGCTCAAGGCTTTGATCAAGAAAATAGCAGTAAACAAAGACAAAGCTACATCACCTTTTTTTATTATTTCGGCATATTATGGGGGTACAAATTTTAACGTTTTAATAAATGCCCTTTCCCCCTCTTCCCCCCACAAGTCTGAGTTTCCAGCATGACCATCCCCCAGATGGTGCACATCTCACTCATTATGTATGTGTATACCCGCCCCCTCCCCCCCCCACCTGCCCAATACCCTATTACTGTAGTACCTATGTGTCCACTTAGGTGCTGCTCAGTTAATACCAGTTTGTTGGTTAGTATATGTGGTGCATGTTTTCCCATTCTTGGGAAACTTCACTTAGTAGTATGGGTTCCAGCTCTAACTAGGAAAATATAAGATGTGCTATATCACCATTGTTTCTTAGAGCTGAATAGTACTCCATGGTATACATATACCACATTTTATTAATCCATTCTTGGATTGATGGGCACTTGGGCTGTTTCCACAGCCTTGCAATTATGAATTGTGCTCCTATAAACATTCGAGTGCAAGTGTCTTTTTTGTAGAGTGTCATTGGGTAGATGTTTTGGGTAGATGCACAGTAATGGGATTGCTGGATCAAATGGTAGACCCACTTGTATCCCTTTGAGGTATCTCCATATTGCTTTCCACAGAGGTTGAACTAGTTTGCAGTCCCACCAGCAGTGTAGGAGTGTTCCTCTCTCTCCGCAACCACGCCAGCATTTATTGTTTGGAGACTTTGTGATAAAGGCCATTCTCACTGGAGTTAAGTGATATCTCATTGTGGTTTTGATTTGCATTTCCCTGATGATTAGAGATGTTGAGCATTTTTTCATATGTTTGTTGGCCATTCTTCTGTCTTCTTTAGAAAAGTTTCTGTTCAAGTTACATCACCTTTTTTGACCTGCCCTTAGAAGTCACCCAGTGCCACTTTTGCACATTCTTTTGTTTTTGAAGCAGTGTCAGGGTGTTAAGGGTCGAATTGTGTCCCCTAAAGAGTTATATTGAGGTCCTAACCCCCACTACCTGTGAATATGGTTTAGTTGGAAATAGAGCTGTGCAGATATAATCAGGGCAAGATGAGTTCATTCAGGTGGACCCTAATCCAGTCTGACTGATATCCTTAAAAGAAGAGGAAATTTGGACACAGAGACAGAAACACAGGGAGGATGCCATGTGAAGACAGAGGCAGAGATTAGAGTGATGAGTCTATAGGCCACAGAACACCACGCATTGCTAGCAACCACCAGAAACCTGGACAGCGGAATGGAATGAGTTTCCCCCACAGCCTCCTGTGGAGCCAATCCTACCCACACCTTGATTTTGGACTTGCAACTGTCAGAGAATGCTTGTTGTTTTAAGCCACCCGATTTGTGGCAATTTGCTTTGGCAGGCCTAGGAAACTGATACACAAGCCCACTGAGCTATAAGAGGTGGGGCTCTAGACCCTACGTCCCCATAAGAGGAAAAAGGTGAGTGACTGTATTTCAAGCACTTATTATATTGTTACTCCATGGATAAGCTCATAATTAAAATATAGGTGAAAATAAATATTTTTGTACATAAAACAATTCCAAAGTCTGTCAAAATACTGGGGAGAAAAATACAAGTCTTTTCTCCGATTATTCCCTAGAGGTAATTACCATCTTTGGATCTCAATATTTTGTGAGAACACTACCAATTAGGCAATCATCTTGGGTAGGTTTTGGTCATATTTTGCATCTTAGAAAACTAAAACTGAGGTACTCGCTGAGCCAACTGCAACCCATCTGCCCCATGAATGTGGTTTCCTGAAAATGCTGCTGTTCTCTGGGTCTGTGGTTAATCTCTGACCCCAAAGGGGAACTGCATTTACATTTCAAAGGATTCCACAGGGAAGATTTTGGGTCTTGCATCATCTTCAGTTCCCTTTTTCCACCAGTGTGGCTTGGAACACACCTAAGAAAATCCTTACGTGTCTTTGCATTGGTTATTTTATTTTTCCTCTGAGAAAGCCTCTTTTTGCTGGAAACTAATATGCCACAGGTCCTGTTACAGAATTTTACAAGTTTCTGGTGTATTATGAAAAGAGCTCGTTAATTTGTGAAAAATATAGTAAAAGTGGTGAGAATTGCATAAACAAAACCACCGACTGCACCTCGCTGAAACCAGAGGGTCACGGGTAAACTCAACCATTAGGGAAAGGTGAAGATTAACACCAGGCCTCTGTATGATGTTTTCACAATTATTGTTTCAGAAAAGGTTCACTTTTTACATGTCAGTGTAGCAGAGTTCAGCACACGATTGTTCCCATTTATTGAAGCTGTATTTGTTTCCTCCTCAATTGAGTTATAAATAAGCCTCTTGAAGGCAGGGAATGCCTAATGTTTTGTTTTCTGTTGCTCACAATTCCAATCACTGGATCAGGTATACAGCAGGTGTTTCATCCAGGCTGATAGTCAAAATCTTTAGCAACTAGACAATTGGAAAGAATGGGCACCATAGCGTCGGACACCCCATGTGCCAGGCACTGTCGTTGGTGGGTGGAGGGAAGTCAGGGGTTGCCAGGGGAAGGCAGCTGGGCCCCCAGGGCAGTGGCTATATCGTAGGAAACCATTATATGTTTTGACAATCAATGTATATAGCAGTAAATACCAACTGGATATCAGCCCAGAAAAGAGAACATTTCCTGGAAAAAAATAAAAACGCTATCATTATCTCCTTTTAGCAGAAGAACCAACTGAGTCCCAAGATGCAAAGCTATGCTTCCAAAGTTACCCAACAAATTAATAGAAGGACCGAAAATCAACAGCCAGCTTCCTTGACTCCAGATTTCACAGACCAGATAACGTGATGTACTGGATGGCTCTGTTGCTCTGCCTCCATCCCCTCGGATCCCTTCCTGTCATTTTGTCCTGTTCTCCCTTTGGGGCGGTGCTTTTGATTTCTACAGGCAAAGTCCACTCCTCTTCTGTGGAGACCTACCTTCTAGTGACTGGATCCCGCTTGCCAGCAGGTGGAGTCCCTGGTGGGCAGTCCCTAACCTGTGACTCTCGCAGGGTGCTGGGGGACCCACTCTGGGGCACTACTTACGCCCAGGGCCCCATGGCTCAGGCAACGGCGCTGGCTGTGGGGTGCATCCAGCTTGCCCCTTTCGGGATTCCTCCCCTGCCCCGGCTGCTGCCCCAGTCCCCTCGTGTTCCACCTGTGAGCACCTCATCAGCAAGGCACCCCCACCCTTCTAATTCTAGGGTGTCAACTGTAATGGGCTCCTCACGCTGCTGTAACAAGCTACCACGACTGGGGCCTTAGAGCAGCAGAAACTTAATCCTCTTGCAGTTCTGGAGGCTTGAAGTCCTAAAATAAGGTGCAGGGCAGGCTGTGCTCCCTCTGAAGGCTCCAGGGGAGAACGTGTTCCCTGCCTTTCCCTCAGCTTCCAACGTTGCTAATGTTGCCTTGGTTTCCTTGGCCGGAAGCCACATCACTCCTCTGTCTTGACATGGTGTTCTTCCTGTATCCCAATCTTCTCTTTTCCATGCATGCATCCTCAGTGCATGGCCCACTCTGATCCTAAGGAGTATGGCCTCATTTGAGCTTGATTACATCTGCCAAGGCCTCATTTCCCAATAAGGTCGCTCTAATGGGTGGGGTGGGGGCAGTGTGCTAGGGCCGGGAGGGAAGGATCCTCCAGGCCTCTCTTTGGCTTGTGTCATCATGTTTGTCTCTTCACATGGTCTTTCCTCCATCTGTCTCTGTCCAAAGTTCCATTTTTTTTACCAGGACTCCGGTCATATTGGATTAGTGCCCGCCCTGATGACCTTACTTTAATTGGATTACCCCCATAAAGACTCTATTTACAAATAAGATCCCATTCTGAGGCATTAGGGGTTAGAATTTCATCACGTGAATTTTGGAGGCAGGGACAAAATTCTACCCATACAAGGGGGTCAGGATTTCAACATATCTTCTTAAGGGACCCAATTCAACCCACGACACCAACCTAAGACATTGTATTTATGACTTGAATGTTTCATGAAGGTCAAGAATAAAAAACAGAACACAAGAACACAAAAACATAGCATGCACTGGATATAAAACACAGTAGTCATAGTACCCAATTCTTACTTAAATATCTTTAAATACTGTTTCTAAAATTTTTCTGCATCTTTGGCCATAACATCAGAAACAGTATTATGACTTTCTTTATGGGATGTATGAATTTATAACATTTGTGTTTTTATTTTCTTTAGTTAAGATTAGATTCTTTCTCTAAGTACCTGCTTTGAATTGTAAATTATGTGCCCTTGAGTATTTTTTTTTGTGAAACAAATGAGTCATTAATAACACAACAAGTAAACCATACAGTGGTTAAGAATGTGAGCTGTCATGTCACAGTGCTTAGATTTGCATCCTGGCTCTATAACTCACTAGCTGTGTGATCTTAGGCAAGTCAATTAAACTTTCTGAGCTTTCACTCCATCTATAATGGAGAGATGAGGACAGTACTGTTATCTGGCAACATTTTGCACAGGGTTTGCTCAGAGTAAACAATCACTAAATACTAGCTATTAGTTTGTCTGAAGTTTTAATTTATACCTACTAATCTGAAAATGAAAAGCTGTAATAGAAGTGAAATTTTTTATCTTTTTAAGTAAAACCTCACACTTTTCTGGAAAAATATTACTGATATTTTCCTTTAAAATGATAGAATATAACTAATTCTTTTCTCTTTGTCTTAATGGTTTTATAAAAATAGGTAATTCTTGAATGTGGTACAACTTGAAACATCACAAAAAGTAGATAGGAAAAAGCAAATCTCTTCTTCTTTACTCCAAATCCTAAAATCACCTTTCCAGAGGCAATCACTGTTACCAGTTTCTTGTATGTCCTTCTGGAAACAATCTATGCATATTTAAGTAATATAGATATATTTCTCCATTCATATTTTTATACATGATAGCATATTATGCATGCCCTTCTACATCTTACTTATTGCAATTTAATAATATATCTAGGAAATTTTCTCTTATCAATGCCAAGTAATTTTGTTTCATTCTTTTCACTGTTGCATAGTCTAGTCTCTGGATGTACCAGAATGTACTTACTTGGCCCCCTACCAATAGGCGTTTGGCTGGTGGCTTTTTTTTTTTCAGCATATTACAGGACTACAGATGTTTAGGTTACACATATTGCCTTTGCCCTGACCAAGTCACAGCTTCAAGCATGTCCATCCCCTGGACGGTGCACACTGCACCCATTAGGTGTGAATATACCTATCCCCTCCCTCCCCACTCCCCGACCCCAACTGCCTGACACCCGATGAATATTACTACTATATATGCACTTAAGTGTTGATCAGTAAATACCAATTTGATGGTGAGTACATGTGGTGCTTGTTTTTCCAAGCACCTTGGGATACTTAGTAGAATGGGATACTTAGTAGAATGGGATACTTAGTAGAATGGACTCCAGCTCTATCCAGGATAAAACAAGAGGTGCTAGATCACCATTGTTTTTTTGTGGCTGAGTAGAACTCCATGGTATACATATACCACATTTTATTAATCCACTCATGTATTGATGGGCACTTGGGTTGTTTCCACATCTTTATAATTGTGAATTGTGCCACCATAAACATTTGAGTGCAGGTGTCTTTTTTATAGAATGTCTTTTATTCCTTTGGGTAGATGCCCAGTAATGAGATTGCTGGATCAAATGGTAGTTCTGCTTTTAGCTCTTTGAAGTATCTCCATATTACTTTCCACAGAGGTTGTACTAGTTTGCAGTCCCACCAGCAATGTATGAGTGTTCCTACCTCTCTGCATCCACGGCAACATTTATTGTTTTGGACTTTTTGATAAAAGCCATTCTCACTGGAGTTAAGTGATACTCAGTGTGGTTTTGATTTGCATTTCCTTAATGATTAGAGATGTTGAACATTTTTTCATATTTGTTGGCCATTGGTCTGTCTTCTTGGTTTCTTTTGTTATTGCAATGTGTGTTTGCATCTTTATATTCATGTGCAAATATATCTTTAAGATAAATTCCTGGCATAGAATTGCCAAGTCAAAAAGCATATGCATTTTAAAATTTGATTGGTGCTTTTTAAATTGCCCTTCAGAGAGTGTAGACCAATTTGCTTTTTCACCAACAATGGCGCCAGGCCCCCTCGACATCATCAGGGCAGCATTATGCTTCCTGAATTTTTCCAATTATGTAAGTGTCTACTGCATCTCATTAAACTTTGAATTTGTATTTATCTTAATAGAGTGAGATTGAGCATATTTTCATTTGTTTATGAATGTTTTATACTTCCTTTATTACAAATTGTTCAAATAATTTGTCCATTTTTTATTTGAATATATATTTTTTCTAATAATCGGTATTAGTTCTTTTTATATTAAAGAGTCTAACCTTGGGCATGTGCGTTATTTTTCCCAGTTAGTCATTTGTTGTTTACTTTGTTATAGTATAATTCCTAATTCTTTTTTTTGTTGTTGTTGTTAAGTTTATTAGAAATATAGGAGACCACTGCATTTCTCCAGGTAGGAGGGTAAGTTGGTTTGGGCTGGAGGGAAGCTAGTGGACATGGGGAGGAGTGGCAGGTTTGAGGATGTTGATATTATGACACTGGTACCAACAAGCTTGGCTGATGTATTAATATTAAATATGGCAGCAGGGAGGGGGGTAGGTGAGGGGAGGGAAAGAGGGGTTGACTCTGAGGTTTTTGGGCTGAGTAACCAGGTGGACAATGATGCCACTGAAAGATGAGAAGGACTTTAGGAAGAGCCAGTCTCTCACCTGTTTAAAAACATGCTTCCACATGCCTGGTTTCATGATGCGATACACATTCAGGTCTTGTTCATTCATTGTCTACTGAGGTTCCTTCCATCAAAGTAAAATGTTGAGTCAGACTAAGTATTTAGCAAGTCTGAAACAGTCATTACTACGTTGCATATGTTCCCAGGGAATGACTTGAGCGGTCAAGAGACCTAACATAATACCTACCATGGCCTGGCCCCACCCTGAGTCTGCTTTTGATCTCTTGTGGGGACTTCAGCAAACTTTATACCATAAATGGGGACACTCTGACACACCTCTGTGTCTGGGACTGACTTAAATAATTTGACTAGTATTCCCTGAATTCACAGGTATTTGAGGAATCAAGTCAGTTTAGTAACTTGGCCTAGTAAAACAATAACAAAAAAAAATCAGGCTGGTTTGTACATGTCCACAGAGCATGGCCTGTGAGCTCAGCTGGTAAAGGCAGAGGAAGGGGTTGGTCTTTTAAAAGCGTTAAAAAATACAAAATTCCACAAGGATGATTAATACTTCCTCTCAACATAATGGGTATTGGCACACAATGTGAAGAAAATCTTACTGAAAAAGAAAAAATGTTATAAAGTGACTTCCTCTGGGAATTTAAGCCAATCTCGAGGAAATATTTGAAAGTCTGTTTTAGTCCCTATTTTGTTGTTGTTGTTGTTTTTGAGACAAAGTCGCCCCTGGCTAGAGTGCCGAGGCATCATCATAGCTCACAGCAACCTCAAACTCCTGGGCTCAAGCAATCCTTCTGCCTCAGCTTCCTGAGGAGCTGGGACTACAGGCATGCGCCACCATGCCCGGCTAATTTTTCTATTTTTAATAGAGATGGCGTCTCGCTCTTGCTCAGACTGGTCTCGAACTCCTGAGCTCAAGTGATCCTCCTGTCTCCCAGAGTGCTAGGATTACAGGCAAGAGCCACCATGCCTGGCCCCTATCTTTTCCCTTTTTCTTGTGTCCTTTTGACAGTAAATTGAGTGCACAGCATTCATTATTGGACATGCTTAAGATCAGCTGCTGACTGACAATTTGGTTCACCTGCTGAGGTGAATTATCTTTTCTTTTTTTTGAGACAGGGTCTTATTCTGTCACCCTGGCTGGAGTGCAGTGCAGTGGTGTGATGATAACTCACTGTAGCCTCAAACTCCTGGGTTCAAGTAATCCTCCTGCCTCAGCCTCTCAAGTAGCTGGGACTATAGGCACACACCACCATGCCTGGCTAATTAAAAAAATTATTTTTTTTTTCAGAGATGGAGTTTCACTATGTTGCCCAGGTTGGTCTTGAACTTCTGGCCTCAAGCAATTCTCTTTGCCTTGGTCTCCCAAAGTGCTGAAATCACAGGCATGAGCTGATGTGCCAGGCCTATCAACTGCTTTTGATATTTTTTTGCCTGGTCCCTAGTTGTTCTCATGAAGTCTATTTTATTGCTTGATGCACTGCTATATTTGAAGTGAGATTAAGTTTAGGTGTAGCCACGTGACTAAGAGAGAAGAACAGGAGCAGAAGGACCAACCTGAGGCAGACAGAGCAAGAGGTCCCCTGCACATGCGATGTTGGGAGGCAGAGGGTTACCACATTGTCTTGCTGGCTTCTGAGATTTTCTTCCTCTGGGCTGAATGGTCACACCACAGAAATCACACTCTCCGACATGAAGATGTTATATCTAGATGGCTACTGTTCAAATGCTTTATTCTAAACTAGAAGTTAAAAAGACCTGTTAAGTCACATATCTACAAAACGCATTGACTGGAATCAACTCTCACCTTGCCAAGCAGGTGTGTGGGACACTGAAGGGGCCCCAAAGGCAGACAGGACCACGCACTGTCAGTTCCAGGTGGGGCACGCTAGCCGGCCAGCGGGGAAGAGCACAACACCTCTGCTAGACTCTAACTAAGTGCCCCAAGGAGAGGGGCTGTTACAATTGCTTGTCCACTGTGGTACCCTTGACAGCTAAAGCCAAACCTGGAACATACCAGTGGTCATTCTTTAAACATTTGTTGAGTGAAGGATCATGTGAACTGGGCAGAGGGAGAGGAGTAAATATTCATAAAGAGCCAGGGAGTGGCCAGGCGCAGTGGCTCACGCCTGTAATCCTAGCACTCTGGGAGGCCGAGGAGGGAGGATTGCTTAAGCTCAGGAGTTTAAGACCAGCCTGAGCAAGAGCAAGACCCCATCTCTACTAAAAAATAGAAAGAAAATAATTGGACAACTGAAAATATATAGAAAAATTAGCCGGGCATTGTGGCGCATGCCTGTAGTCCCAGTTACTTGAGCCCAGGAGTTTGAGGCTGCTGTGAGCTAGGCTGACGCCACATCACTATAGCCTGGGCAACAGAGTGAGACTCTGTCTCAAAAAAAAAAAAAAAAAAAAAGAGCCAGGAGTTGTCAGGGGCTGCTCGACATCAGCCCTCCCCATTCCAAATCTTCCCTGAGACTTGGCTCCAGACAGCCATCTACTCAAGCGAGGGAAAATAAGAAAAGGACGCGATGACAGCTTCTGGGAAAATGACAAATGCAAAAAAATTTTTAAAAAAAGAAAATTAGGGAAATTATCATCTACATGGAAAAACTTATAACAATCTTTTTTAAAAAATTACTTTTAGAGTGAGATAAAATATATCTATAGTAAAGTTTGCTAATCTTAAGTGAATAGCTCTATGAAAATTGTTTAAAGTGACTTTGTTTGTCACCTTATTGGCTTGCTGGATTTTACAAAATCTCAAGTGGGACACTTTGTTTTACAGTCCCGCAAGATGTGCCATTTTGTTCTGTGGCTTCACATATCCTGGAATACTTTGCATCTCTTTATTTCTCCTTCTGACAGATGTTTATAAAGGGCCTCCTATGTGCCAAGCGTGGTGCTCAGTGCTAGGGATGTCACAGAGCCAAGAGAGAGACAACCCCTGCCTCAGGGAGTCCGTGCTCAGGATCTTGCCAAAGAGGGAAATCTGGAAGCAGGAGCCATGCAGGGGTGGGAAGCCAGAGGGTAACCAGAGGTGAAGCATCTAGAAATAAGTCATTAAGAATCTGAGGAACTGAACCTCAGGAAGAGGCAAACCGTGGCAGTTGGCACCTTCCTACTCAAATGGAACTCAGGCCTTTGCTCCCTGGCTGTGTTCTTTCTGTTCTTCCCCACCCCGCCCCAGTGAGGGGCGTCCCTCTCCGGCACTGTCAAGAGTCCCACGCATCGGCCTGGCCCCGTGCCCCACACATCCGATCACCACATCCTAAATACCTCCCCAAAGAGCTTTCAAATCTATTTTCTTCTGTCCATAGCTGAATGGGTACCCCTGTGCAATCATCACCCAGGACAAGATACCCCACATTCCCAGCACCCCTCTTATATTCTTTAAATTAGGGAAGAGAAGAAGAATGGCATTATTCTGAGAGTAGATCATTTAGTTTGTTACTTTGCTATTTTGTTGGTTCTGAGCCACTGACTGTTCCCAGTTCTGAATACCCAGATATCTTTCCTAACAATGTGTTGGAGGTTTATCCAGATGCCAGGAGAGCAGAATATATATATGTACTTCAAGGAAGCCTAAAGTCCTTACCGGGTGGGTGAGAGACCAGTGTAACCCCAGAGTAGGAATGGACATATCAGCTGTCCTAGCCGATTATATTTTCCCCAAGATGGCAGCCACACCAGATTCCATCCCATGTGCCCCTCTGCAATGTGATCTTGTCATTCTCCCATCAAGAGCTGGGATCCTGTCCTCTCCTTGAATCTGGACCAGGTTTAGTAACTTGCTTGTCCAAGAGAATGTGGTGGAAGTGACCTTCTGAGACTTTTAAGGACAGGTCACAATAAGCCTTGCAGCTTCTGCCTGGGAATCTCACAGTCCTCACTCCTGGAATGCTCCTTGTCGAGCCCAGCTATCAGGCTGTGAAAAGCCACACAGTGAGGCCATGTGCGAGCGCTGTGGGGGACAGACCCAGCTGAGAGCCCAGCCAATAGCCAGCTTCAGTGCATGTCAGGAGAGTGAGCCACCTTGGCTGCTCAGCCCGGCTGGGGCTCTGGAGGATTGGAACCCCAGCTGATGGCTAATTGCAAGTGCATGGGAGACCCCAAGTGAGGACTTCCCGGTCAAGCTCAGTCAACTCACAGGACTGTGGATGGCTCACTATATAGTCATAGATAACTGAAACATTCTGGGTGAGATTGGGGTCAGGAAAAATAAAATCAACAAACGCATACTGAGCATAAGACTATGAACAATACAGAATATGGACAGAGTTGAGATGGGGAGAAGGGATATTTGCATAAAAGTGTAACAGATGGTTCAAGGTATGCGACTTGCATGTGTCTCCTTGCAGGGTGTGCAGGGGACAAAAACACCAGTGAAGGCTGAGAAGTCTTCATGGAGGAGGAGGGACTTGAATGGGAATTCAAAGATAGGTGAGTGGATTCAGGCAGAGAAGAAGCATGAGGCATATATATAGCTATGGTTTTAGAAATGGGCTCAAAGGTTGAAGAGATCTACTTGGCTGGAACAGAGTTTATAAACTCATGTAGTGGGTGATAAAGTTGGATGGACCTTGAATAACAAGGATAACTACTTACCAAGAGAAAGATCAGGGCAAGAGTTTTTTTATTTATTTGTTTGTTTGTTTTGAGTCAGAGTCTCACTCTGTTGCCCTGGCTCGAGTGCCGTGGCATCAACCTAGCTCACAGCAACCTCAAACTCCTGGGCTCAAGCGATCCTCCTGCCTCAGCTTCCCAAGTGGCTGGGACTACAGGCACGTGCCACCATGCCTGGCTAATTTTTTCTATATATTTTTAGTCTGCCAATTAATTTCTTTCTATTTTTAGTAGAGATGGGGTCTTGCTCGCTCAGGCTGGTTTCGAACTCCTGACCTTGAGTGATCCTCCCGCCTCAGCCTCCCAGAGTGCTAGGATTACAGGCGTGAGCCACCGCGCTCAGCCAGGGCAAGAGTTTAGATTGAAGAGCCGTCTGTGTTTAGGTGAGAAGTGAGGCCACAGAGGTGAAGGCCTTGAAAGAAAAGAGCCCCCAAATCACTTTGTTTGTGGGGAGTATATAATCCTTTAAACTGATTGTTCATTTTTTATAAAACCCAGTTTCCTCAAAAGCATTGCATAGCAGGAGGAAGGCAGGCCCTTGGAGGGAGAGCTACCCGAGATTATCACCATTAAGGAGAAAGAGCTAATCATGGGTGGTTCCATCCTAACAAAGGAGAAAGGTGGAGGGTCACCAGTAACCTCGTTGGAGCTGAGGCCATGGGCCACCCTAGCTATTTCAGTCACTCTTGAAGCCCGTTCCAGAAAGAGGCCATATTCACTTTAGCCAGATACTCCAGGCTTATGATTTTTTAAAGATGTCTTAGGGTGGGCTCTGGAAACATGCTGAGTTGGGGTTTGGGGTATAAGATATTCATTAGCAATTGACACCTTTAAAGAGATATGGAAGAACTTAGGAATAGGAGAGAGGAAGTTGAAATGCGATGCAGACCCAACAAAGCCTTGGCCATCCTGACGAGGCGTTCCGGAGTGAATATTGTCCATTAGAGGGGTGTCTTGACCTGGGCTGCAATGACTGGGCCTTTATACCCACATCTCACTCATTCCTGGATGTGGGCTGCCCAGGAAGGGAGTGACCCCAGGTGAGGGGACCCTCTGCGTGTGAGACAGACCCTAACAGAGCTGCCAGCTGGAGGTTGGGTGTCAAGTCCTCCCCTGAAGTGGTGGGAGGGAGTTTTGGCTGCCCATGTCCAACACCAAGGGCAAAGCTCAAAGTCATATCAAGGAGAAGAACACACTTTTCTTTTATGAACCTAGACTGATGTTTACTTTGGTGAGTGTGTTTGCTTATTCACTTACAAAAATGAAATCAGTTGCACTGATCATTGGTAGGAAGGTGGAGTTCCCAGTACAAGAGTCTGGAGCCCACCATCTCCACGCCTCTGTGTCCGGAATCTGTTCCTTCTGTTGGCAGATGGTCAGTCACGTGGCTGGAAGTCTAGAAAGAGAGGCATGGTGTGATGAAGAAAATATATTTGGTCTTTGACCCTGGTTCCTGGTACAGAACTTGAAAAACCATTTGGAATTTTTCTTTGTTATGCTAATTGGGGAAAGGAGAAGAATAGGTAGCTTTAGGATTGGAGATGATTGCAGAAAAATCAATCCTGGATTAGAGGGTTAGAATAGATCAGATCCATCTCCAACTTCCTGGGAGGGGAGAGAGCTTGGAGATTGAGTTCCATCGCAGTGACAAGTGATTTAATAAACCATGACCACTTTATGAAATTTTGATTAAAAAAATTCTGAACCAAGGGGTTTGGGGGAGCTTCCTGGTTGGTGGACTTACTGATGGGCCACTTAGGTGGCAAACCCCAACTCCACGAGGACAGAGGCTACTGTGCTTAGGGCCCTCTGGACCTCACTCTATACGCCTCTTCATCTGGCTGTTCATTTGTATCCTTTACCAAAAAGTGGTGATTGTGGCCCAGCGCAGTGGCTCACGCCTGTAATCCTAGCACTCTGGGAGGCCGAGCTGGGAGGATCACTCAAGGTCAGGAGTTTGAAATCAGCCTGAGCAACAATGACCCTGTCTCTACTAAAAATAGAAAGAAAATTAGCTGGACAATTGAAAATTATATAGAAAAAATTAGCCAGGCATAGTGGCGCATGCCTGTAGTCCCAGCTACTCGGGAGGCTGAGGCAGCAGGATTGCTTGAGCCCAGGAGTTTGAGGTTGCTGTGAGCTAGGCTGATGCCATGGAACTCTAGCCTGGGTAACAGAATGAGACTCTGTCTCAAAAAAGAAAAGGTGATAATTGTTAAATATAGTGTTTTCCTGGGTTCTGTGTGTTGTTCTGGGAGTTATCAAACCTGAGGGGGGCATCGTTGATCGTGGGAGCCCCTGAATTTGTAGCCAAGTTGGACTGAAGTGCAGGTGGCCCTGGGACTTGTGACTGGAATCTGATGTGGGGACAGTCTTGTGGGTCCGCGCTAACTGTAGGTAGTGTTGAAATTGAATTGAATCGTTGGACACCCAGCAGGTGTTGGAGAATTGGTGTTGGGAAAAGCGAAGGGTCAGCAGAAGGGTGGGAGGTGGGGGGGAGAGGAAGGGAAAACGGAGCGGGGACTGTCCCACTGAAGTCCTGTGTCCGTAAGGCCCTGCCCTTGTGTACTAAAGAGGAAGACGTCGTTTTGCTGGAGACAGGACCTCTGATCCCCTGCCCTTTCGTACTTCAGGAAGAGATTTGCCCTCACATTCAGGGCCGCCTGCACTGGGCGCTAAGCCAGGGGGCAACCACGAAAGGGAGAGAGCTGAGTCCCAGCTGATTTGAAAGGAAGAGGGAGTGAGTTCAGGCCGAGACAGGATTAAAGGGGAGTTAATGTCTGCAGTCCACGGACCTGGTTCCATGGATGGGGCCCTGATTCTCTTTGGGTTCTCGCACCTCTCCTACCCTCCGTGTATGCGGGTTGGGAGGGGCTGACCCCATGCCCTGGCCCCCGACCCAAGCCCTGACTGGTTCAGAGAGAGGTATGGCTCACTACCTGCGCCAGGCCAATCGGAGGCGGGAAGCACCACTCCAGGAATTTCACTAGCACTATTGGGGGAAAAATATACCTTTCTTTAATCTGGAATATATATATTACAAATTAGTGAATTATTAAGAGTTATACATAGAATAGCCAAATATAAAATAGTTATAAAATGGCCAAGCAAACTGAAAGTAAGTATTAACTATTATTTATATGGAAATATCTACATGACAATTAAGTGATATAACACATGAAAAGCTCTTAGGATAAGGTCTAGTACATAGTAAGTGCTCAATAAAAGTTTTTTATCAACAATAACAATGTCTTAAATTTGCTTCATTGTAAGTCTATGAAATATGTAATAAATACTTGATGTACTTTTGCTAGGTAAAAGTCATTTTGCTGGGCTGTATAGGAAATACAAAGTTGAATGCAATATCGTATTAGTTAGGGTTCTCCAGGGAAAAAGAATCCATATACAGTTATGCATTATTTAATGACTGGAGTACATTCTGAGAAATGCATCGTTAGGCAATTCTGTTGTCATGTGACTATAACAGAGTGCACTTACACAAACCTAGATGGTACAGCTACTACACACCTAGGCTGTATGGTATGGCCTATTGCTCCTAGGCTGCTAAACTGTACAGCATGTGACTATACTGAATACTGTACTGTAGGAAATAATTAATATAATACAGTATAGTGCTAGTCATCTAAACATATCTACACATAGAAAAGATACAGTAAAAAAACAGTGATATAATCTCATGGGACCACCATTGTATATGCAGTCCATTACTGACCAAAACATCATGATGATGCGGTACATGACTCTGTGTGGTGTGTGTGTACATGTATATATTTATATTTATGTAAATGAGAACTAACCATATATATATATATATATATTAGATACATTTACTATAAGAATTAGCTCATGCAATGCTGGAGGCTGAGAAGTCCACAGTCTACCATCTCTAAGCAGAAGAACCAGGAAAGCTAGTGGCATAATTCCACCCAAGTCCAAACGCCTGAGAACCAGGGGACCTGATGGTGTAAGTTCCAGTCGGGAGTCCAGAGCCTCAGAACCAGGAGTACTGATGCCTGAGGGCAGGAGAAGATCAATGTCCCAGCTCAAACAGAAAGAGGGTAAACTCTCCCTTCCTCCATCTTCTTGTTCTAATCTGGCCTTCAACAGATTGGGCGACGCCCACCCACACTGGGAAGAGTCAGTCTGCTGTACTGGGTTCACCAATTCAAATGCTAATCTCTTCTGGAAACACCCTCACGGACACACTCAGAAATCATGTTTACCCAGCTATCTGGGGTCCTTTAGCCCAGTCAAGGTGACACGTAAAACTAACCATCATAGTTATGCATCACTGAGAGAACATCAACTCTTCTAGAGAAGAGGAGAAGACAATTAGATCAATAACAAAGCACTGGCCGGGCATGGTGGCTCACACCTGTAATCCTAGCAATCTGGGAGGCTGAGGCTGGAGGACTGCTTGAGCTCAGGAGTTCAAGACCAGCCTGAGCAGAGTGAGACCCCGTCTCTACTAAAAAATAGAAAGAAACTAGCTGGACAACTAAAAATATATATAAAAAATTAGCCAGGCGTGGTGGCATGTGTCTGTAGTCCCAGCTATTTGGGAGGCTAAGGCAGAAGGATTGCTTGAGCCCAGGAGTTTGAGGTTGCTGTGAGCTAGGCTGACGCCACAGCACTCTAACCCAGGCAAGAGGGCAAGACTCTGTCTCAAAAAAAAGGAGGAAAAAAAACCAACAAAAAGCCAAAGCATTGGACCATAAGACAGGTACCAAGTGTCATGGAGACTCCAACAAATCAGGGGAAACTTCAGAGAGGAAGAGGCATTTATCCCGGACCTTTAAGGATGGATGGGGTTTCAGCTGGCAAACATGAGAGAGGGGGGTGAGGCCTGCTCCAGGTAGAAGACTAGGGAAACACAGAATCAGAGGAGACTGAGGACCAGGTGTGGGAACAGGATTCTCCGGTCTGTCTGGAGCACAAAATGGTGTCAGGGGAGCTCATGCACGTCGGCCTGGAAAGGCTGGTTGGAGCCAGAGCGTGGAGACCTCAGATGCCGGGAGAATCCTTCAAGAACACTTAAAGGTGTTTGCACTGAAAGAACATGGCTAGAGGAAGTTTCAGGAAGACTGATCTGGAAGCATTCTGCTTCTGCTGTATTGAAATAAAGAGGAAAATTCCTTTTGTATAGGAAAATGGTTAGTTCTCATTTCACAGATGTGATCACCACTTGCGTTAGGCCAGAACAAACTGTTTGTCTTCAGAGCTGAAGTCCAGTGCTTTTTCCATTTTGGTAGAATTTTGAAAGATCTTCCCACTACTAGTAATGTGATCTGGAAGTTGTAGAAATCTTGAAAAACAAAGTCAGAAGTGATACTCCTCTTCCAAAAATAGTGTATTTTTGAGCTCCTTTAACTGGACGTGTGTCATCTATAGTCACAGGTAGCAGTTTTTATTTTACAAATACTTACATGGCACTTACTATGGCGCCAGGCACTACTCTAGGCACTTAAAAATATTAATTCATATAATTATCATAAAAAGCCCATGGAGAGGGTACTGCTATTACTGCCATTTTAAGGTGTGGGCAGTCAGAAAGGTTGAGTAACTAGTTCAAGGTCTTACAGCCATAAGTGGTGGTGGGGGCAGGATTTGAACCCTGGCATCTGGCTTCAGAATTTATACTTGTGGGTCTCAAAGGGACTCACTGGGAGCTTAGGGAGGTGAGTAGCTCCCCCAGGGTTGGGGAGGTGCCCTGAAACCAGACATGGGCTAGAAAGAGCTGCTTTCCTTTCCATTGCAGAAGGGGCTGGTAGGTAGGGGACCTGCTTTGACCAGTTGTGCTTTCCAGAGACTAGCTGGTCAGGACCTTGTAACGGAATCATCCCCCACGCCCCACAACCTTCCCCTCCCAGCTCCCCACTCCAAGTCGATGTTAAAGATTGGTTTGCAAGTTTGCTTCTAAAGAATGAGACTATCCACAGGAAGGTTAATTTACCTCTATGCATTCATACCTTGCAGAGACTTGTTTTATTTACACTTCCCAATTGTAATATCTGAGGAATCCAGGGCATTTTCCCTGGAATATATCAAAGGATGGATAAATTGATCCTTTCAGGGTTGGCTTAAATCAGGGTGGCTATGAAGGAATGAACTGTATGATGTATCTGAGGGAATTTCCAAGAGTGGAAGTCCAAAGAACATTTTGAAAAGAGAGACAGCCCTACTTGAATGAAATATATGATCTCTTATGTCACCTGCTTTAACATATTTGTTTTAAAAAGACTCTTGCATTCTTTTACAAACCTTTTATAACAAAGGCTGCTAGTGTTCAGCAATACCAACCTATTCCCTTCTTCTGGTCATACCACCAGACTGCCCTTCCCAGGCTCCTGTTGTCTAGGTGGGATAATAAAACAAGTCTTGGCCAATAGAATGTGGAGAGAAATGATGGGTGGCATTTCCAGACCTGGCTCCTAACCCCTCCTTTGGTTTCTCTGTGTGTTTGTCTTCCTTTGCCTGTTGGTTGGATGCAGAGAATCTTCTGAGGATGGAAGAAAGGACCACCAGATGGAAGAAGCCTGGGTCACTGAGTAACAATGTGGAGCAGAGTCCTTTATTTCCCCGCCGACCACCTGACCCATATTGTATTGTGGCTCATTTTTGGTTAAGCCAATAAGATTTGGGTATTATATGTTACAGTAGTAAGCGTCTCCTAATACATACCTACCTCTTAGATTCTGATGAAATTGCTTCTAACTCTATAAGAGATACCTACTCTGTGTCTGAACCTCAAATCTGCAGAGCACTGGACACAACTGCTCTTGGAATTATCTAACACTGGTGCTATATATATATATAAATATATATATTTAATTGACAAGTAAAAAGTATATACATTTGTGATATACTGCATGAAGTTTTGCTATATGTATACATGGTAGAATGGCTAAATCAAACTCTTTAACATATGCATTACCCCTCATACTTATCCTATTGGAGGGCGGTAAGAACACATAAAATCCACTCTCTTAGCAAGTTTCAAATATACAATATATTGTTAACTGTAGTCACCATTATATACTCATGATCTTTTGAACTTATCCCTTCTGTCTAACTGATACTATGTGTCTTTTTTTTTTACTATGTGTCTTTTGATCAACATCTCTCCAATTCCCCACCCCAGCCACCATTAAATGGTAACCATCATTTTATTCTCTGTTTCTATGAGTTAGACTTTTTTAGATTCCACAAGTGAGATCATGTGATATTTGTCTTTCTGTGCCAGACTTATTTCAATTAGTATAATGTCCTCCACGTTCACTCAAAATGAAATAAGTGATAGGATTTCCTCCTTTACAGGTCTAAATAGTATTCTATTGTGTATATATATCACATTTTCTTTATCCATTTATCCATTGATGGAAACTTAGGTTGATTCCATATCTCAGCTATTGAGAATAGTGCTGCAAATAAACACAGGAGTGCAGATATCTCTTTGACATACTGATTTCATGTGCCTTGCATATATACCTGGTAGTAGGATTGCTGGATCATATGGGAGATTTGTTTTTAACTTTTTGATGGACCTCCATACTGTTTTCCATAATGGCTATATTAATTTACATTCCTACTAACAAGGGTCCCCTTTCATCCACATCCTCACCAATGCTTATCTTTTATGTTTTTTGTAATAGCCATCCTGACAGGCGTGAGTGATGTCTCATTGTGGTTTTAATTTGCATTTCCCTGATGATTGGTGATGTTGAACATTTTTTCATATTCTATTGAGTTGTTTGAGTTTCTTGTATATTTTGGATTATTTGGATAGGTTGCAAATATTTTCTCCCATTTTATAGATTTTCTGTTCATTGATTGCTTTCTTGCTATGCAGAAGCTTTTCAGTTTGATATAATCCCATTTGTCTATTTTTGCTTTTGTTGCCTATGCTTTTTGGGTCATATTCAAAAAACTTTGCTCAGAGCAATGTCATGGAGCTTTCCCCCTGTGTTTTCTTCTAGTAGTTTTACAGTTTTAGGTCTTATGTTTAAGTCTTTAGTCTACTTTGAGATGACTTTTGTGTATGGTTTGTACTATACTTCCTTTGTTCCCCCAGGCAAGCTTCTCCCAATTCAGTTTCTATTTCACTGTAAATCAGTGTCAATCAGTCCAAGTACCTTAGCAGGAGATTTCTGTGAGGGCACTTAGCTGTTTCTGATGAAAGGCTTTGATGTTCAGGGTTCCCTGCATCCCAGTTTTTCACCTCTTGTCTCCTACCACTCTGTTAACAGGCCTCTGAGGTTCACTGGCCCCTGGAAACTACCTGGAATCTTTCCCATGTTTTCTTGAATGTGTAATTTTAGATTATGAACTGTCAATACACAGCAGAGCCTAACCCACAATGCCAGAACTTTCAATAACATTACCAGCCCACTGAGTTCCCAGAGAATTAGAAATCTATTTTCACATCACCCTCAAGTTATCTTTTGTGTCCTCAGGGAGAGAGATGCACAAATTCATCCTGTTTATGTTGCAAAATGAATGAGAGTGCAAACAAATCATTTGGAAGGAAGTGACAAAATTCTCATGTATTAAGCTCAACAACCCTCAGTAGACTTAGTAAATAAATGAATTTCTCTGGATGCTCAAACTTGCCCAATCTGTGTTTTATCAACTTGGCTAGGTAGACTTCACTGAGTTAGCAATAAAAGGTGGATAGAGGTCTGGATATTGTTGTCTGTATGTCTCCCAGAGGGGCCCTGTAGCAAAGACCCCATCTGCCAGATAGCTCCATGTGTCAGTTAGCTGCTGACAGTTGTGGTGAAATGAGGAAGTTTTGTGGTATTTTGCCTCCAGCAAAAATGTTTATAGTAGTATCAAAATCAGAGTGGGCCCATGGGCATGTATTTTTGCTGAAAAGAAACAATTGAGAACTACTGATATAAATAGCCATGGATTTCTTGAGACTAAGCATGCAAACACTTCTATACATGCAATAATTTGAATTGCTTGTCACATTGTCAGAAACATATTCCTTTTATGTGAAACACTGAATGACAGATAAGTCATCTTAGAGACATTCTAGTTTAATCTCTTCATGTGACAGTCACACACATAAAAATTCGTAGAACTGGGAAGAAAATCAAGAGTTCTGAGGCAAAAATGTAAAGGGGCCTCCAAAGTGGGTTATGTCATTATTGCTTTGACCTTCACAAATGTAGGCAAATTCATGCCTCTGAGGATTAAATTGATGTTAGGAGGAATATGATTACATATAAAAGGACTCCATAAGCTATGAAGCAGTATATCAAATGAAAGTTATCATTGCTTCTTTTATTATAAACATTTGTTGAGCATCTATAATATCCAGGCACTGCTCTTAGTCATTTACATTCATCAGCAAACACTTCAAAGTCCATGAAGCATATATTCTAGTGCCGGACAGACAATTTATAATATACTTCTAATATAAGGTCAGGAGGTGACTGGTGATGGCTTGATATAGGAAAAAAAACAAGATCAGTATGTAGAAGGGACAGGTGCTGCTATTTTCCATGGTGTGGTCAGGGAAGGCATCACTGAGGAGGTGACATTTGATAGGAGTCCTGAGAGGTAGGAAGGAGAGAGCCCTGAGGGGACCTGAAGGGAGAGGGTGGAGACATGAATGCGGAGTGTTCTGCAGGCAGGTGTGATTTACAGCCATGGACTTGGATGAGGTCATCTAGAGAGAGAATGTTGGGAGAGGACCTAGGGGCACTCCTTGGGGAATCCCAGCCTCGGAAGGTACAAAGAGGAAGAAGAACTATCAGGAGAAACCAAGAAGAAGGAATAATCCAGGTGGGAGCACAGCCTAAAGTCAGCTGGGAGGATGCCCCTGAAGCCAAGTGAAGAAAGGAGACTTGAGCAAGCGCTTACCCATATAAAACAAACATTATAATTAAATCCCCAGCTTCTCCAACATACAAAAAAAGGTCCCACTTGGATTAAAAACTTAAATGTAAAGGGCAAAAAAAAAAACTTTTTGAAGGAAATATAGGCAAATATTTTTGTGACCTCAATGAATAGAAGTATGTCTTTAAAAAGACATAAATAGTTCATACCACAAAGGGGAAAAATTAATAAATTTTAGAATTTTATTTATCAAAAAACACCATTTAAAAAGTGAAAAGACAAAGAGCATACTGGGAGAAAGTATTTGCAGCACGTATAATCATCAGAAGCTTCTTCATAATCTAGAATATATAAAGAACTCCAACAAATTAGTAAGAAAAGACAAATAACCCAGTAGAAAAATGGGCAGATAATATAAAATAGGCATTTCTCCTTAAAGAAACATGAATGGGCAAGAAACATATGAAAAGATGTTCAATCTTGTAGTAATTTGGGAAAATGTGAATTTAAGTCCTCAAAAAATAACATTTTATACCCTAAAGATTAGCATAAATTAAAAAGTCTGACAATGTCAAGTATTGGCAAGGATATAGAACACAGGAAATATCATTCCCTGGGGGAAGTATAAAGTATAAAGTATACATAAATGGAAATATAAACCAGCACCACCACTTTGGAGAGCAATTTTGATATAATCTAATAAATTTGAAGATATATATAAGCTATGGCCCAGCAATCTCCTGGAAACTCTTGCCCATGTGCCCTGAACAAGAATTATTTATAGCAGCACTATTTGTAATAGCAAAAAACAGTGGAAACAACATAAATGTCACCAATATGAAAATAGATAAATAAATTGTAATATAGTCATTGTGGTAGCCAACCTCCCAGAAGGCCTCTGATCTCAATAATACTTCCTGGTATTTGCATGCTTATGTAGTTTCCTTCCACACCGAGTAGAGCTAACCTGTGAAACCAATAAGATATTTCAGAAATAATGGCCCATGACTTCCAAGGCTAGGTCATGAAAGTCATTGTGACTTCAGCCTTGTTCTCTTGAGTCACTCTCCCTGGAGGAAGCCAGTGGCCATGTTGTGAGGATACTCAAGCAGCCCTATGGAGATATCCACATGGCACGCAACTGAGACCTCCTTCCAACAATCAGCACCAACTCTCAGTCATGTGAGCGAGCCATCTTTGCAATGAACTCTCCAGCCCCAATCAAGCCTTCAGATGACTGTATCCTTAACTAATATTCTTTCTCTCTTTATTGCTTTTTTTGTTTTTTTGTTTTTTTTTTTTTTTTTGAGACAAGGGTTTACTCTGTTACCTGGTCTAGAGTACAATGGTGTCATCATAGCTCAGTGTAACCTCAAACTCCTGAGCTTAAGTGATCCTCCAGCCTCAGTGTCCCGAGTAGCTGGGACTACAAGTGTGTGTCACCATGCCCAGTTACTTTTTAAAGTTTTTATAGAGACAGGGTCTTGTTATGTTGCCCATGCTGGTCTCGAACTCCTGGTCTCAAGCAGTCCTCCCACCTCAGCCTGCCAAAGTGCTGGGATTAAAGGTGTGAGCCACTGCACCCTGCCTTAGCTAATACTTTGACTGCAACCCCATGTCAGTCCCTGACCTACAGAAACTGTTTATATTGTTGTTTTGAGATGCTAAATTTCGGAGTAATTTGTTGCAGAGCAATAGGAATCTAATACAGGCATGCAATAGAATACTGCACAACAGTGAAAACAAGCTACAGCTTTAAGTGAAAATAATGTTGAGAGAAAAAGCAAGTTACAGTTATAGATATATACAGTAAGTAACCATTTATGTAATAAGGTCCTTAAATTAAAACGAAATAATGGATTGTTAGAGATATACACCTATATGGTAAAATTATGTAGAATAGTAAAGGAATAATAAGTATGAAATTCAGGGGACTGGTTACTTCTGGGGGAGGTAGAAGGGGACAAGCAATCAGAGAAGAACACACAAGAGTTTCTAGTGGGAATGTTCTACTTCTTAAGCTGAGCCATGGGTACACTGGTATTTGTCATATTAATCTTTATAGCTCTTTGGATGTATGAAAAATGTCATAACAGTTCTTTTGAAAAGAAAGTGGGAATGATCAACTGTGTTCAAAGCAGCTGAGAGGTCAATTATACAAAGGACAAAGGACTGACCATTGGATCTGGTAAGGTTGAGGGCATCAGTGACCCTACTGAATGCAATTTCAGTGAGTCAAAATCCTGCCTAGACTGAAATGAAGAAAGCATAGGGGGTGAGGAAAGGCAACAGCAAGTAGCAACGACACTGAGGTTCTTTGCAAAGAGGAGCAGAAAGATAGGGTGAACACAGGAGGGAAAGAGTAGAATATATATTGTAATTTTGGACAAACAATTTTTGAAGGATCCAACAAAAAGTGGAAAATGGATGTTTCAGGGGAGACAGTGAGAATTGCATCCCTTCTTGAATACCTGTGAGATGATGAGATACACAGGTCAAAAGTGAGGGAGGGAACCGACCTTAGATAAGATTACAAATATTGTGTGTTGATATTATTGGTAGAGCCGTGGTAGCACCAAAGCTGGGCAGCAGTCCTCATGTAGGGGAACAGAGAACACAGACTTACATGGTCTTCATTAAGGTAAGAATGGTCTTCATTATAGGTGATGGGAAAGACATCAAAACCATCCCTGGGCCCGGGCGAAGTGGCTCACGCCTGTAATCCTAGCACTCTGGGAGGCTGACGTGGGCGGATTGCTAGAGATAAGGAGTTTGAAACCAGCCTGAGCAAGAGCAAGACCCCGTCTCTACTATAAATAGAAAGAAATTAATTGGCCAACTAATATATATAGAGAAAAAATTAGCCGGGCATGGTGGTGCATGCCTGTAGTCCCAGCTACTTGGGAGGCTGAGGCAGAAGGATCACTTGAGCCCAGGAGTTTGAGGTTGCTGTGAGCTAGGCTGACGCCACAGCACTCACTCTAGCCTGGGACTCTGGCTCAAAAATAAAATAAAATAAAATAAAATAAAATAAAATAAAATAAAATAAAATCCCTGTTATCTGAGGAATGAAGACAAATTGTGAAGCAAATGCTTTGTTCCTAGGAGCCAGCTTTTTATTATTCCTTTGTTTTGATCCATTTCTCCTCTTTCTTTCTTTTCAGATTCTCTTCTCAGTCTCAGCCTTTCACAATCTGATCTCAGGTAACAAAATCGCACTGAAGTATAAGAAGTCAGCAAGCTCCTCTGGTCCCTTTGGGAGAGCATTGGCCTTTAATTCAGTTCCATAGCTGACTGTCTCGTTTGGAGCATGTAGGTTCCTTCTCCCTCCGCCATTGTGTGATTCCATGAATTTGAGGTCCTTAGGACAGGTTAGTGGACATCTTCTCAACTCAATTCAGACCCACTTGAAAGGCAAGTGTTATGCTACAATTTAAACAGTGATACGTGAGAGCCAGCTACGAGGGAGCCACCCTTCTTCTCTGTAGAGGTGTAGTTGTATGGATTTGCCATGTATATTATAGGGGTCAAGATATTATACAATCTGACCAACACTGGAGATAGAACAAAACCATCTCTATAGTCAGCCCACAGGGCCACCTGAAAGGTGAATGCTTTCATTATGTCAAACACCTGGGAAAAAGGTAAATCTTTCAGACCAGAAACTAGAATCAGGATGAAGGCTGTAAGTGACAATAAGAGGCCTATTTTGGGGACTGAACTACAGCGAGGTTGTGGGGGCCAGGAGGAAGCTGGTAGTGGGAAATCAGCTATGACAATCTAAGGGGACAGGCCAGGGACACTCTTTCTTTGGGATCCCAACGGCAAAGGGAACGGACCGTGAGCCTCAAGAGCAAAGAGGAAGCTATGGGGGCGGATCACAGCTTGCTTCTTAGAGCTTGCTTTCAAGACAGCCTGTCCCCATGTTCCTTGTATTCCCTGTCCTCAGTCACCTGTTCATCTCCACCTGCAGCCTGTGAGTCTTGCTAGTTCTTGAGCAATAACAGTATCTAACTTTGTCTCAGCAATAACAGTATCTAACTTTACAGGCACTGTCGTGGCCTACAAGTAAAAAGTCATCTGACAATGTGAGAGAACCCCCATGGGCTAGGGGACACTCTGGGAACAGTTAAATCACCTTGACCAGCCACTCCCATGCACTAGATTCTAATTCTAGGACTAAACTTTGGAGATGCCAGTACTTTCTCATACAGGGGATGTGAGAGCCAAACAGGAGAGTATATTGACCCCTGGAAGCTGAGAGAAACAAATGAGGTCAGAACCAGGAAAAACTGCGGAGAGAAAAGAAGGGTCTAAGAAAACGTACTCACAGACAGACAATGGGAAATGCTGTCGTCCAGTCACAAGGAGCAAAAGAATAGAGACAGAATGTTTAGGAAGAGAGTGCATTATGTACATATATGTAGAAAAAGTGTTATCTTCCTAACAGCATTAGGGGTTCGCAAGTAAATTTGGTAGCCTCGATCTTTTATTTTTAATGTCTAATCTACTGTACTTCAATCTAGTTTGAAAGTAATAGCCTCTTCTATTACATCAAGAACCACTACTTTGTACAAATCATTGTACATTCTTCAAACCAGTTTTGGGGAACAAGAAATATTTTGCTGGTTCTATGGTACTTTTGAAAGGATTTTCTTATCACAGTTCTAACACTTCGATCTTTTATCTCTGTTGCTTTAAATTCATCTGACTAAAATTTGTTCCAGTGGCCTAAAGTAAAACAAGGTCAGTCTATGCAAAGTTTTTGTTCTAAAAATTTCCGTTTCTGTTCTTGCTGTGTTGGTGGGGCCTCCAAGGGTGGGGATCTGTGAGCTGGGTTTTTTTTTTTTTTTTTTTGTCTGTTCTTGTTTTCATGTCATGGGTCAGAAACTGCAGCATTTTTCTGCCTCTGTGCCAGAGAGAAGAAAGAAAAATGTGACATGTGTTTGTCCCCAGCTGCCTCCAGGGAGGGACAGGGTCAGATCTTGGCCCTAAAGTGTATCTGGTCATGCACGTTCCTTCAAAGTGTCCTCTAGTCATTGCTTTTTTGAACTAGAGACGAGACAACTGCGATGGGGTGAGGGTGGTGGTGATCAGTGGCAGAGAGGGTGTGGGGACAGAATTCCAAGGAGAAAACCTGGACTGGCCACCCTGGCTGTCGGGCGAAAGCACTGCTGTGTAAATTCAGGTTAATTGTTGCTAAAATTAAACTGGATTTTTTTTCACTCTTTATTGTCATAAGAAAAAAATCTAGGAAATTCTGCAATTAATTTACTTAATGATCAAAAATACAATCAGGGAGTCTCAGCACTTGTCCTCAGCAAGCACTACGACAGTGAATTTTCTTCACCAGCAGGCAGACGCAGGCCCACCCAGGGTTGGAGCCGAAATTCACGAGGGCAGAGGGCATGAGTGTGCCTCTCCTCACCTCCAACACCGGCACTGGCGCTTCGAGTCGGGAAGGTGCCGTGCTGTTGAAGGCCCGGCATCCCCTGCGTGGAGGGTGGGCCTTGTTACAAGCTGAATGGTGTCCCCTCAGAGTGTGACTGTTTTTGGAGACAGGGCTGTCATGCCTGTAATCCTAGCACTCTCAGAGGCTGAGGCAGGAGGATCGCGCAAGGTCAGGAGTTCGAAACCAGCCTGAGCAAGAGCAAGATCCCATCTCTACTAAAAATAGAAAGAAATTAGTTGGCCAACTAAAAATATACAGAAAAAATTAGCCAGACACGGTGGTGCATGCCTGTAGTCCCAGCTACTCGGGAGGCTGAGGCAGGAGAATCACTTGAGCCCAGGAGTCTGAGGTTGCTTTGAGCTAGGCTGACACCATGGCACTCTAGCCGGGCAACAGAGTAAGACTCTGTCTAAAAAAAAAAAAGAGGTAATGAAGGTTAAATGAGGTCATTAGGGGAGGTCCTGATCCAGTCTGACTGGTGTCCTAATAAGAAGAGATTTGGACACGGACATACAGAGGAAAACCAGGTGAGGACAGGGAGAACATGGCCATCTACAAGCCTAGGAGACAGGCCTCATCAGAGACCAACCCTGCCAGCACCTTGAGCTCAGACTTCCAGCTTCCAGAACTGTGAGGAAATAAACTCATCGTTTAAACTGCCCAGTCTGCGGTACTTTATGGCAGCCCTAGCAAATTAACGTCGGCCCCAGACACCCATCCCGTCACCAACAACAGCTCTTTGCTGCTCTCTGCCTCTCTGAACCGGCCCATGTGAAGGAGGTTGTGTTGGGACCAGTCTCTGTCCTCAACCCCGCCCCTTAAACTAGGGTGCAACAAACTTTTTCTGTAGAAAGCCAGATAGTAATTATTTTAGGCTTGAATGCCAAGAGGCAAAAGAGAGAATATTTTGTAGGTGCCTATATAACCTTTTAAAACTTACACTCATGTTCAATGTACCATTCACAATAGCCAAAAGGCAGAAACCACCTAAGTGTCCATCTACAGGTGGGACAAACAAAATGCAGTAAAAACATAAAATGGAATATTATTCAGCCTTACCAAGGAAGGAAATTCTGACGCATGCTACAACATGGATGAACCTTGAAAACGTTATGCTCAGTGAAAGAAGCCAGACACGAAAGGACAAATACTGTATGGTTCCACTTATATGAGATTCCTAGAATAGGCAAATGTGTAGAGAAAGAAAGTAGCATAGTGGTTAGCAGAGGCTGAGTGGAAATGGAGTTATCATTGAATGGATACACAGTTTCAGTTTGAGATGATGAAAAGTTCTGGAAATAGTGGTGATGGTTGTACAACATTGTGAATGTACTTAACGCCACTGAACTGTACACTTAAAAATGGTTAAAATGGTAAACTTTGTTATATATTATTTGCCACAATTAAAAAGGCTATTGTTTTAAGTGTACCCATTGAAAAAATATAAAACCAAGGTGGGTGGGAGGGAGAGGCAGATTTGGCCCATGCACCGTAGCTTGTCAACCCCTGTCCTAAACTGGTTAGAATCTCTCCTCTCCTTTGTCCCCTATTCCCTTAACAATGAGCAACAGATTGGCTATAAAACGGGTAACTGTCAACATCTATCATCAAGTATTATAACTACTGTCGGGAATGACCTCTTACTTTGCCCCTTCTAGATTGTACTCTTTGGATATGAAATCAAGCCTAAACTTACCATGCTTCTTCAGAGCTTCTTGGATGCTCACTTCTAGGGCTAACCCTGCACCTGGCTGGTTCCCCAGCTGCAGGTCCCCCAGGCCCCTGTTCCGTCTCTTTCCCCATCAGCCTGTGCTGTGAGGTGTCTGTGTGTTTGGGGGCCTAATCCCCCGAGGCTATGGAGGGGAGATATTTGAAGGCTTTACTTGAGGAATGACTTATCCATGGAGGACACAAACAAGTTAAAGAATGTGATTCAGGTTTGCTTATAACAGGAACGCCACTTAATACCTGAAATAAGAACACAAAGCTGAAATTGTTTAGCACAGTAAAGGAGAGCCGTGCTGGTTAGGCCCGGACTCTCTGAGCAGAGCGCTGACTTATATAGGTTTTGGAAAGTGTGGAGCTCAGGGATGGGAGGACGTTCAGAGGCATAAGTGGGTTGACATCCTGGGTGGAAGTGTGGTTACAGCCTGGGCTATTTTGCCGATGGGTTGTCACTCAGGGGTGTGTTTAGGTACCTGACCAACCTCTGATTGGCTGGCCTTCGGAAGCTGATGGGTTCCTAAAAGTTAACCAAGTCGTCATGGGGCAAGTCACGGATGGATGGAACAGATGGAAAACTGGTTCTGGTGGCTACTTGTAATCATGGCTAGGGAACAATCAGTTGTTTAATGGCATGCAGGGACTTCCAAGTTCTCAGATATAATCTGTGTAGCTGTCTCTCTAGCACTTAAAAATCTGCCTTCTCTTTTCTGTGGCACCTCAGAGGTGATCAGCTGCTTCAAAATGAACCTGAACACCTTTCCAGCCACTAGCTGCCAGAAAGTCATGAAGTGGTTGATGAACACAGACTTCGGACCTTCGATGGGAAGTACATCGCCACAGAAGTTGCTGCTGATGCTCTGAGTGAAAAATGGAAGGGTTGTGTGGTCCAAGTCAGTGGTGGCAATAACAAACAAGTTTCCTCAAGAAGCAGGTGTCTTGGCCCATGGATGTGTCTGCCTGCTACCCAGTAAGGGACATTCCTGTTACAGACCAAGGAGAACTGGAGAAAGAAAGCACAAAGCCATTCTGGGTTGCATTGTGGGTGTCCATCTGAGTGTCCTCAATTTGGTTATTGTAAAAATAGGGGAGAAGGATAATCCTGGACCGACTAATACTACAGTGCCTGTTGCCTGGGGCCCAAAAGAAATGGCAGAATCCACAACCTTTTCAATCTCTCTGAAGAAGATGGCTTCTACCAGCAAGCTGTGAGAAAGCCCCTAAGAAAGGAAGGAAGAAACAAAGAAAGGAAGGAACAAAGAAAGGAAGAAACCCAGAATCGAAGTGCCCAGTGTCTTGTTACTCCACATGTCCTACAACACAAATGTAGGTGTTATTACTCTGAAGAAGCAGTGCACTAAGAAAAATAAGAGGCCAGAGAATATGCTAAATTTTGGTCAAGAGAACAAAGGAGGCCAAAGGAATGCTAGGAATAGATTGTCAAGAGACAGAGGTTGTTCTGAGAGCATCTACCTTCGAGTCCAGGCAAAAAAGATTTTCTAAGAGTAACAAATAAACAAGATCACATAATAACAACAAAAACCCCCAAACAAACCCCAATCTGCCTTATCATCCATGGCAAAGACTGCCAATTGCCTACCTAATATCCATTCTCTCCTTCTTCCTGACAAACAGAACCCTGTTTTTGTTCAGGGTGACAATGTTCCCAACAGCCACATTTCCCAGACAGTCATGCCTGGGTTGACCATGGGGCACAGTCCTAACCAATGAGATGTGACCAGAATCACCAGGTGCCACTTCTCGGAAGGCTCCTTTAAGGGAAGCAGGGACAGTGGCCATGCTCCTTTTCTCCTTCCTGTCTGGAAGGGATCATGATGTCTGACAGGGAGGAAAAGTCATCTTGGATTCATGAGAACCCACACCCTAATGATGGTGGAGTGAGAGCGAGCCAGGAAGCCCCTGAACCAGGTGGAGTCATCCCATCAGCTCTGGCCTGGCAGCGACCTGCCATGTGTTTGGGTCACCTGTTGTGGGTTGAGTTTTCTGTTAGGGGTAGCCAGAGCTACTTCCAGTCGGTAAGCCTGCCCTCCTGTTTTCTCTCTCTCTTCACTGCCCAATCATATCAGCGACTCCCATTTTGTGCTCATGGCAGAGCAGAGGGCTCAGCACACCACGCAACACAAGCACACTGTTAAAATATATTTGTGGAGGGTGTAATTTCCAAAGTCAGGGCTTATGTGCCTCTTGACATGAGTCAATGAGAAGTAATAGACATCACCTACAACATAATCTGGCCAAAAATATGTAATCTAATCATGAAGAAACAGACAAATTCATCATGGAGGGCAATCTACAAAACAACTGACCTGAACCCTTCCAGAAAGTTCCATGTGGCAAAAAATAATAATAATTAAAAAATAAATAAGGTAGTGGTGGTGTGGGTGTGTCTGTGGAGGGCTCTCCTGGATTAAAAGAGACTAAAGAAGCATAACAATCAAATGCAGTGTGTGAACCTCAGTTGGATCCTGCATCCCCCAGTGGACCCAGATTTACTTGCCGGAAGTCCCGGAGGTATCCACAGCAGCATGGCATGGAAAAGGCCCTTCTCCATAAATAATAGATCCTCTACTCAGAACTCCATGTGGGAAACTCAAGGGAGAAACTTAGAGAGTTGTAGACTCCAAAATGCATGTCGTGTAGCCAGAATATAGAAAGAAATCCACACGTTACTTTACCATTCCAAGGATCTCTGCAACCAGAGAGGCTTCAGAAGACTCTTAAATCTATGGAGGCTGCTCCTGCAGGGATTGGTGGGCAGTTGCAACCCACACGTGATAATCCTGCGGCAAGGCTCTGAAGCCCCCAGGAGTGCTTGTGGAAAGTGAGACTCCGGGGGGCCTCACTGGGTGTGCAGCAACCTCAGCCACTGCTGCCACTTGTCATAATACAGCCAGCGTGGCGCCAGGGCAAAAGAAGGGGGCGTGCTGCGGAAGAGAAAACAACGACTATGAAGTTAGCTCTCACTGAGCGGCAGAGAAGCTGAAGACAGAGCCTACCTGGCCATAAACTGCAGGTGAGACGATGCAACAGTAGGCAGTCCACTAGGGGGCGGTAGAGGCCCACAGTTAAGGGCACAGGTTGCCGGACAGAGCCTGTTCCGACATCAGCTTCTCCATTCAGCGGATGGAGGCGTAAGGCGGTCCACGACCCCTCTGCGCTTCAGGTTCCTCCTCTGTAACATGCGGGCGATAACAGTCGTCTACAGCATAGGTGTGTTGTGGATCACACATGTGCCTGGCATAGTGCAAATTATTCCCCATTAGCTGTTGTTATCACCTCCTGAAGTGACTTACTGTTCATGGGACCGGCGGAGGGGAAGGCTGTCCCTGCACAGAGGCACCTGGGGGCCCGGCGTGCAGCAGGGAGGCGAAGACACAAGCACACGGGAACTCACAAAGCAAAGCCTGGAAAATGCTGCTCACCAGGGGAGCCGTGGGATGATTGGTTGAGAGAAGACAGAGGCGGGCGGCACATCAGCCCCAGCGCTCACCTTCTTCTGGTTCCTTTCTAAAAATGTGTAAGTGTGGTAACGCCCTCATAACACACACTTTGCCATCTTCACCATTTGTACGTGTGCAGTTGAGCGTATGAAGTGCATTCACTTCGCTGTGCAACCACCACCACCCACCCACCCACAGCGCAGTTTCCAGCCTGCAAAACCCAAGCTCTGGACCCATGAAGCAACAACGCCCCCTCCCCTGCCCCACCCCCACCCCTAACAGCCACCTTCCTGCCCCTATGAATCTGCCTATTCTCAGTGCCTCCTGTGAGTGGGATCATGCAATATTTGTCCTGTATCTGGCTTTTGTCACTCAACACAATGTCCTCAAGGTTCATCCATGTTGTCACATGTGTCAGAATTTCCTTCCTTTTTAAAGCTGAATAGTATTAACGTCCCATTGTATGTGTGCACCACATTTTGTTTATCCATTCATCTGTCTGTGGACACTTGTAACCCTTGTGTAGTTTCTTTTGAGCCAGGTCAAGAATTTTCTGGAGGAGGGTGAGCAACCAGGGGAAACAGAGGCTGACCCCTGGAATGGGAAGACACCTCCAGTAGGCTGGGCCTAGGGGAGCAAGAAATGATTTGCAGATGGCAGACGAAAGAAGTTCAGCCAATCTACAGCCTCTTGTGCATATATAGTCCCTAAATGTCCCTCATACAGGGAGGGGCGGTTTTGCGTATTCTCCACAGCAGTTATTAAGTTACTGCCTCTTACTCCAAACCCAGGCTTCCCTACTTGGCTTTGTGGTGCACAGCTGAGGCTCTGCCCGCTGCACACTGGGCTCTACCCGTCAGGGGTGCAACAGGAAGACTGCAAGCCTGAGCCTGAGGACATGCGGCCTCCTTGCTGCTTGGGGCCCCTCTGAGCACCACCCCAGCACCACCCCACCCAGCAGGAGCAGTTCCTTCCTGTGGCAGAAGCTGAATCCACGTGCCAGCGTTTGCAACACTTACTGAGCCAGTTTTGTCACCAGCCAGCCAGCACCCGCTTCTCAGAGGTCTTGGTCCCTGACCCATGGGACCACTCCTCTAAGTGTCAAAGTTTTGATCATTCCAACCACTTTTCCCTTTGTATCACCTGGCCTGGGAGGGGCTGCCTCTGCGATATCAGAGTTCTCTTTTTATCCTTTCAATTATCTAGTTCACTTTATTTGTAGGTGACAATTCTTTATATTTAGTTCTCTCTTTTCATATTATTTCTATGCTTCTGTCCCCCTGGCGGAACCCTAACAGATGTGCCCCTGCTGTGGTCTGTACCTGTCTGCCAGTTCATGTGTTAGAAACTTAATCTCCAGTGCAGCCATGTTGGAAGGTGGGGCCCTGTGGGAGGTGTTGATGTCACGAGGACTCCACCCTCACGAGGGATTAAGGCCACCGAGAAAAGGGCTTGGGAGAGTAGGTTCACTCTCTTCTGCTCCATGAGGACATGGCAAGAAGGCCCTCACCTCACCAGATGCCAGAACTTGATCTTGGACCTCCCAGCCTCCAGAACTCTGAGAAATAAATTTCTGTTCTTTATAAATTACCCGGTGTCCAGTATTCTGTTGTGGTAGCACAAAATGGAGTAAGACAACCCTAGCCACGGTCTCAAACCTGTAATGCCCTCTCTAGGCCCTGGGTTTAACCCCAAGCCCCTCACTCTAGGAAGGATGACCTGTCTCATCCAGAAAGCCAAAGCCATTACAGGTGACCTCAGACACCCTCTTCCTCATCAGCACCATCTACACACATTTCTGTAGCCAATTTCCTTTTTGACAGTCTCAGAGGACGAGGCATTTTCCCCCTCTTCAATTCCACATCTTCTACAGGTGCCCCATGTCCTGTCCCACTTCTGCACATGCTCCTTTCTGTCGTCTCCAGGAGAACTCACTGAGGACAGGTAAAGGGATTGGTGGGCACTTCTCTTCCCCTCTCCTATTAACTGCATTTTCTCCCACTGCACGTGCAGGATTGCAGGCTCCATAATGTCAGCATCCAGGAAATGCCCAGCAGGGAGGGAGCAGGGATGGTGCAGGGAGCTCAGACTTGGTTAAGTGTTTGCTGAATGAATAAGACACTCAGAGCAGTCCCTCACTTACCTGTTTGCCGAAGGAATCACCGAATGGGCGGCATTGTGTCCTTAGCTGAGCTCAGCGGCACATCCTAGAGCCACATTTTGCACAGTGTGGTCCTCGGACTGCCTACATCACAGTCACTCGGGGCGCTCATTACAAAATACAGACTCAAACCCCACACTGATCTAAGAACGTCCAAGGGACCCAGAAGACAGCAGAAAGAGCTCTGTGGCCAAAGCTGGAACGCTTTGAGCAACAAAACAAAGCAGTATTAGGTTACAACTCAAGGTATAAATAAACATCCATGAGTCCACACTGACACAAATAAATGGTTGAATAAATAAATGGGGGAGAAGAGACAAATCTATGCAGAAGAATTCCAAATAATTTATGTAGATACTCTGTCCTCATGGAGTGGGGCACATAACTCCAAAAGTGTGGCTGTGCATTGCGACTTCCTGCCAAAGACTACGGTGTGGAAGAGGTGGGAATGATTTTTATAGTACAGAAACCTGCGAAACACTACCTCAGCCAGGTGGTCAAGGTCATGGTCAAGAGTGAGGTCAGGCTGATAGTGTGTACTCTGGATATCATGTGATGAAAATGGCACTTTACCTCTGTGACCTCACTCCTGACAAGCCAGTACCCGAATCTTATCAGGAGAAAAACATCACATTCTAACAAAGGGACACCTATAAAATTCCTGACCAGTCCTCCTCAAAGCTGTCTGGGTCATTGAAAACAAGGAAAGTCTGAGAAACTGTCATAGCCAAGAGGAGCCTGAGGAGACAGGGCAATTAAATGTAATGTGGAATTTTGGATGGGATCCTGGAACAGAAAAAGGACATTAGGTAAAAACTAAAGAAACCTGGATAAAGTGTGGGCTTTAGTCAATAGTAATATATCAATTCGGGTTCATTTATTGTCAGAAATATACTATACTAATGTAAGATGTTAATAAAAGTGGAAACTGGGTATGGGGGTTATAGACAATCTTGGTACTATCTTCTCAACTTCTCTGTATGTCTACAACTGTTCTAAAAATAAAGTCTATTAAATTTTTTTTAAGTCCAGCCTCCTGGGTATCTCCCTGGACTCCCATCTCAGGTAATGAGACCCAAGACTTTGCATTTGAAACAAGCATCTCAGATGGTTCCTGTGCACACCAAAGGTTGACACTGTCTTAGAGAACCTCTGCTCAGAGTTAAAAAGAATTGTTGCCTACTGTGGCTTATGGTGTGGACATCATACACTTTCGTCTGCTGCAAGCCTTCCTGTGGCATTATTTGACTGGCTACATATATACCAGTATGAGCCAACATTTAACAAGTAGAGTGCAGTGGCATCATCATAGCTCACTGCAACCTCCATTTCCTGGGCTCATGCGATCCTCCTGCCTGAGCCTCCCAAGTAGCTGGGACTACAGGCAGGTGCCAACACGCTAATTTTTCTATTTTTTGTAGAAAATAGGGTCTCACTCTTGTTCAGACTGTTCTCTGAACTTCTGGCCTCAAGCAATCTTTTTGTCTCAGCCTTCCAAAGTGTTGGGACTACAGGCCTGAGCCACCACCGCACCCGGCCAATCCTATTGCTTTTAACACTTTATGGGCCGCCTTTATTTACCCTGCCTGTGTTGTTGAGCTTTTATAGAAAACACACCCCAACAAACCAGTTCTCTGCATTTGTGTCATGATCGAAAGTGGGAAAATGACACATAAATCAAGTGAGCCTGTATTTTTGACTTCTGGAGAGTGCACGTTTAGTTGTGCAAGCGGAGACTAGTACCATGTGGGAACATGCAGGCGAAGGTGTCTGTTGGTTTTCACACGCAGCAGCCGCTTCCCTCACGATGGCGCCTGGGGACATTTGGGCTCGCCAGGCCCAGTGTGGACCTGAGGCCAGCACATCCTGGGAACGCCATGGGCAGAGGGGCCGACTCCGTGGAGAATCAGCCAGAAGCTGCCTTCCTGGGTCCCTCGTCAAATGGCCCGATCTCAATGTTCCGGTTGTTTATTCCTAATGACTCCTTTGGGAACAAACTGTTTCAAGAGTGTTCCAGCAGACACAGAGACTTGATTTCCAGAACCGTTTCAGCTTCCTTGCCAATGTTCAGAGTATGATTCCTAAAATAATAATCATAATAGCAAGCACTTGCTGTGGGCAGCACCTGTTCTGAGTGAGGTTTTTTTTTTAAAAAAATCTATTAACTATTGAATGCTCAGAACACCCTAGAGGCAGGCATTATCATCATCCCCTGTCTACAGATGAGGAGGGCATAAAGCACCAGTAAACAAATAATTTCTTTTAAACAGAATTATTGGTAAAGGTCCTGACATTTTCAGAGTTGGAATGATGGGCTGTTAGCTGGAATTGTTATAAACTGTCAGCAAAAAAAAAAAAAGTCTTGCTGTGAATTTACTTGAAATAATTTTTTAAATGATAACTTTTATCTTTAAAAACTCAGGTAGATTGTTTTCCTTATCAATCCAACCTTTGTGTTAATTAGCAGATTGTGTTGGAGCCTTTTTTATTTTCCTTTAAGAAGTCTGGAGTCCTGGGCTAGACCCGACCCGGCAGCTATCATCACAAACGCAGTATGATCAATGACATCTTATGCCTCTCTTCTATGGGTAGAATCTCATGCATCATTTAAACTCCCTGATGTAAGAATAACATGGAAAATTGGAGAGGATTCAAAAAAAGGATAAAAATGATCACAGGGTTGAACAGTTACAGAAATATTTAGTCTGGAGAAGAGAGGCAGAAAGGTGTTTGAAAAACTTACTTCAAATACATGAACAGATGAATCAAGAGGGTATTGAGCAGACGTTTTGTCCTTGTGGCTGGTGGACTGGATTTGGTTAAGGCCACTGCACACAGCAACGTGTTTCTTTTCCTCTTCTCATAAGGACACCAGTCACATTGGATTAAGGGCCCACCCCACTTCGGTATGACTTCATCTAAATAATTACATTGCTATGACCCTATTTCCAAAGAAGATCACATTCTAAGGTACTTCAACCTTCAATCTTTTCAGAGGACACAATTCAACTCATAACACTGAGAGAATGGAAGATGTAGTTTAAAGAGAGCTGGGTTCAGTTTTCCATAAAAAATAGAAAAGGTAAATCAATAAACAAAAGTAAGTGGCACATGGTGGTCAATTCTTAGTATCTTACTTTGTATTTCCAGCTTATTTTCTGAAATTTAGAAAACATTTTTATGTGTTCTTTTTTCATTGGCTGCCATGGTAATGATACAGTCTTCCTGTGTATGTATGTATATATTCAATTGCATTTCTATGGATTTACAATAAAAATTATTCCAGTAATAGGAATAAATGTTATGAGGAATTTCCCATATAAGATTTTAATGATTATCTCACCTTTTGGGAAAAGGAGAAATAAAAGTTCAAATGTGTAAGTTTTGCTTTAGAACATTATGTTGGCTGCATGAAATCAAACAAGAGTGCTACCAGTCAGTATGACCCGGCCACAGAAATGCACAAGTAAGATTAAACATCTGAGCTAATAATGGCCTTTGCGTCTTGCATCTCTGAGTAGGTCTTAACAGTAAACCAGTAAGAGATCAACTCCCACTTCTGTTGAAACAAACTTGGGGGAGGCTTATCTCTGGGTATTGGCTTTATTTTACCAACAAGAAAGGGGCAGTTCTGTTAGTGGACACACCCTGGTCGGGGATGAGATTGTTATGTTTGGCATATCTTTCCTGTTTTGATGATGCCTGAAATCCAATTTGCACCTTGGTGAGGATTCAGGGCAGCCACATCACCGTCCAAGAGGAGTCATTTACATGGCACCAATCCATAGCCATATCTATCAAGAGGAATGACCAGACATAGGGGCTCATGCCTATAATCCCACCACTTTGGCAGGCCGAGGCGGGAGGGTTGTTTGAGGCCAGGAGTTTGAAACTAGCCCACACAACATAGTGAGACCCTGTCTCTACCAAACAAAAACCAAAAATCACTCAGGCATGGTAGTATGGGCCTGTAGTCCCAGCTGCTCGAGAGGCTGAGGCAGAAGGATCCTTGAGTACAGGAGGTTGAAGTTGCAGTGAGCTATGATCAGGCCACTGCACTCCAGCCTGGGTAACAGAGTGGGACTGTGTCTCTTCCCCCTGAAAAAAAAAAGGAGGAAAATGTTTGTCCCACAAAAATGTCCTGCCTGGGACCAGGGGTAAGAGGATGGGGGAATAGGCAATTTGGCCTCGCTTCCTTCTTTCCACTTATAGGAGATACTGCTGCTGGTGGTCCTCTTTGCCCACTGTGAAGGTCATCTAGAGCTTCAGTAGTTAATTTCACACAAGAATCTGTGTCTCTCTGCCTATGATTGCATTGTCTTGAAGTCACATTAGGCTGTTCAGAGCCCCATATATTTTGTCATTTGTATGAATGGCCCAAATGGTGTATGTCTGGTCTAATGGTTCTCAATCCCATGAGACTCATCTTCCCCTTTTATAACAAATATTCTGTAGTTCTGCTTTTAATATCCAAAATTAAACCCAAGAAAAATATTCTATACATAATTTAATAATATAGCACCCTTACTTTGATATAAACAAGAAACAAAGGAAAGAAACTTGTAATAAAATAATGTACCATGTTTCCCCGAAAATCAGACAGGGTCTTATATTTATTTTTCGTCAAGAAGACATCCTAGGGCTTATTTTCAGGGGATGTGTTATTTTTTTTTTAAGTATGGTACAACAATCTACATTTATTCAAATATAGGTAAGTCATCTTCTTCTGGAACATCATCATAACTCTCCAAACCGCAAATTCCATCCTGAATTTCTTGCAACTGTATTTCCTTTAGAACCATTGGCCCCAATCTCTCATGTGGAGCAATAAAGCTCTCATGGGGCAGATTAGAAGGGCTGCTACCGCTCCGCAACGAAATGCATGGGTTGTGCAGATGCACTGCATAGCCATGCCCATCACTAGGTCTTATTTTCAGGGTAGGGCTTATATTGTGCAAATGCTTGGAAATCCTGCTAGGGCTTATTTTATGGGTAGGTCTTATTTTCAGGGAAACACGGTATTTTTTGATCTGTAGGTGTTTGGGTATGATGAATTAAGGAGACATAATGCCTGAATTCACCTATAAATATATTAATTTGTATTAAAGACAAGTAAGAAGGTGAGAAACCATGACACATGCAACACATGGAAAAATGAAAGAGCAGAAGTATGATGCACAGCAGAATAAAAACTAGGGTAGGATGAGTATGGACATGTCTGGTACCAACAGCCAGGTGTGCTTACACTGACGTGAGAAAGAGTAATGACTTTAACTCAGTCTCCCACAAAGAGCAAACAGTCAGAGTTGGGAGGATGACAAAGTATCATAGTCTCACAGACACGATGGGCTCTATGTGAATGGCTTGAAAATACTTCCCTGTGTTTTGAAGAGAGGATGGTGATGAAGTTTCACAGAAAACCTATCTCCTGTTCTGAAATCCCACCACATGTGAGGGCATACTCGCCATCCTTAGAACTTAAAAAGCCCCATGGAGACCACATGCTTTGATATGTGATGGGAAGCAGAGATGAATCAGAAAAAGAAAAGGCTCCAGAGAAATAGTGTGGTGGACTTCTAAGGCATGTAGTGGAGGAAGACTAAAAAAAAAAAAAAAGGCAGACCCACCCCACTGCACCCCTAAAAAACCTACACCATAATTTCCATATGTAATGCTCTTTCCTATCATTGTGCTACAAAGACAAGAACAGCATAAGCACGGCGGTGCAGGAGGTGCTGCTGAGCCCCGCCCTACACCCGAGACCCTCCCACATCTGGCACACGTCCCTGCAGCTCTCTTTGCCCCGCCACCAGGGCGTCTGCTTACTCACGTGGCAGTCTGGACCTCAAACTTTGTCTCAGAGTCTGCTTCTGGCGAGACCCAAATTGAAACAGATGGCAATAATATGAAGCGGTTTTTAAAAACTTGATTGATGAAATTTAATGAGGTTCTGATTCTGTTAAAAAGGATCTCAAATGTTCTGTTACATTTTGTTGCTTTTGCAGTGATCGTTCCACTGTACTGAAATCCTTTTCATCAAAATATGCAGCTGGAACTACTATAATAAATCACGTAGCTCTCATTTCAAAGGAGGACGTGTGAAAGTCTTAGCTGAATCTAAAACTTTTAATAATCAGATTAAATAATTCTTTTATACCCTGAATACTTTTTTTAGCTCAATTAACATTTTCTGCAAACATCGGCTAATGTGTTCCATCATTTTCTAGTGGATTAATTACCTAATCTGATATTATAAATCCATACTGATCTTTTAAATATAATTGTTATGTTTTAAAATAGCATTACAGTGGGCAAAATGGCTTTCATCCAGTATCCTTACCTGCTACAGATAACAGAACTGTGAAAATTTTGGGCAAGTAAGCTTCTCTTAAAGTGATTAAATCTGTTGAAAAGTCTTACGGTAACTTTTTCCTCTTTAACATTTTTTTTTTTTTTTTTTTTTTTTTTTTTTTGAGACAGAGTCTCGCTTTGTTGCCCAGGCTAGAGTGAGTGCCGTGGCGTCAGCCTAGCTCACAGCAACCTCAAACTCCTGGGCTCGAGCGATCCTTCTGCCTCAGCCTCCCGGGTAGCTGGGACTACAGGCATGCGCCACCATGCCCGGCTAATTTTTTATATATATATCAGTTGGCCAATTAATTTCTTTCTATTTATAGTAGAGACGAGGTCTCGCTCTTGCTCAGGCTGGTTTTGAACTCCTGACCTTGAGCAATCCGCCCGCCTCGGCCTCCCAAGAGCTAGGATTACAGGCGTGAGCCACAGCGCCCGGCCCTTTTTCCTCTTTAATAATAACAATCTCACCTGATTACATTTTAAGAACTTCATTTAACATATCCAATATATGTCCAATCATTTTATAATATTTTGATATCACTATTTGTGATACTGTGAAATATATATTTGGTCTTCATCCCTGTTACCTGGCAGACAACTCCTAAAATCTTGGAAATCTCCAAAGTGATGTCTTTTTGTAGCTAATGATTGACTGATGGCTGGCAGCCCCTGGGCAGCTTCAGGATGGAGACTGGTTACCAGCAAGACCAAGGCAGGACTCTAATCTGATTGTGTGTCATAAGACCCTCATTCCAGAGAGGATGCTGCCCCATACCCTGAAGGAAGGAATGCTGCATAGAGAGGCCAGGAAGAATCTGAACAGACAGGACTTGCTGGGTTTAGATCATACCCTTTTTGTACAATCACATATCAACACAGTTGTCCATGCGTCAATCATGCCTACCCAATGAAGTCTCCACAAAGGCCTAAAGGACAGGGTCTGGAGGGCTTCTGCATAGCTGAACACATGCAGTTTCCTGGAGGGTGGTGTGCATGGCAGGGCATGGAAGCTCTGTGCCCCTCCCCCAGGCCTCCCCCTACTCATCTCTTCATCTGGATCCTTTGTAATATTCTTCATAATAAACTAGTAAACATAAGTAAGTGCTTCCCTGAGTTCTGTGAGCTGCTCCAGCAAATTAATTGAACCCAAAAGGGTGCTGCGGGAAACCCAACTTGAAGCTGGTCAAGCAGAAGTTCTGGAGGCCCAAACTTGCAAGTGATGTTGGGAGGGGTGCCATCTCGGGGACTGAGCCTTCAACACGTGAGATCTGATGCGAGCTCCAGGTAGACAGTGTCAGAACTGAATTGGAAGACACCCAGCTGGTGTCTGCCACAGAACTGATTGCTGGCTTGGTGGTGGGGAGAAACGCCCTCCCCACATTTGGTCACAAAAGTCTTGTGTCTGTGTTGATTGTTGCGTTGGTGTGACAGCAGAGGAAAATGGTTTGAGTTTTTTCTAAACATTATTTCTCTTTTATTGAAATACAAATTGTCCATTAATGTTCAAGAATAAATAAAATATTTTAAAACAATTTGTTTTGGAATGTCACCTTATTCCATATGTAGGATGAGACAAACTCCTTTTCACAGTCATTGCAAAGATTAGAAAATAATCTCTTATTCAAGGCATTGATTTTATTTGTACTAATAGCACTGATACTCATTAAATTGTGGGTGTTTCACTTAGGTTTCTGGTAACTGAGGTTGTCAATGAATAATTCAATGACTTGCTCACATTGTTATTGCTACTTTTCAGTTGTTTATAAACCACACAGGTTACCAGCTGTTGCATGATGACATTAGAAAAGGAAATAAAGTTTTCCTGTGATATAATTATTTAAGAGTTTCAAATTTTGACAACTCTTAGTATCCACGGTTTCCTGTGATATAATTTTTAAGACTTTCAAATTTTGACAACTCTTAGTATCCACTGTCTGTATATTTGGAAATAAATTTTCCACTTAATGTTTTCATTCTCTATGAATCGTACATTTGTAATTAGCAAAGCTTTGTTATCATACAGATTACTCATATTAACTTGCAACAAAGATTCTTCTAACTGCAGATCATTTCATAGCTGATTTTCTACCTCTTTGGATTTCACAGATTCTTCTACATATAATATCATTGCTCAAAAGAATAGAGAAAATTATTTAAGTTTCTTACTATCATAATATATAGTTGATAAAATTACATTTTCCCCAATATTGTTTAGATTGCCATGAATGTTATTTGTGCTATTCTACAAAAAATGGTACCTTATATCTTTCAGATTAAACTTCAAAACAAATTTCAATGATAATACTATGGTTTTCAAACATTTCTTAACTCTCTATAGAGTCTACCTTTGCCAGTCCTGTCTTTATAAAGTGTTCACTTAATCTTGATGGGTTCATCTCTTAGATGAATTAGAGAAAATGTCTTGTCATATGGAAACATTTAAATATCCAAGTGAATATTCTCAACACCATTTCTTAATACTTAACATTATATGTACTATTTAAAAAATAAGGGCAAAATTTATACATCTTTATAAAAGATTCAGAGTCATCAAGAATGTACCAGCTATAAATACAAACAGATACTAGTGACTCAGATACAGTGAGCAGGATTGCTGTAAGTGGTGAGGTTTTCTGAATTGGTGAACAATCTTGATTAAGTTCCAGATAACAACAAAAATAGTATAACTGCATTACTGGAAAACTCAGTATGAATTAAAACTCTGCAAAGCACACATTGAGTTTACATGTATCTAAGTCTTTGTGGGTTGATGTAACAAAATACTTTAGACTGGGTGATTTATAATAACAGAAATTTATTTCTCAATAATTCTGGAGGCTGGGAAGTTCAAGATCAAGGTATCGGCAGATTCAGCGAGTGTCTAGTGAGGGCTTGCTCTTTGTTTCCAGTTGCATCTTTACATGGTAGGAGGGCAAAACAAGCTCCCTTGGGCCTTTTTTCTTTTCTTTGAGACAGAGTCTCGCTCTGTGGCCTGGGCTAGAGTGCCATGGTATCAGCCTACCTAACAACCACCTCAAACTCTTGGGTTCAAGCAATCCTCCTCCCTCAGCCTCCCTAGTAGCTAGGACAAAAGGTGCATGTCACCATACCCAGCTAGTTTTTTCTATTTTTTTAGTTGCCCAGCTAATTTGTTCTATTTTTAATAGAGATGGGTGTCTTGCTCTTGCTCAGGCTGGTCTGGAACTCCTGACCTCAAGCAATCTTCCTGCCTCGGCCTCCCAGAATGCTAGGATTACACATGTGAGCTGCCACACCCAGCCTCCTCCGGTCTTTATTATAAGGGCACTATTTCCCATTTATAAGGGCTCTACACTCATGCCCTAATCACCTCACAGATGACCCACCTCCCATGACTCTACAGGGGATTAAATTTCAACATATGAATTTTGGGAGACACAAACATTCAGATCATAACATGTAAAGTATAATAGGTTCTAGACTCAAAAATATATAAACAGGCTTTTTACCTAAATAATAAGCATGTGGCAGGATAGTCAAAAGTTGGTTAGGACAGAGAACAATTCATTTTTTGGTGCAGGACTATATCTGGTATCATTGGACCTCAGGTGATTTCCCCCAATACATATAACAAGCAAAAATACTCCTGTGAATTTCCAAAATGCTCCCTGCTGAGTAAAAATCTATTATACTATCAAATCACTGAAATGACTTAACTACTCTTTATAAAGCTTCTAGACCCATTTTCTAAAAGTATTATTTTACAGATATTATATGTTGAAAGCACATTTGAAGCAGTATGAAGGCTACTTTACCCAAGGATTGGTCATTACCTACTGATTCTCCCAAATGGTTGCTGACTGGAATCCCTGAGAATTTGGAGCCCGAATGTGGAATAGGATATGGCCTATATAGCTTTAGGCACGGTAGACATCGTCTGTTCATAACTTGATACTTTGGAAGCTTATGATTCTCATTTTTGTTATTGGTTTTGGCCCTCTCTACTACTTAGTAATTTTTAGGAAGAATTCCAGTCTATCCCTGCTATGCAAAAGAAACACTGGTGCTGGCCAGTCAAACTAGGGGAAAGGCTGTTGTCAGGGACCACTGGGCCAACAATCTTCCCTCCTGTCTACAAGGACACTCTCCCTTCACCAAAACTTTAGTCAGACTTCTCTGATTCTCTGCGTGACTAGGCCCAACCTTGGGTTTCCCTCTCTGTATTTGCAGAATCCAGTGTGAGCAAGAATCTGTTGTCAGTTCAGAGAAAATCCCCTACTCTTGGTATCTGACTCCCCTTGACATCTGGTTACCCTGGCCTGCCTTCAGCAGGGATCCTGTTAGGTCCATTTAGCCAGAATCCCCCCTTATCCTTGCTGTTTCCCCCTAGTAATTTCTATCCAGCAGGGTGACGCCCACCCTGCTCCTTGCTTATAAATCCCCATACATCCTTGTTGGAGTTAGTGTTGAGTCTAATCTCTCCTTCACCGCAAGGCCCTACTGCAGTTGTCCCTCTATCTGTCACCATGCCCACCCTTCCAACAAAGTCTGCCTTACTATCTAACAAGTGTCATGAATAATTGTTTCTTTAACAAGACCCACCTGGAGATTTTCTTTCTGACACTAAGACCTTAGAGAGGCTGTGTTTTATTTTATTAAAGGAAGATGCCTTTGGATCAAGAGACTCAAAATGGGTAGGATACAGCATTTTGTGAGATACATCTCTTGCTGTCTATGGGCTCATCTTTCACAGTAGAAGACAGAAATAATAACTGAGACAATGGGATAACTACTATAAAGTAGGTGTGCATCAAGTATGATGGGTGCACAGAAGAGGGGTAACTACTTCTGCTTGCTACAGTCTGGGAGGGGTAACATTTGAGCTGATATTTTGGGGAGGCAGTTTACCAGGCAGAGGGAATGGGTAACTTATCCACTCAGTGATGTTCTTTAAGTACATAGGTAGCAGTGCTACATAGCAAATTATTCTTTTAATGTATGTGTCTACCCATTGTTACGTGTAAGTTGTGTTATTTGGTTATAAATAAGTGAACGACATGAGTAATAATAAAAATGAAATCACCGAGTATTATAAATGCTACCTCAAAATATGCTGAAAGGACTCAGATAACTGCTGCTCAGCATTACCTGCGAAGCTGAAGTGCTGAAGTTAACTGTTGATTTGTGATAGTTCATCTCATGATGAGTCAGAGGCTACACTGACTTCTTCTGGTTCTTTCCGATGGAGACAACCCTTCACTTCTACAAAGCTTATCCAAGTGTATGGTGATTTCCTTGCATTGTACATGGCTTCTAAGGCTTTCAAAGGTACCGCTATTCCCCAATTGAGGATGCAGATTCAACAACAGATTCGATAAAACACAGCAAGGCAGTACATGATTCCTAGTGAGCAACAGAATTGGTTCTTCATAATGAAGTCTAGAAAAGAGAAAAGGTGGGAATACAGGCAAGGGAAAATGATACACACTAAGAGTTCTGGTGGCTTCATAATAAAGTCACACTAGTGCAGGATTTCTCAACCTCTGCACTGATGACATTTTGGGTAGGATTAATTCTTTACAGTCTGCCCTGTATTGCAGGATGTTTAGCAGCACCCCTGGCCTATGCCCATTAGATGCCCCCCCCCACCAAGTTGTGACATCCCAGCATGTTTCCAGATATTGTCCCCTGGAGATCTAAATCGATGCCTTAAGAATCACTGCACTAGTGCATCTCAGACTTTAATGTGCACTCATACCACCTGGGGCCTCCTGTTAATGCCAGTTCTGTTTAAACAGGTGTGAGTTAGGGCCTGGCATTCTCTAGTTCCAACAAAATCCCAGGTGAGGCCAATGTTGCCTGCCCATATCGCACACTTCCTCCTTGGAAGACAAATCACAACTCTTTGCTAGTCAACATGTACAGGTCCTCTGGATGCAGAATTGATGTACAATCAAGATATGGATCACTGCAAATACTTCCAAGCAAGGTCTCGATACCATATTGTCTTGCATTAGTTGCAAAGAATGTTTGTAGAATTGAACATAGTGAAGGGTTTGTTTTTATCTTTGTTTTTTAAGCTTTAGAGCACTTTTGTCTTTTATTTCAGCAGTTCTCAAACTTTTTGGTCTTGGGATCCCTTTTACTCTTAAAAATTATCAAGAACTACAGAGCATTAGTTTATGTGGGTTTGTATTTATTGGTATTTGCCAATAAATATAGCTCAATAGAAATTAAAACTGAAAAATTGAAAAAATATTTATGAGATTCATTTAAAAATAACAACATACCCATTACAGCTTAACACATGTTTTTTATGCAAAATGACTCTAGTTTCCTAAGCAAAAATTTATGAGAATAGCATTGTTTCTTTGGCAAATGTCTTTAAAGTCTGGCTCAATGTAAGACAGGTGGGTCCTAATATCTGCTTCTCTGTTTATTGTGATACATTGTTTTGGTTGAGGTATATGAGGAAAATCTGGCCTCAGGGTACCTATGTATAGTAGTTGGAAAAGGAAGCATTTTAATAGCCTTTTCAGATAATATGGATGAAATTCTTTTTTGATACTACACCATAACTTAACAAATGGATAGTTTCTTAAAGATTAGTTGCAATGAGGAATCTGAAACCCTATCAATGATCTTTTTGTACTGTTACACTACAATTTATTGGTTTACTTTTCATTCTGAATTGATCTTTTATCCATGCATTTCATAACATCATACATTGGTCAACTGGAAAATATTGGTTCACAAAGTTACACATCTTTTCCAATTGTACAGTGGAAAACTTCACTATACACTTGTGAGTGAATACGGGTAGCAAAGAAAAATGTCTTAGTATTATACTGAAAATAATTTTGGTCTTTTGGATCTCCTTAAAGGTCGGGTCCCTATATCTACTTTGAGAACCACTGTCTTACATTGGCTACAGGTTTTTGTTTTTTGGCTACAGGTTTTGTAGCCAACCAAAAACTTCTGCAAACATAAAGGACCTTTTGATTGTTGTTTTCTTACAAAATAACTCAAATGAATCTAAAGTTAAAGGTAAAATGTATTTCACAATTGTGAACAAACTTTACAAATAGAGCCTAAAGAAAGAAATAAAAATCACCTGTACTTTTGTCTTCTAGAACTAATCAATGTTAATAATTTGGCCCACTGGAACCTCTCTTTAAGTGCAGGGACTGTGTTTTATTGATCTAAAAATCTCAGACTTAGCACATTTGCTGGCCCTTATAAGCACACACAGTCTTTTTTTCTTTTTAAAGTATGCTGTAGTCTGTCCTTTTCATTTAGCAATGTAGTGTGGTTAATTTCCTCTTGGTATGTAGTCTTCAAAAACTTTCTTGGGTTTTTTGGTCAGATAATCGTACTTCTTTATGGGGCACAGTGTAAAATTTTGACACATATGCATTGTTTAATGATCTAATCAGGGCAATTAGCATATCGCCTCAAACATTTGTCATTTTTGTGGTGAGAACATTCAAAATCCTCTCTTCTAGCTCTTTTGAAGTATACATTACCGTTGATCATAGTCACCCCATCGTACAATAGGACATCAGAACTTATTCCTCCCAACTGAAACTTTGCATCTGTTGACCAGCCTTTCCCCAACCCCTCTCCCCACCCTGGTAACCACTATTTTACTTTTTTTTTTTTTTGAGACATTCATCTCCCTGGGTAGAGTACAGTGGCATCATCATAGCTCACTGCAACCTCCAACTCGTGGACTCAAGGGATCCTCCTGTCTCAGCCTCCCACGTAGCTGGGACTACAGGTCCACGCCCCCACTCCGGGCTAATTTTCTTTTATTTTTGGTACAGACAAGGTCTCACTCTTGCTTAGGCTTGTCTCTAACTCCTGAGATAAAGCGATCCTCACGCCTGGGCCTCCCAGAGTGCTAGGATTACAGGCCTGAGCCACCGTGCCTGGCCCTACTCTACTTCTACATCAACTTTTGAAAAACTTTTTAAACGACTGCATAATATAAAATTAGTTTTCAGGCTCAAACTCATTTACAAAATCGCGACTAGAGTTTAGCAAAGAGTAACTTCATTCTGCTAGGGAAAAAAAATTACGTGGCTTGAGTCCGGAAAGACGCCATAGCATTAGTCAGGGAAGCACAGTGGCTCCGCCAAAGTCGCCGCGCCACCCCGGCCACTGGCCTCCCGGGACCACGACACTTGGCTCTCGCTGTCCGGATCCTGCGCGGGACCCATGTGGGAACAAGGGGGCTGCTGGACGTCCCCGCTCTCTGCAACGGAAAGGAACGTCCAGCTCCCGCTCCCCCGCCATCCGCATCGGAGAAACAATTCCCACTCCGCCCTCACAGCCGTCAACAGCCCTCAAGGCAGCAAGCCCGCGGGACTGCCCGGAAAAACTGAGCGTGCGCAGAAGGCGCCGGGGGTGTCCGGTCGCGGGAGAGGTTAGAGGTCGCCAGGAGTGCCCGGCGCCGGCGTTCCAGAGGAATCCGCTGCCATCGCGGCTCCACGAGGCCTGGGGCGGCACTGGGCTGCGTTACACCTCCGCTCCTCCCGTGCCAGCCCACTATTTTTCCCAAACGGCTCCCTCAGCCGTCTGAAAACCCCGGAGAGGCAGGTCCCTCCCCCCGCGGACGCACTTCCCTTCCCTGGCAGGAAGGGAGGACGCTGACCGAGAGGGTGCGCCACGGCCGCGCATGCGCCTCTCGTCAGGTGGCCCCGGAGAGGCCTCGGGGCTCCTGACTCGCCGCCCCGCCGGGAGTGCGCCTGCGCAGTCGCAGGGCTCCCCATCTCCACTTCCCTCCCCCTGGCCCCTGCGGGGGCTTCTGGCCCGGCGGGACCATGTTCACCAGCACCGGCTCCAGTGGGCTTTGTGAGTACCCGCCACCGCCATCCTGGCCGCCACCTACACGCCACCCTGGGCACCTCCTTGAGGAGGCTGGGGCAGCGGGGATCCTCGGGTTTGCAGGAGGTTGGGGGGCCGACCCTCCAGCCCCGCTCCCGAACCTTGGTAGTTCCTGCTCTTGGGGGACAGCGGGTGCCGCCTGGAGGGGCGAGTGGGCGCTAAGTCCCGCCCAGCCCCGGCCCACCTCTGTGAGCCCCAGGTGGGTTGGGTTCCCTGCGTTCTCGTGGCCCGGCCCCATGCCGGTTGCCGGAGGGAGAGGTTGTCCGGTTGGAGGCGACGCTGGACGCCTCGGCCCCCTTCGCAGTCACCTTGTCCCATTCATTTAGGGTGTTGAGGACCGAACTGACTGTCCGCCACATGCACATTTCAACTCTGCTTTAAGAACTGAGCCCTCAGTTTTACTTAGATGTGTTTCTTCTCCAGTCTCCCTGAAGAATTTTAGATAAATAAAAACTAATTAAAGTGCTTTAAAGTGGAGGGAAGTCAGGAAGTCGTTTGGAGAGAGTGCACAGTTTGCTGCTGGATTTTGCTATTTTTTCCTGGAGTGTCAACGGGTAGGGGGCGGAGAAGTATATGTAGCCTTTTAAACAGCTTTTTCCTCACTGACATTGAGTATGTTTAGTTGACTCTCGATAAGGATGTATCTTAACCAAACAGCACTGAGATCAGGCACTGATACAGCAACAGTGAACTATTTGAACAGTTATAATTTTGCAATTGCTTGTCACTGTTGATACTTCGTATCTCTATACTTGTGAAGTGAACGTTGCGTTGCTAGAGTATAGAAACATCCAGTATTTCCACATATTAAAGATCTGTTGGGAATATCGTGAATCTTTTTCTGAGACTACATGTCTTAGTCTGGCAGTGAGTTAATATCAGAGGTATGGGCATAATTTTAAATATTTCTCACTTCTCAGGTTTTGAAATGAGTTCAATATTTATGATTTCCCTTGTTTTATAATTAACTTCATTTATGGCATCTTTCATGTATTGGACCCAGAGTATATTACAACTACTAGCTAATAAATCTTCCTGAAACTACCCTTTGAATGAAGGGCGTTCTTACTGTCAATGAAACTAACAGTTCAAGAACATGGTGTGGTTTTCCTGGGATCACACAGTGAGCCATACACTAGTGGGTATGAAATTAGCAGAATTCTTAATTTTAGTTGTTTCAGCATTTTGAGCTATCATTGCTGACCAAAATACATATAAAAAATTAAAAAGTCAAGAGAAATCTGTAATTGATTGCTGTGCTGTATTAATCATTAGATTGGATTGGCAAAGTGTATTCAAATTTGATACAGGGTGACTCTGGGGAAGGTAATACTTTATTACCTATGGCACAGGTTGGTCAGTATTGAATTCTAGGAGCTAGACTGCTGCCCCAGGAGAGCCCTAGGCCAGGGACCCCCTCATCAGCTGTCTTGGCCTGTTTCTAAAATAAGTGTATCCACAGTGTAAGAGTTAATAAGATGACCATTCGCCAGAAGGCTGTGTCTTGTGTGCTCATTTTACAAACATTTTGGGCATCTACTGTGGGCTTTGAACTGTGTTAGGTGCTGGAAAAGCAACGATGAACAAGTCTTGCCCCAGTGTTTACGGTGCTTACAGTGGAGTTTGGGCACAGTTTTTCCAGGACAGATCATTTGGCAAGTCTGTGTGTTAGCACTTATCTTGCTTTAAAATTTTTCACTGGTGAAGCTCCCCACTGAGAGGGAAGTGATTTCCTTAAGAAGTTGTAGTCAAAGTTCTGATCCTAAGTATGCTGAAGAAAGATAGTAGATCTGCCTGCCCTTGCCCCCGTGGGTGGTGAATAAACAGTGTCTTTCAAGGGAGAAATCCCTGCCATTTCCTACCACCTGCATATTTCCCACATTTTGTGACTGGTACATAATGGTGTTTTAGTGTTAAACTTTTCTCTCTCATTCTCTCTCCCATTCATTCATTTCAACAAGTGTCTGTTAAGTACTCATGTAAGCCACACACTATCCATGGCCAGAGAATAAAGTGGTCAACAGAATAAAGGAGACTAACATCATGTAGGTTAATGAATCAGTACGATTTCACATAGTGATAAAATGTTGAGAAAATAAGAGGGTAATGGCAACGACTGAAGTTAGGGTACAGTACTGCTTTAGCATGCATGGTCAGGGAAGATATCTGGGAAGGTGACATTTGAGCTGAGACCCAAATTGTGTGAAGGAGCCAGCCATGTCAGAGTTTGCTGAAAAATCTTCATTTTGAAGAAAAGGGAACAACAGCAAGCACAAAGACTCTAAAACAGGCACAGCAGGGTGGTTTCAGGGTACTAAAGAAAGCTGATGCAGCCTGAGCAGCAAATCATAGGGAGGGCATTTGTGACATTTCTTTGAAAATGTATTGCTATCTGGTCAGTCATGTCATTGTGACTGGGTAAAAATGCATAGGAACAGTGTTCATGACTTATTTTAGATTCCTTGCTTATAGAACAATGCTATCACTTGGCTCTGTGTTGAGTAATATATGTAATTATTTGTTCCATTTATTAATAAGTGTTCCCATTATTTATTCTCCTCACAGTGCATTCAGTGTGTAACAGTGGACTCAACCAACATTAATTGCATGTCCAATATATTCCAGGTATCATTCCCACCCTCAAGGAGTTCATTGTCTATTAGGGAAAAAGGAAATTAAACAAATTGTGGGTTTCTTGCAGGGGGTGGGCTGGTGGGGGGGAGAAGCACAGTTGTTAAAGAAGACTCCCCAAAGTCAGTGATATTTGAGCTGGTTTTTGAGGGATGAGTAAGAGTTTGTCAGGTGTAATAGTAGGGAGAAGGCTGCTGTGAGGGCCAGAGTCTGGTAGGGGCCTGGTAGAGAGGCAAGAGGAAATGAATTAGGGGCTTGCTGATATGGCTGGAGGGAGCAGTTCCTGAGAGGTGTGTCGTGAAATTGCCCAAGGCAGGTGTGCTTCTCTTTGCGGTGGGGCGAACTTGGAGGATTACTCCTGGTGATGGAGCTGTGGTTCCCAAATGCTGCCTGTGTCGTGGCTGCAAAAAATCAACCCATGTACATTCTGAATGTATACGTTCCTGGGTCCCATCCCTGGAGGGTCAGATTCATAAAGGCTAATGTGGGCATCAGAAATCTGGATTTGTAATGCCATTTCTGCATCTCTTGCTTCATATCCAGTCTAGATAGAAGCTGTAGTTTATTGCCCTAGTTGCAGTCTCATCCAGACTGTCAGAGACCTGGCACCTCTGTCTTTGCGTACTCATGGAGTGTACTCAACCTGTTCTAGGCTGGCTGCAGTCTGCTCCCGCCCCTCCGCACCACTAAAGCTGCTCTGAGTGGAACGGTTGTTTGATCTCAAACATTTGTTTGGGAGCCTTGGGTCAGATGCAGTTAGAGAAGTTTGATGAACTCAAGGTCCATTGGTGTCAGCCTGTGGTGTGGATGGTCATTCACTGTAGAGACAGGCGACCCATCAGGACTGGTGGGGTGATTCAGGGTCTGCATCACCCACCTTTATTTCAGCTTAGGTCCTGCCTTAGGAACCTGAATTCGGTCCCCAGGAGAATGGTGAAATGGACAACATTACCACTGTCACTCTTTTTTTTTTGTGCTCTCAGGGAGGAACAGACCCTGTTCTTACTGACATATTCTTCCTTACATGTATTCAAGGTGTTGAATACATAACTTGTGGGAAATGATCAAGTAAATGTTTAATGTTGTCTCTCAGTGTCTCTTTAAAATGTACTAAGCTGGGGAAGCTTTTTGCCTTTATGAAAAGGCCTCATGACTTTCCTTTCACTCTCTGATTCATGGAATTCAGCAGATACTTAATGAGCAGTCCTGTGGGCCAGCCATTCTCCTAGGCTCTCAGGATTTGGTAGTAAATAAAAGATCACACATACATGCAAGTCATAGTGGTGATCTTATGTAATAGAAGTCTTGAAACATAGGCTCAATTTAGAAATTAAAAGTATCCCTTTCAGTACATTAACCAGCATTTCAGTCTCCATTCAAAGTTAAGACTTTTCCTCCCAATTTCTCCCAGTTAGGACTTGTAATTGGCAACCACCTGCTGTCAGAATGGGGTGTGATTGGCTTCTGCTGCTTTGTGTTCCACTCTTTCCTGCACATTTCCTGTGTCTGACCACACCAGGTTCTAGATTGGCTGGAATAGGAAGAGGAAGGAATGATGAGGACCTCAGTTAGTTCTTCTGTGGCTCTCTGAGCCTGGCACATCTTGCAAGGGCTTTAGTGGGTTCTTCAGAGATGCTTACGGACTCCCATACCTGCTACCCCCTTGACCTCCGTGCATCTGTATTTTGATTGATTTATTTTGGTGACTCTTCCTCAGTACTTAGGAACTTAGATCTACCTACAATTTCCTCTTGCTGGGATCCTTTTGGCCTGCTTGAGGGCACTGCTGGACTGAACCAAAGATGATCCCTCTGCTGGCTCTTGCATGTGGCCCACCTTGGCTCAGCTGGAAGTGTATATCCCTAGCCCTGGCTTGCATGTCGGTCCCAGTGGTCAGCATGGCTTCTCCCCCTCATTTACTGCTCAGGCTGCATCAGCTTTCTTTAGTACCAGCTTGAGGGCTCCCATATTTCACTCATGGAATAGGGCCATTGAGAGACCCCACACAGCTTGCTGTGAGGGCATGGCTGTGCTCTGCACTCCAGTGGTTCACTCCACAAATCTTCCTCCCAGTGTCCTGTCTTCAAAAGAGAGAACTCTCACATTCCACTTGCACTCTGTATCGATGGTCTGGCGGAGAGGAGTCTGAGAGTCCTGGGACTGCTTTGCATTCATTTGCTTTGTAAATTCTGCATCTTGGTGTGGAGCTTCCCTTGGCAGCAGCTCTTGCATTTTGGTCTCTGGAAACACCTAATGTTATCATCTTTTAGTTTTCTGTTTTGCTGGCCAAGAATCATTTGGCTGGCTTCTTTAAGGGTGACTTTAGAGTTTATGCACTTCTGCTCTAACCAGACTTGGCTTTCCCAAACCCTGCACAGCTGCCTTGAAAGCCTGACTCTTAGGGACAAACTATTCCCCACATTTCTTAAGTTTTTTGGGACTATATTCTTGAAACTACCAAGTAATATACTATTTATTCATATTTTAGCCAAGAAGAAAAGATAAGCAGTAACCAGGGAGGGACAAGCTCAAGGGAGGATGCCTTAAAAAATGTAAAATTAAGACACTACAGACAGTTTGGAAAATAGAGAAAAAACATGGTTAGCATTTCGTCAATTTTCTATATCTTCTCCTATACTTTTATGTTCTTGTTTTGAAGTAACTTGTTTTTGTTGTTATAAAATGAGTATATGTTCATCAAAAATTCTGAAATGCAGAAAAACACTAGGAAGAAATAAAATGGCATTTATTAACATTTTAGAGTTTATACTGTTTTTTACTGCAAAAATGAATAACCAAATGAATAAGTAAAAATAAATTTATCACTAAATACTATTTTGTAACTTTTATTTCACTCAACAGAATCTTTTAAAATGTAATCATAATGACTATGTATGTATTCTTTTTGTATTCTGTTTTTTTTCCTTTGTCATAAGCATTTCCCTAGTATGATGTTCTTACAGAATTAGGTTATTTCTCCTCTCCTTTTTTTTTTTCTATTATAGTAATAATGAGCATCTTAATTTTCAGATATTCCTAGAAGTAAAAGAAAGTTAAAGTGTATTATAACTTTTGGTGCGTATTGCCAAATTCCAACTCAGAGGGTGGTACCAATTTAAAACTCTACCAGCATTTAAAGGGAGAAAAGATTGCTTTACTTAAGTTATTATGTTGATTTCCACAGCAGCCCCTAGGAGGACAGGTATTGTTATGCTTCCCCCCAGCTCCCACAAATAAGTATATTAAGGCTCAAAAAATAATTTGTCCAAGATCACCTAGCTAGTTGTACATGGAAGAGCTGAGATTTGACCCAGATTTGCCTGCTTTCAAAGCCTGTACGCTTTCTACTGTATCACACCACATTAAGGGGACTAAATTGACATAAGTTTAGTCCCTTTAATGGAAACTGGCAGTAGCAATATATCTTGTAAGCCTTAGGATGAACATCTGGGAAAAAGAAACAATTTAAATGAAAGTTCTACATATTTGTGCACTTTCTTACACTTTTCCAGTCAATAACTAATAAGTGTGTGTTATTAGTATAAAACAGTATGTGCTAGGCACTGTTCTAAGCAGTTTACATAAGTTAACTCATTTAATTCTCAGAACAGCCCTGTGAGATAGGTATGGTTATTATTCCCAATTTGCAAATGAGGAAGTTGAGACACACATTTTAGTAACTTTGCCAAGGTCACATAGCTAGTGAGGAGCAGGACTAGAATTTAAACCCAGACACCCTGGCCCCATATTCTGTGTTGCACACTGCTGCTTCTCAGCTGGAAAGAAGTTTATCTCTCATAGGTATCTCTCATAGGCCCATGATGAAAGGAGTAGCTCAGGTTGGCAATAGAGCTGTGTCCCAGTATTGTGGGACGCAATATTATTGTGCTCTGGCAAGTTGCTTTTCATCCCTCCCCTTGGGACTGTGGCAGCTGCCTATTCGTGTGCTCTGCGTGTTCCTTCTGATGGCCTTCAATCCACAAGTCTCCCTCTTTCTTCCCATATCAGAACCAAGGTCCAGTTTGCTTTTAGTAGAGATGTTTTATGACCTAATTAGGATCTTTTTGTAGTAGCTAGTGCTCTATAATTATTTTTCTTTTATTTTTATCTTATAATTATTTTTTATTCCTCCCCACCCCTCATCAAGTTATATTCCTTCTCCAAGTTTTCCCATTTTCAACTTGTCTTAATATCAGTTTTAGTAATGAAAGGAGAACCTACCTTACATGAAGCTACTTTAAAAATGCATTTCCATAGAATTTTAATAAGTGAAACTTGATAAAGCATATTTCATAAATAATTTAGCATTTTTGTGATGTGCTTCATGAAACACTGGTCCTATGAAGGGCTCCTGAAGTTTTAACCCTTATTTAAATTATAAGTATAGATGAGAATTATAATTACATTGGAATGTAACCCTTTCTTAAATCATGATTCTTTTTCCCAGATGTTTTCCCTGATAATTTTTAAGTTATATTGCCATTGCTCTCAGTCATTTCCCACTCAATTTGGTCCCTTCAGTGTAGCATGATACAGTGGAAAGCACCTGGCACTAATATTTGGAAAGGATTCTCTAGCCAAGTAGGTCAACAATGTTGTTGGCTATATTGTTTAACATTGGCAGTGCAAATTAACACTTCAAAGACCCATAGCAGCCTTGCAACAAAGAAATCTGTTTAACTCTATTAACTCTCTGTTTCTAAGACTTATTGGGGGATAAGTTAGAAGAAGAAACATAAAATTCCATTTCGTTATACTACCTGGACTTGATCTTATTTACATGTTGCTGCTGTGTAAATTTTTTCCTCTATGTGTGTATGTTTATAAACATTTTTAAAAGCAAAGTTGGGGCTAGACACAGTTTTGTATTCTGCTTTATTCATTTAATCTTCTTAGATGAATTTACCCCATGTCATTAATAATCTTCAAAGCTCTGACTTTTAACATTATTTTTGTTTTACCTTATAAAACTGAAATATGCTTGCTGAAAAAACTAAAAAATTACACAAATATTATACATAATGTACAAAGTACTAGGCCCACATAATTACTCCTCCACCCAAATAACCATTGTTGATAATTTAGTGCTCATTCTTCTAAATTATTTTACAAAATTGTTAAATTTAATAATTATTAAATAATTTTTAAATTATTCCAAATGTGGAATTACAGGGTTAAAGAGTGGGAGTATCTTGAAGTTTTTGATCTATTTTGCCAAATCCTTCTAGAAAGGATGTATCATTTTATGCTTTTCAGCAGTTGAGGAATGTATCTTCTTCAGCAAACTCTCATAACAATTGAGCATGATGATTTAAAATAATTTTTGTAAACTGAGAGATTAAAAAATAATGTTTGCATTTCCTTGAATGCCTGGGAAAGTGAACTTTCTTTCTCTTTTGTGTTTATTAGCCATTCGTCTTTCAGTTTTGGTTTGGTTACCACTTGTAGTGATTATGTTTATATTAATAATTTTAAATAATGGACAAAATGCTTAGTTTTTGATGTATCAGTTTTTGGCATGTGAATTCTGTGAAAATAAGGAATTAGTCCAGGAACGTGTATACCTCTTCTATACTTGCTAATTTATGTGTTATATGTATGCTGGTGTGTTTACAGTCTGTTCTGTATTGGTAATTAAGCCTTCCATGCTTTGTCGATAGGTTGATTTTATATAGCTAGTTAAAACCAATAACTATACTAACTTTATTATGATTGTATATTTACTACAGAATCACGGCTTGTGGTTGGAGTCATGGAAGGAAATAGAGCCCTAGCTTAGAAAACCTCTGCTGCTTCAAAGAGTCTCTTTGATATGTTTTCACTACTTTAAGTTTACATTCCACTACTGCTATTTATTGAATCTTGCATCATTCTTGGTATCTTCTTTGTTTTTGTTTTTCCTGGCATCCCTCCTGGAGTAAACGTATTTCATAGAAGGACATGGATGGAGAACTCTCTGTATCCTTACTTGGCCATTCTTGTGCAGTACTGAATGACTGGATTCTTAAGTACCTTGGTGGGGGTTTTCTCTTTGTTCGTGGGTAGACCTTTTCCCTGAAGAGGCCCAAACCTTAAATGGCAGGGCTGACTGTAGGCTCCGTTCAAATTTGCAGGACAAATGACTAGGCTGGTTTCCATACAGATGCAGCGGTGGAGAGCAGGTGGCAGTGGGTGAGGACTGCAAGAACCCCCTGCAGCTGTCGAAGTTATGTGGGCTTGGCCCTTCTGAGAATTTTACTCCTCAGCAGAGCTGCCCTTCTTATTTCCATCCTTTTCTATTCCCTGTCACGCCAGGCTGTGATCTTTGGAGGTTTGAAGTTACCCAAAGCTCTCTCCTACTTTTTCTCAGACCTTCAACCTCCTCAGTGTCCTCCGTAAGCACATTGCTCTCTTTTGGAGAGAGTTTTTCGGGTTTTATTTTGGGAGCCAAGCCTTCTTTCCAGCTAGGGTGGTAGAGTGAATGGCTATGAGAAAGTATGTGAGAGAGTGGGTTTGGGGATGGGTTTTGAGGCCTGGCTGTCACACCTAGTTGGTGGCACCTACACTCCTGGGGATGACTAGTTGGTGTGTGTAGATACCGTTGAAACAGAAATAAGACAATGACTCCCTTTTCAGTCTGGTCAGTCCTGACTGTATCAATCAGAGAGACAATCTTGATTTGGTAGTAGTCTGAAAGACCTCTCATAGTGGCTAGTTTCCCACTGTAACAAGGAAGACAGGGGACCTGCCCAGACCTTTCCATCAGCAACAGTTTTAGTTAGAATTTAATAACTTTGTTTTGTTATTAGTGTGTTTATTTTTATAGTTAGCACCTACTGATGACAATGTGACACTTGTTTTCCATTTACTGTAGTGATAGGAAGTTACCTTTGAAATGTGTTTCTTACGTTAAGTCGTAGTAAGGCGACTTAAAAATATTAAATAATAGAATAGGTAATACTGGGGCATGGCAGAAATTGTGCTGTAGTGGGAATGGCTGAACTTTGAGAAATGCTGTAACTTCTTCTGATAATTACCTATGTTCCTCCTCAGGGCCTGGTATTTATTGATTAGTTTTCTGGACTCCTTTGAAAGGACACATTTCTCTGGTGTTTTGAGGGTTCTTTTATTTCAGGATAAACTTTGCAAGGGAGGAAAAGTAGACCAATATCCTGAGTCTGCTATCTCAAATGGGAATTTTATCTAGCTATCTTTTTTATTTCATTATTATTATTATTTTTTTGGCTCCTTTTAGGATTAATTTTAGTGTTTGGGGTTTAAGTGGGGCTGCTTTTCCCCTTCAACTAGGCAGTTTTCTCAACACCAGTGGCTGGAGATGTTAGCAGCTTCTAGTACCTCATCTCACAAGCACGTTAGGCCACATAGAAAAGGCCGTGTAGAAGTTCAAACTGCCAAGGATTTTCAGCTTGGTTCTCTTATGCTGTTGTACCAGTTAGGAGTGGGAGGGGTCCGTTGGATCACCAGAAGCTTTAAAATCAGACTCAGGTCTCTCCACCTTGCAGATGTGTGTTTTGTTTGCCATCTGTTCCCAAAACAGGCCAAATTAGTCCACATTAAAAACCTGCTGAAGCAAGTATGCCCTCCTGTTCATCCTTAAGGCTGTTCTAGAGCCTGTCTGTGTAGCTCTGACATCCTTGCTGCTGCCTCCTTTGGATGATTCTGATCCATTGGGTCTTCGAACACAGGGAACCAGCCTTGGCTTGTCACCCAGCTGTCAACTGCAGCACTTTCTCACACTCAGCTTGATTACTTTTTGCCATTTTGTGACTTAGCATTGTACCAATAGACACAATCTTATGGGTGCTTCTGTGGGCCATGCTTGGAAACAGGCCATACAGGTGAGTTTCCTTTGCTATCTGAGGTGGTGAGGAGAGGAAGAGGAGAGTTACTTGCCACCATTTTAAAATTGGTATTTCAGCCCAAAGTCCAGATTTGTTATCTTCCGAGGTAGACGACCCGGCAGCATCAGGCCTGAGCTGGCAGGTGACAGCAACTGAGCATGTGCTTGCCTTCTCGCCATCGACTTCCCCTATTTCCCTGCTTGCCCAGCCTCCTTAGGCACTTGAATTTATAAGACGTTTTCTTGCCACTAACCACACATTTCCGCATTTAAAAATTATTTTTCCTCTTCTCTTACAGTTGATTATGTGGGTCCAAAACTTTTTACAAGCTTCCTAATTCACTTTTTTCAGAGTTGTTTCTACTGTTGAATGATTTATCTCATAGTTTTGTGTAATATTCATTCATAATTTTGTGAATCCCTTTTGGCTTTTAAAATTATTATTTCATTATAATTGTATTTCTTGTCTAACTGGTGCATTTAACAATTACTGCTTTTTATATTTAATGAAAAGGTTAATATTTGTATAAAATTTCTCTAAGAAGTATAAACCCGACTAGTGCTCTGCACAGTGGCAGGGTCTAATGCCATTGTTGGTGACTTGCAGATTTGACACTTTTTTCTCTGGCATGCAAGTCTCTATGTTTTATGCTGTTTTACAACTTTCTTTTTAAAATTTTACTGCTCATTCTTTTTTCTAACCCTAATTCACACTGTCTAAATATTTTAGATGTAGAGCACATTTTTTATCCAGGGGGCAAGTCATTCTCCTTTTTTTTTTTCCTGGAAACTTCTTAGCACTTTCTCTTGTTTATTTTCCTGATAAACTTTGTAACCATCTATGCAGTAATAAGTGTTTCTTGGCTGCTGTCTTGAGCGAGGCACTCCAGTTGCTTGGGGACCTGCGTGAGGAGCAGTCAGTGTGGAAGGCATCCAGTGTCACTGCATTCTCCCTGGTGTGTTAGGGACAGGAGCTGATTCATGGATGGCTGTCAGCGTTTTACTTCCAAATATACTAGGGAAACAGGTGTAACAAAAATAAATCTGAGACCTTTTGATCCCCGGTCAGGGTTTGTTGAGATGGTCACAGGAGGGACTCATTCCTCCCTAACTTGGTCACTGAAGAAAGTTTCATTAAGTTTTCTTCTAGGAAGCTCAGAGATCTGAAGAATAAATCATGGTGGAAGCAGAAGGTGTCCTTGCAATGCATGGCTTCCTGCACTTTTGTGGATTTCCACCTTTATTTTTGGCTTAGCCCTTTTCCGATGGAAAACTTTTAAGAAAGTTACCTCATGAGACACAGATCACTCCATTCTTGTGGGAACCTTGAGAAGTTTACCAAATAGTTCAGTAGTCAGAAATGGGAAAACCAGTATTGTGGTAGGATATGGCGGCCCCTTCTTTAGAGGGTGTGAACCACACAGGGCTTTTTGACGTGTGTATTTTTACACGCCTGCCTCGTGCGAGCAGGCAGAGCTGCTGGGCGGCTCCCCTTCGGTCTGCCTTCAGCTAGAGTGCTTCTGCAGCAGCCCACATGGCTGAGCTTTGCAAGACCTGTGGTTAGTGTCTTTAATACCCCAAAGATAATGTATTTTTATTCAGGTAAAGTTCATATAACATAAAATTCACCATTTTAACCACTTTTAAATGTGCAGTTGTTGGTTTCCAAAACATTTTACATTGTTTTACAATTAATACTGACCATATTCCAATTCCAGAACATTTCATCATGTCAAAAGAAACCCAGTACACATTAAGCAGTCACTCCCCATTCTCTTTCTTCTCCTTCTGTCCGTGACAAATGCTAATCTGCTTTCTATCTCTATGGATTTTTAAATTCTGGACATTTCATATAAATGGAATCATGCAATCTGTGGCTTTTTGTGACTGTCTTTTTTCACTTTGCGTAATGTTTTTGAGATTCAGCCATGTTGTAGCATGTATCTGGATCCATTCCTTTTATGGCTGAACAATATTCCATTGTATGAATATATCACATTTCGTTTATTCATCCATCTGTTGATGGACATCGAATTGTTTCCACTTTTTTTCTATTGTTATAATGCTGCTGTGACATTTTATATGTAGCTTTTTGTTTAATACCTGTTTCAGTTTGCTTGGGTATATTCCTAGGAGTGAAATTGCTGGATCATGTAGTAATTCTGTTTGATGTTTTGATGAACCAAAAAGATCCATTTTAAGTATAAAAAAAGTAAGCATATAAAGTTATTTTCCTGTTATATATTCGAAAAAAAGTTGTTTCTTTACAGTCAAGCAGAACTAGGTTCAAATCCCAGTCCCTCTACTAACTAGCTTTAACTTTCAGCAAGTCATTTAACCTTTCTTGGTCTATTTCTTAACCTAGAGCATTCAGATAATTCCTGTGTCAGGATTACTGTAAGAATTCACTGAGATGGTATTATATGGAAAGTGCTTTTATTAGCACAGTGCCTGGCATAAAGTAATCCACATATACTATGATTATTATTTTAGGATAATACATAGTCACCTAAGCCTAGTTGGTATTCATTGTCATAAAGAAATGGCTGTGTACTTTGGTCATACCAAAGAGAAATAAGAGGAGGTAAATGACCCAAAAGGAAATATTAAACTTTGGTGTTTAATATTATCTTTTGTTTGGGGGGGGAGGGGCAGTTGTCTCTCTGTGTTGCCTGAGCTAGAGTGCAGCTCAGTGTAACCTCAGACTCTTGGGTTCAGGTGATCCTCCTGCCTTCCAAGGTGCTAGAATTATAGGCATGAGCCACCGCTCCTGGCCATGGTGTTTTATATTACCTTTGCCGTAGATATTTTGCATTTTTACTTTTAGATGAATGCATTGTCTTTTATTCTCAAAATTTGTAGCATCCCTATTTCCAAAAGTGGAAAGACCTCTTGTAGAGTAGTGACTATTTTTTTAAACCTTCTGTTTGATCACTGCTTGGGTTTCTGTGTGTATGGACCACTTCCTGGCTCCGCTCACAGGCCAGAAGATAACTAGTGACTTGTCCCATCTCAGTGCATAAAGATATACCATATTGACCTTTTTCCTGAATTAATAACTATTTAATAATTATTTTTTCAAATTATTAAAATAAATTTTTGTAAAAAATTAAAATCTTTCATAAACAGAGTAGAGATTGCCACTGTTAATATTTCGATAGATACTTTAAAACAGCCACGTATTTATGTATTATTTTTATATATAATTATGTATTGTGTATTTTTTATATGATGATACCACTAGAAATATTTTGTACTTACTATTTAGGAACATTTTTTCCAAGGTATGAAGTATTTTCCGTAGCCTATTTCTTAATGTTGAATATTATTTCATTTTATGGATAGAACATAATTTACTCATTTTCCTATTGGATGTTCATGTTGCCTATGGTCTTTTCATTATTATAAACAGTGCTGTGATGATGAGTATCTTTGTAGCAAAATCTTTGTGCATGTCTGTGATATTAATAGTTACTTTGGGCTAAGTTCCTAGAAATAAATTTCTTAGATCAGAAGGTTTATATTAATATGTACTTGAAACTTTTGGTAAGTTTGGCATTTGATATGTACCCACCACTCTGTGCTGCATCCTCCCCTGACTGCAGTCTTTTTGTATCTCCTTTCACAATTACCTTTACTTTTGTTAAAAGATTTGATTTTTGTTAGTGCTGTTTATGACTGTGTCTTTCACTGAAAATCCACCATGAAGGTGAAAATATCTTTGGCAGTGGAGCTATGTGAAATGCAGCATAGGACACAGTTGTGTTTATAGTCAGATTATCAAGGTTCGAATCCTGGTTCCTCTGACTCTCTAGCCATTATATCGGACACCTTTTTGTGCACTGTTTCTGTGTGCTCAGCCTTACCTTTCCTTCTGTTTCTAGAGTCCCATTTGTTGGTGTAAGCTGATCTGGTTTGGTTACGCTTACTTCTCTGTTTCTCCCTTGGAGCTTTCTTTCTATGGCTACCCTAGACTCTTAAGGACTGAAGCTAAAAAATGTATAAAAATACATTTCCTGTTTCTTCCCTGGGTGATAATTCTGAGACACATTTACAAGGCTTTTTAGAAAAGTCCTGCAGGATCCAGTACCCATCACAAACATCTGTCACTCATGGTTATCACCCACTTGACAATGTACCCTCGTATGGACTCTCCCTTCCTGTTTCCCTCTCTATGTCCTTAACTCCTGCTCTCTGGGATTACATTCCAAAATAAACTACCTGCCTGTGTAAGCCTTTGTCTCGTCCTTTATTCTTGGGAGATCCTAGGCTAAGATATTTTGTGGTTATGGATAGGTGACATACTCTGTAAGTCACAGTTTTCTCATATATAAATTTGAGGAGGATAGTGTCTACCTCATAGAGTTATTTTGAGGATTAAACCATAAAATTCATTCATTTATCACATACTTATTGAAGGGCCACTATGTGCCAAGTGGTGTTCTGGGTATGGGGATATAGCAGCGAGTGAGATGAACAAGGACCCTGCCTTTAGAGTTTACATTCTGATGAAGGAGACAAAGAAGTAAACAAATAAAGAAGAATTTCAAGTAGTGAAAAAATGCTATGAAATAAATAATGCAGAATGTTTTACTCAAGAGCAATAAAGTCATGATGGAAGGCCACTCTGAGCACATGCTATTTGAAATGAGGACTGAATGATGAGAATAAGCTGGACGTGGGAAGAGCATTTTGGGTAGTGGGAATAGCAGGTGGATAGGCCCTGTGGTGGCTGTGAGCATCAGGAGCAAGGTAGTGCATGTAAAGCGCTGTGCTTAGTACTTTGCATTTCGTAAGTGCTCAATAAATGCTGGTTGGTTTAGTAGTGACTAGTTGGTTAGTATTAGTAGTAGTAGTAGCTGAGATTAGATCAGAGGGATAGCCTATCATTAACTGCACAGCAATAAGTGGCCAGTTGAGCCTTATAAATTGACAAAAAATTGGTTTCATAGAATAAGCAGATAATTGGGCAGGATGAGAATAGGGTTCCATAGTACGTTTTTCTTTAGTCTGTTAATATAGCAAATTATATTGGTTGATTTGCTTTGTATATCCAGGATAAGCTTCATTTGGTTATGATGTATTATTCTTTTTATATATTGCTAGATTTGACTTACTAATGTTTTGTTGAGAATTTTGTATCTATGTTCATAAAGGTTATCAGTCTTTTTTTCCTTGTAATATTTTTGTCAGGTTTTGGTGTCAGTGTGATGTTGGTTTCATAACTTTAATTGGGAAGTGTTTCTTCCTTTTATATGTTGTAAAAGAATTTGTGTAGAATTGGTATTCTTTTTCTCTTAAATTATTATAACTCTCCAGTGAAGCCATTAGGCTTGGAGTTTTCGTTGTTGGAAGACTTTTAACTATGAATTCAATTTTGTAATATCTGTAGGACTATTTAAATGATCTATTTCTTCTTGATGAGCTTTGGTAGATTGTGTCTTCCAAGGAATTTGTCTATGTATGGGCTAAGTTATTAAATTTATGGGCATAAAATATTTCCTAATATTCCCTTTTTATTCTTTTTTTTAAATTTAGTTGTGATAAATATGTAATATAAAATGTAGCATTTAACTATTTTTAAGTACATAGTTAAGTAGTATTAAATACATTCATATTGTTGTGCAGCCTCTTATTATCCTTTTAGTGTCTCTGGTATCTGTAGTGATGTCCTCTCCTTCATTCTTGATATTGGTAAATTGTGTCTTCTCTCTTTTTTGCCTGATCAGTTCTGCTTGAAGTTTATCAATTTTACTGATCCTCTCAAAAGAACCAGCTTTTAATTTTATTGATTTTTCTCCATTATAGTTTGGTTTTTCTATTTCATTGATTTTTGCTCATAATTATTTCTTTCCATCTGCTTTCTTAGGATTTAATTTGCTCTTCTTTTCCTAGTTTTTCAAAGATTATAATCTACATTATTATTTGAAACCTTTTCCAAATGTAAGCATTTACTATTGTAAATTTCCCTCTAAGCACTGCTTTAGTTGCAACTCGCAAATTTTGTTTGGTTGTACTTTAATTTTTCTATTTTAAATATATTCTAATTTCCCTTGCAACTTTCTCTTCGACCCACATATTTAAAAATGTGTTGTTGAGTTTTCACATATTGGGGGGATTTTCTGTCTTTCTGTTGTTTCTAATTTAATTTTGTTGTGGTCAGGGAACATACTTTGCATGATTTTAGTTCCTTTAAATTTGTTGAGCTATCTTTTACAGCCCAGAATATGGTCTATTTTGATGAATGTTCCATATGCACTTGAAAAAATGTGTAACTAGCTGTTATTGGGTGGAGTGTTCTAAAAATGTCAGGTCAAACTGGTTGATAGTGTTTTTCAGGTCTTCTCTATCCTTACTGATTATAGTAGTCAGTTTGGGCCACCATAACAAAATACTATAGATTGGGTGCCTAAAGCAATAGAAATTAATTTTCTTCAAGTTCTGGAAGCTAGAAGTCCAAGATTAAGGTGTCAGCAGGTTTGATTTCTCCTGAGGCCGTTCTCCTTGGTTTGCAGACTGCTGTCTTCTCACTGTGTCCTCTCGATGGTCTTTCCTCTGTGTGTGTAAGCATCCCTGGTATCTCTTCCTCCTCTTAGAAGAGCATCAGTCATATCGGATTAGGGGCCTACCCTTGTGACCTCATTTAATCTTACTTACCTCTGTCTCCAAATATAGTCACATAGGGCTTCAACATGTGAATTTTAAGGGGACACATTCAGTCTGTAACAGTGATATCCATTACTGTTAGAAGTGTGCTGAAGACTCTACCTGTATTTTTGGATTTATCTGTTTCTCATTTCAATTCTATCAATTTTTGCTTCATATATTTTGAAGTCTTTTCTCAGCTCTCAAATTCTATGATTCACTGTGCCCCTCCCATGTTTTAATTATAAAAATTTCCAAACATGCCAGAAAGTTGAAAGAGTAGTGCAGTTAACACCTATATACCCATCACCTAGATTCTACAATTAACATTTTACTGTATCCTTGATTAAATATCCATTCCTCTATTTATTTGATCAATGCATCTTATTCTTTCTAGTCACACTTTCCTTAAATACTTAAGTGTGTATGTTATTAAGTAGAATTTAATAATTGTTTAAAGTTAGTTTTTTAGGTAAACTTTTTATGTAGTGAAATGCATGAATCTTGAGTTGATCTGTGAGTTTTGCTGTTTGTAATAACACTGTATATTTATCCTGTGATGTGGTACTTGCATATTTATGCATTGTCTTACTGCTTTTCACATAGGTTTTTGGGATCTGATTTTTGTTCATCTTAAGAGGAGGACTTAATGGCAGAGTTATCAGATTTAAGTTATCAGATCTATATTTTTAGGGGTTTGTTTAGTCCTGGACAGGATTTAAATGATTGTATAAATAGGATCAGTTATTAATTCATTAAGTACTTATTTATTTTTTAGTTTTAATTTTTAATTGTAAAATATACCTAATATAAAATTTACAGTATTAGGCCGGGCGCGGTGGCTCACGCCTGTAATCCTAGCTCTTGGGAGGCCGAGGCGGGCGGATTGCTCAAGGTCAGGAGTTCAAAACCAGCCTGAGCAAGAGCGAGACCCCGTCTCTACTATAAATAGAAAGAAATTAATTGGCCAACTGATATATATATATAAAAAATTAGCCGGGCATGGTGGCTCATGCCTGTAGTCCCAGCTACTCGGGAGGCTGAGGCAGAAGGATCGCTCAAGCCCAGGAGTTTGAGGTTGCTGTGAGCTAGGCTGACGCCACGGCACTCACTCTAGCCTGGACAACAAAGCGAGACTCTGTCTCAAAAAAAAAAAAAATTTACAGTATTAACTATTTTTAAATGTACATTTCAGTAGTATTAAGTACATTCATATTATTGTGCAACTGATCTCCAGAACTCTTTTCATCTTCAAAGTTGAAACTGTACCCATTAAACAACTTTTCATTCCTTCTTCACTCCTGCCTCTACCATCATTCTACTTTCTATGTGTTTCACTACTCTAGGTAGGTACCTCATGTAAGTGGAATCATATATTTGTCTTTTTGTGACTGGCTTATTTCACTTAGCCTAATGTCCTCAGTGTTCATTCATGTTGTTGCGTGTGTCAGAATTTCCTTCCTTTTTAAGACTGGATTAAATTCGGTTTATGTATATACCACATTTTGCTTACCCCTTTATCCATTCATCTGCCAATGGACACTTGGGCTGCTCTCACTAGTAAGTATTTGAGTAACTTTTATATACATCAGTCACCTTTCATTTAACAAACACTTCTTGCCTGCATTTTATGAGCTAGGTCCTCTTATAGGCCTAAGGGATACTACAATAGTGAGCATACTGGACAAAGGTGCTGGCCTTATAAAGCTTATATTCCTTTTTTTTTTTTTTGAGACAGAGTCTCACTCTGTTGCCTGGGCTAGAGTGCCGTGGAGCCAGCCTAGCTCACAGCAACCTCAAACTCCTGGGCTCAAGCAATCCTTCTGCCTCAGCCTCCCAAGTAGCTGGGACTACAGGCATGCGCCACCATGCCCGGCTAATTTTTTCTATATATTTTTAGCTGTCCAATTAACTTCTTTCTATTTTTGGTAGAGACAGGTCTCGCTCTTGCTCAGGCTGGTCTCGAGCTCCTGAGCTCAAATGATCCGCCCACCTCGGCCTCCCAGAGTGCTAGGATTACAGGCGTGAGCCACTGCGCCCAGCCACGAAGCTTACATTCTAATGGAGACTGAAGGTGGCGGGCTGACAATACACAAAGAAACTTATTCCCTTGATACCAAAATGCCTTTGTTCTATGATTTTTTAAAATTTAAGTGTGCCTTATAATTGTTGACATCTTAGAATTATATTTGGCAGTGTTTCTTTTTTAGTGGCACTGAAAATAAGGTGTATTATATAATCAGTTTGAATCTGATTTGATGAATTTAATGAATCATTATTCAGTCTGCTGTTAAGTGCTATGAGAAAAATAATTCAGGACAGAGGATGAGGTGATATTTTGTGCAGAGCACATGTTTAGTTCACATGATATTTTTTCATATATTTTCAGGGACTTCATCTCTGAAGGAGGCAGTGTGTTGATTCACATTTGTCACAAAAATCTCAGTATGACATCTCAGTAAGGGCTATCTCAGTAACTGGCAACGGTTCTTCTAGTTGCTCAGAACAAGACTTGGTGCCATCTTGATGTCTCCATTTGCCCATATTTTACACTCAGTCAGCAAATCCTGCCTCTTGGACCTTCACCACCATATCCCAATTCTGATGTCCCTCATCCTCTTCAACCAAACCTCCCTGGTCAAGCATCATCATGTCTTGGCTGTGTTATCCTACAGACTCCTCAGTGGTGTTCCCTCTTCTACTCTTTCCTTCCTGTGACCTCTTCTCCATTTAGCAGCCAAAGCGATCATTTAAAAACATGTTGGATCATGTTATTTGTCTACTTAAAGCCCCAAAGTGTCTGTCACACTTAAGAGAGGTTAAAGTCCTTTTAGAGGCCTAGAGGGCCCTACGCTATTTGCTCCCTCACTTCTTTACCCTATATCCCACTTGTTTGTCTTGTGCACATTCTGCTTTTAGCTGTATTGGCAGCCTTACTATGTCTTCTTTTTTTTTTTCTATATATTTTTAGTTGGCCAATTAATTTCTTTCTATTTTTTTTTTTTTTAATTGAGGCAGGGTCTTGCTCTTGCTCAGAGCTGGTTTTGAACTCCTGACCTTGAGGAGGTCCACCTGCCTTGGCCTCCCGGAGTGCTAGGATTATAGGCGTGAGCCACCTCACCGGGCCTCTTACCATGTCTTAATCATATCGAGCATGTTCCTTTCTCAAACTATTGGTACTTGCACTTTCCTCTGCCAGGAACTCTCTTCCGCTGGATAACTGCAACCACATCCTCATGTCTCTGCGCCAATCTCACCTTATCAGAAGGTTCTTCCCTAACCACCCTAGATGAGATGGCATCCCGCCTTCACCACCAGCACTCCTTTCTACCCTGTGGCCAGGATGGACTCAGTTATGCCACAGTAGTAAACAGCTCCGAGATATCAGGAGCCTAAAATAACACGGTTTGCTTCTTGTTCCTGTTCCATCTCCATTGCAAGTTACCTAGGAGGGGTCTGTTCCACATTGTCTTCAGCTCTGGGGGATAGGGTAGCCACCATCTTGTGCACTGGCAATTGTAAAGAGCAAGAATGATTCACTGGCTCTTAAAGTACCTGCCTGAAAGTGACATCTTTCATTTGCTCAGCCAAAGCAAGTCACTTTGCCATACCTAACTTCAGTTGGGGATGGGGGGTGGGTAGCAATCCTACCTACCGTGTGTCTGGGAAGAGAACAAGAAATATGTGGTGGTAACACAGCCACAGGCTTTCTTTGCCTCCTAAATTTTACTGTAACATTTATTTCTAGCTGACATATTGTGTATATATATCTTGTTTTGTTTATTTTCTTTTTTCTCCTGTCTAGACCGTAAACACCACAAAGGATAGGGTACTTTGTCGATCATTTACTGCTGTACTGCAGGGCCTAGAAAAATGCATGGTACATTGTAGGTGCTATTACTATTTAGAGAGGGATTGGGGAATATGAAGCAAATCATTTACTTACTCATTTGGTGACAAGTATCCAAGCTGGGAGTGTGAAGTGGGGATGTTTGAGGAGAGAGGAGGAGATGGTATGAGATAGGGAGTTGGAGAGCAGACTTCCTAGAGAAAGCAATGGAGTAGCTGGTCAATGGAGTAGCTGGTCAGTTTGAGCCCTGAGACCATGCATTGACAGTGAAGTCTTGAAGCTCAGCTGTGTGATTTCTCCAGCAATGTTAAGTTGCTCAGGAGCTGGCAAGGAAGAGACAGGAATGATGGGGCCCTTGCACAAGGACTGGTGGAAACCCAAGTTGAAAGAAGGAAACGTGATTTGAGCTGCCCCTTCAAGGTGCACCTGCATCAGCCCTGCTCCATCTTCGGTCCTGTCAGAATAATAGGGAGTTTGCCTTTAATGAGGGAAGCCCACTCTGCTGGGGTATTGCAGTAGGTGCTGGTGGTAGGAACAGTTTTCCCTACATTCTTTATTTCATTTTCTTCTCAGAACACTTTCAAGGTGGGCTTTCACCCCCATTTTACAGATGAGGAAAACTGAGGCTTAAATTGTTCAAGATAGAATTTAGATTGCTCAAGTTCATAGCCATGGTGCTCTCTTCTGCTTCTGAGGGACTGGGCGGTGGGGAGCTCTGTGAGGTCTTAGATTCCGTGGAGCCTTAATTGCATTCTGGTCAGGAAGAGAGTGTGCAACCACTCTACCAATGGTTCCAGTTTAGGTGCTTGCAGGACCCTACCAGAGAGGAAATAGTTGGGCTATTTTTATATGCTTGAACAAACACAGTAACCACAATATCAACTGTAACTGGTAAATTCGCCCCCAGGGAATTTCTTGTGAATAAGATTAACATGTGCCTCACAGAACCTGAGAATGTCCCCGTCAGTGCTACCTTTCTGTGGTCTTGCCTGTGGATGATCTGAGCATTTCCTCTGTGCACGTGGCTGTGCTCGGCTTGATGGTGGGTTTAGAGAAGAGTAAGGCATGTGGCCTCCCTTCAGGAACCTTTAGGGAAGTTGGAAGGCAGAACTGTACAGAACCCTGACTGTTGGCAGTAGAGTGTGGGAACAAGGGTGCAGGGTGAGGGAGAAGCCCTGTAAGTTGAAATGGTTTGCTCAGGCTGACGGAAGAAAGTAGAAACTGAGCTGTAATTTGAAGGCTGTGTAAGATTTAGATAAGGAGGATTGAGATCTGCTCCTAAGGAAGATATTGATGATATTTGGGGGTTTAAATCTGGAAAGATTTTTCCCAAAGCACTGGAACAGAAACCACTGTGTTCAGGAGGTAATGAGGTATATGGTTTGGTTGGAGCAAAGGATCGTGAGAACAGAATAGTGAGAGGTCTTGCTGGGGAGTCAGGAGGCCCAGAATGTGGAGGTCTGGAGATACAAGGCCTAGGAGTTGTCATTTGAGCTTGGAGGTCATAGAAAAGTGACAACTTGAAGCATTGTTTTAGGAAAGCAGAGCACACACACACACACACACACACACGTAGTTTTTGCTTTGCAAGGTAATGTAGGACCATAAAAATGTGCAAGCTGAAACCAGGCCAAGCTATTTTAATAATCAGTGGGGAAAATTTGGATCGTTCTGTGACCTTTAAAAATCTTTGTTGAAATAATGTTTTGTTAAAACATTAAAAATTCTCTTAAATATCTAGTTCTAAATGTATAGGGACACAAAAAAATAGTAAAACTAACATTTAGTATGCTGTAATTAGATAGAGACATTAGATACATTGAGAATTAGGTTTTATTTCTTTGTAAAAACCTTATCAAGAGTAGTTTGAGGCTGGGCACAGTGGTTCACGCCTGTAATCCTAGTACCCTAGGAGGCCGAGGCCGGAGGATCACTCAAGGTCAGGAGTTCAAGACCAGCCTGAGCAAGAGTGAGACCCCATCTCTACTAAACATAGAAAGAAATTAATTAACCAACTAAAAATATCTAGAAGAAATTAGCTGGGCATGGTGATGCATGCCTGTAATCCCAGCTACTCAGGAAGCTGAAGCAGAAGGATTGCTTAAGCCCTGGAGTGTGAGGTTGCTGTGAGCTAGGCTGATGCCACAGCACTCTAGCCCAGGCAATAGAGTGAGACTCTGTCTCAAAAAAAAAAAAAAAAAAGAGTAGTTTGAATAGGATTTGCCTTCTTCTTGTATAACTTATGATATGGGGAGTATCTTTTTTATACCTTGTGACTTGCCATATACCTTTCCAGTATTTCTGAGAGTTTCCTTAATGTGTAGATTTTTGCGTCGCTTCCTCTGGGACATCACAGTCATTGTTTTAGTCTTCTGTTGCTGCTGTAACAAATTATCACAAATTAGATGGTTTAAAACAACACAAATTTATTATCTGTTCTGGAGGCCATAAGTCCAAAGTGGATCTCCATGTAATAAGATCAAGGTAGGGCTGCGTTTCTTCTGGAGGAATCTGTTTCCTTGTCTTTTCCAGCTTTTTGAGGCTGCTCACATTTCTTGGTTCATGGCCAGCCCAGCTCCATCTTCAAAGCCAGGGGTTACTGGTGGACTCTCTCTTATGTAGTATCACTCTGAAACTCACTCTCCTGTCTCCGCTTTCACTCATAAGGACCCTTGCGATTACATTGGATCTAGCTGGATATCCTGGATAATGTCTTCATCTCAAGGACATCTGATTAGCAGCCTCAATTCCATCTGCAACCTTAACTCTCCTTTGCCGTGGAACCTAACATAATCACAGGTTCTGGGGATTAGGATGTGGACATCTTTGGGGGTCAGTATCTTATCTACCACAACCACTTTCCTTATTTCAGTTGGTAAGTTTGGCTTCCCTAAGTTTCTCTGGCTGTACCTCTGGAGTCTCTTGAATGGTGGCAGTGTTAGCATTCCTGTGATTCTTTATGTCTTCTATAACCCTGTTACATTTGAGTCACATTTCACTTCCAGCATTACCTTGCATTTCTTTGCTGTACTTTTATCTTTATTGACTAGTTCCTTTTTTTGATCTATTTTTGTAAAATGTCATGTGGATTTATCACTGGGAGACAAGGACCTTGCTGTCTGTGCATGAATTGACCAGTTACTGACAGACTTTGAAAGAAGTAACTTGATTGGTCGCTGATCATGTGCACGTCTTATTGACATAGTGATTTATGTACTGCAGAGCTAGCAGCAAAGTTTGTACTTTATGCAGTTATTCATAGTTCACATACTGTGATAACTGAAATTTGAACCATGTTGTTGGGAGACTGGTGATGTTTTACTAAATCATGGTAACTGAAGTCTTACATATCCGAGCTGTGTGGAAATGAGGAGCTGCCTGTATATGTATTTTTGTACTGTGTCTTCATGTGTATTTATATGTGTTAATATGTGTTACTAAGTTTTTCAAAAAGAAAACTGGGAGATAAACTAGAAACTAACAGAAATGTATGTATCTGCTTGGGTGGGGTAGGAGGAATGGTATAGAGGGGGTAAGAAACTGAAGTGAAAGAAAACCTTTGTTTTTCTTAGTTTTGGGTTTTGAACAATGTAAGTATTTTACATATTCAAAAAATTAAAAAGGGGAAAAAAAGCAAGCACTAACATTGAATGTAAACCGAAATAAACAAATCTGTGTGTCATAATGACACAGAGAAAATTATTTCAAGTAGCTTTTTAACACAAAACTCTGTCCATCCTTAGTGGAGATATATATACATTTTCTAAAGACAAAAGGGAAAAAAACACTTTCAAAGATACAAAGATATCTTAAACTTTGCTCAGTGGACTTAATAATCAGTTAATTGTTTGTGATGATATTAATATTATAATATTAAAATTATGTATAATCTAGGATAAAGCAAACAGGTAAATATTAATATTTATGAGAAAAAAGACAAAAATGCAAAGAGCTTAACAAAAAGTCTTGTAGTGTTAAATTTTTTGATTTGAATTGGAAATATCATCATGAATTGTGATTTCACAAAATGTTTTCTAGCTCTGACTGCCAAGAGAGATAGAAGCAATGACACCCAAAATTACACTGAGCACATCTACTGCCCAGATTTGGTTTCTAAAGACCATTTCCTAACAGTCTCTAACAGGACTCCTTAGAGAAATTCTAGGTCTGGAACAGAAAAAGTACAGATGAGCCTAAGAGCCAGGAAGTGCTCAAAGCTGAATGGGTAGGTAGGGTGTCCAGAGCAGGAGGTACAGGGTCAAGGTTATTTAAGGGCTTAGGTTGTTCAAGGGCTCCCACGGTGACAGTTTGAGCATTATAAAAAAAAAAAAAAAGAAGGAAGATGACAACTGTAACTGATTGTAACATATTAAATAAGTAAAAATCCATGAGTATAAAGTAATACCCAAATAAAAGGAGAAAGAACACAAGAAATTTTTTACATGAAGAATGCCAGCTAATAAGTATAAAAGTAATGATAGTATTATTAAAGTTACCATTATGTAACCCCCCAGTGTAAGTTTTGATTTAGCCAAAGATCATCAGTGAAAGTTAAAACTGTGCTTTTCTTTATGTGTAAAATTTTTCATAATAAAAGGATGGGAGAAAATAGTGACATTAAAGAGAAAAAAAAGTATTTTAGGTTTAGATTAAGCTTGAGTGTTTCATTCTTTTATGGAAATCTCAGCCATGCTTTTGTAATCAAACCTGCTGGTATCACTTGAATTCTCAATAGTAGTCATTCGCTACATGAATATAAAGCAGTTATTTCCAAGGAAAGCATGGTATTTCAGCGGTTTTCCTAGATTTAGAGTCACTTTGTTTTTTTGAGCTCCCATTATGGGCTGTGCATTGTGCTAGCCATTTCTGCATGCCTTATTTACCTCATCTTCTTCTTAACATAGCCCTGAGAATTAGGTCAGATTCTGTATCCAAGGACAAGCATGAGTAAGTGTCAAAATAAAGGCTCAAACCTATGTCTTATGGGCTCCAAGGCCTTCCCCCACCCTCAGCCCTTGTCCTGCCCCATGGGTTAGCTTAGCACATAGCTGCAGGGTCTTGTTTTCAGTGTCTATGAGAAAGGAAGGCATGAAAACACAAAGGTAGAACTGAGGAAGACCAGGAGGGAGGGGAGAGGCCACCTAGATATCTCACAAGAATGTAGTTTTGATTGAATGACATAATTGGAAGAGATGTTCCCAAGTAGGGAAAGCTGACATTTTCTCTGTTGGGAATAAAAATGAAGAGCTGGAAGAAAACATAATTTACTTCTTTTCTTTCTCTCATATCAGAATGAAGAGAGAAGAGGTTTATACCATTTTTAAAATATCCCAAATATCCTTGATGGTATAATTGTGTCATACTTACATATAAGTGTAGATCAATGAGCAATAAGAGTATTATTGAGCAATAAGAGTATTTTGGGTACAAGGCAGGCTCTCCTGGAAAACTGACATCAGCTCCAATTGTACTAATAGTGGGAAATTTTAGAAGTTTACTGCTTACAGCTGTAACACTTCTAACCTCTTTTGAGTTTTTTTTTTATATATATAATATATCTAGGAATCAATTTAACCAAAGATGTGAATGATCTATACAAGGAAAACTATAAAACACTGATGAAGGAAATTGAAGAGGACACAAGAAAATGAAAGGATATTCCATGCTCATAGATTGAAAGAATTAATATTGTTAAAGGAATTTACAGATTCAGTTTTATCCCTGTCAAAATACCATGGTGTTACTGACAGAAATAGAAAAAACAATCCTAGAATTTATATGGAACCACAAAAGACCCAAAATAGCCAAAGTAATCCTGATCAAAAAGAACAAAGCTGGAGGCATCATACTACCTGATTTCAAAATATACTACAAAGTTATAGTAACCAAATTAGCTTGGTACTGGCATAAAAACAGATGCACAAACCAGTGGAACTGAATGGAGGACCCAGATATAAATTCATGCATTGAAAGCCAACTCATTTTTGACAAGGGTGCCAAGAACATACAATGGGGAAAAGACAGTCTCTTCAATAAATGGTGCTGAGAAAACTAGATAACCATATGCAATAGAGTTAAACTAGACCCCTACCTCTTACCCTATACAAAAGTCAAATCAAAATGGATTAAAGGACTTAGATCTAAGACCTGAAACTATGGAAATACTAGAAGAAAATGTCGGGGAAATACTCCAGGCCATTGGTCTGGGCAAAGATTTTTTGTATGAGACCTCAAAAGCACAGGCAGCCAAAGCAAAAATTGACAGATTGGACTACATCAAGCTAAAAAGCTTCTGCACACCAGAGGAAACAATCAACAAAGTGGAGAGACAACCCACAGAATAGGAGAAAATATTTGTCATCTATCCATCTGATAAGGGATTAATAACCAGAATTTGTAAGGAGCTCAAACAACTCAATAGCATAAAAAGAAATCATTCAATTAAAAATGGGCAAAAAATCTGAATAGACATTTCTCAAAAGAAGACATACCAATGACCAAAAAGAATAAGGGAAAATGCTCAACATCACTGATCATCAGAGAAATGCAAATCAAAGCCACAATGAGATATTATCTCACCCCCATCAGAATGGCTTTTATCAAAAAGGGATAACAGATGTTGATGAGGATGTAGAGAAAGGAGAACCCTCTTACGCTTTTGGTGGCAATGTCAGTTATGCTTCATAGTGGCCTCCATACTGCCACTATGAAGAGCAGTATGGAGGCTCCTCAGAAAACAAAAAATAGCACTACCATATGATCCAGTAATCCCACTACTGAGTATATATCCAAAATGAAGGAAATCAATATATTGAAGAGATATCTGCATTCCCATGTTCATTCCAACACTATTCACATTAGACAAAATATGGAATCAACTTAAGTGTCCATCAGTGGATGAATGTGTAAAGAAAATGTGTATGTGTGTATACACACACACAATGGAATATTATTCATCCATACAAAAGAATCCTGTCATTTCCAGCAACATGGATGGAAGTAGAGATCGTTATATTAAGTGAAAAAGCCAAGCATTGAAAGACAAATGTTGCATGTTCTCATTTGTAAGTGGGAGCTGAAAAAGTGGATCTCATGAAGATAGAGAGTAGATTGGTGGTTACAAGAGGCTGGGAATGGTGGGAGGGAGGGGGGAATGAAGAGGACCTGATTAATGGGTACAAATGTATATAAATATATATAAACATACATTTGTATATATATTACTTAGTATTAATATTTATTACTTAGTATTAATATTTAATACTAAGTATATTTAATACTTAGAAAAAATAAGACCTGGTGTTCAGTAGATCAGTAGGGTGACTATAGTTAACACTAATCAGTTGTACATTTCAAAATAGCTAGAAGAGAATAATTAGAATGTTTCTAGCATAAAGAAAAGATAGATATTTAAGGTAATGGATATCCCAGCTACCCTGATGTGATTATACGAATGTATCAAATTATTACATGTACATGTAATATGTGTACATGTAATATGTGTGTAATATGTAGTATGTATCAATAAAAATAAATTTAAAAAACCAAATGTCTTTATGGATATGAATCTCATGCACTCAAGAGCTAACTGGTCAATTTGATAGAAAACATACTTCTGTCTGTCTTTACACTGCTGGATAACCATTTTCTGAAAGGTATTCTATAGAAGTCACTGGCGAGAAACTTGGTTCAGTCTTATTTAAGAGCCAACTGACAAGCCCCCGCCAGTGAATCCCACATGTTTTCCGTTGTCCTCTGATCCTGATCCTTTGATCACTTCTTCAGATAGATGTTTTGAAAATATATGTTAGGTAAAACTAAATTTCAGATTTTCTGGACTTTGTCTTCATTCTTATTTAAAAGAAGTTAATTCTCCCGCTTTTCACCCATGTGGTTTTTTAAGTCCTAGGAACAGTCGTTCTGAAAGTGGGTTCCTCTTTCCCTCCAGACAAGGCACCTCTGTCGAAGAGCCTTCTGCTGGTCCCCAGTGCCCTGTCCCTCCTGCTGGCCCTCCTCCTGCCTCACTGTCAGAAGTTCTTTGTGTATGACCTTCACGCGGTCAAGCATGACTTCCAGGTGAGCTCTGCAGCGTTGGCCCCTGGGAAGAGAGAAGGCAGATTTTTTTCTAGATTTGCCTTTTCTTCCTGCTATTAGTCCCTTGAAACTCCTAAATTTGTAAGAAATACTGTTTATTAATATTCTGTTAATAAGTAGATTTTCTGTTTGTGTTTATTGATGTTTTCAGCAAACCAGATTTATAATGAAATAATTGCAGTATTGCCCCCTATTAGGCACATCTGTTTTCAGTTTCACTTTTTACTCATGGAAATGCCATTTATAACTTTAAGGGAATTAAAAAGACCGTTAAATCTTTTTTAAATGCTCAGTTTGCAAAAACTTGTCTTAGTTTGAATATTTGATTAGAGGATCTCAGCTTTTTCAGCTATAACAGATTGTAAATTTATGATCACTTCTACAGTGGTGGTTAAACCAAGTAGGAAATTTCTCTTGAGTTTTTGGTACAGGAAAGAGCAGAACTCTGTGGCTTTCAAGGTTTCTGGACTAATGTCATTGAAAATGCTGGTGCTGGGGTCTTGTCAGTGAGTTGGAGTGTTAGTGCAAATAAATTCTGGTGTACGACATGCCGCCCTTTCTTTGCTGAACACTTGATTAGCCATTTTAAGCTTAATAATCCATTTCTTGAGCACTGGCACCTTTTCTTGATATTGATGTAATTAACCCCATTGCTCAGATCGGCTTCACCAAGTCCTTATGAAGGGCTTTCAGTTTTTTATCCCTATTACTGCTTTCTGTCAGAATATAGTGTAGCTTCTGTATTATTTCACTTGCTATAATACAATCATTGTTTATTCTTTTATTGGGTCTTTGTGTCCTTGAGCATAGTTATAACACACAAATTATTTAAAACTATAGCTACCAGTTTTGTCATTAACTGAAAAAACAAAAACCAAAAACCAAATGGAGTTCCATAAATGCAATTTGTTACATTTTAGTAATCATAAAGTCTTAATTTTCTTAATCCCCACATTTTCCTAGTGCTGTCAGGACTTGTCCCTGAGCATTTTCATTTCAATAGTAAATGTGGGGACTTGGGGCTGCCTTTCATTGTTTTTGAATCTGCTATTCTGCAAAGATAATAGTCATCATCATTTACTTACATTTGTAAAGTACTTGACAATTTCCTAGGTTTGTGTATACTTTATTGTTTGATCATGTCGATGGTAGTAAATGCAACCTAAAGTTTTAGCGTGACTCTGCTGCACAGTCATGGAATTTCTGAGGGAGGAAAGAGAGTTAGTTTGGAGATGCCACCTGTGAGACACAAGTGTGCCCATGTTGATCATTCCTAACTAATCATGGTGCTGCTTCTCTGAACCAAGCTGTGGCCTCAACACAGGCTTGCAGGCAGCCACCTCAGTTCAGCTAGGTTGGTAGGGGAAATGAACTCCAGTGGCCATGCCTGAATCAGTCCAGTGCCCTCATATTTTGGAGTACACTCATGACGAAGATGCTGCTTGATGTCTTGCTTAAAGTAGAGACAGTTGAGTATAGTCAGTTTTCTCACTTGTTATTATTGCTGATGACAAGAGCACAGGTTGTATCACTTTAGACAAATAAAATACTTTCTCTGTGCCTCTTTTTTCTTGTCTTAAGTTAGGGTTAATATTACCAATGTTCACAGCAGCATTATTCACAATAGCCAAAAGGTGGAAACAACTCAAATGTCAATCTACAGATAAATAGATAAACAAAATATGGTATATGTACACCATGGAATATTATTCAGCCATAAAAGAAAATGAGATTGCTACATGCATGAATCTTGAAAACATTATGCAAGTGAAATAAGCCAGACACAAAGACAAATATTATGTGATTCCACTTATATAATGTATCTAGAGTAAGCAAATTCATAGAGACATAAAGTAGAATAGTGTTTACTGGGGACTGAGGGTGAAGGAAATGGGAAGTTAGTGTTTAATGGGTACAAAGTTTCTGTCCAGGATAATGAAAAAATTCTGGAAATGGATAGTGGTGATGCTTGTACAACATTGTCAATGTTCTTTAATACCTCTGAGTTGTACACTTAAAATAGTAAAATAGTAAAGTTTATCTTATGTCTATTTTACTGCACAAAAATACATAGAAAAGATAGGATTAATATGTTTTACCTATCTCATAAGGTAATTGTAAAGGGGAAAGATCAGAATGTTTTGCAAATGTCATTAAGATTATCTTTAAAAATCTGAAAAATGTTTAAGAAGACTCACAATAGACCTTTGAGTAGCTCTTTATTCGTTGTGCATTTCCGTATATGTTTTTCACCCAACCAAACATGGGTAAAATAATGATTTAAATAAATTAATATTTCAAACCTAGACATATGTAGCAGCAATTGCCATAAATTACCTTGTACATAGTTGCCATGAAGTAGGTTGATCATTAAAATTACTCAGAAATATATATTTTTGAGTTTATACCTAAATTGTTTTTCAGTTACAGCTGTTTTATTCAGTAGCATAAAAATGAACATTTATTAGCTTTTCATTCCAGCTTATGTATATAATTTTTTATCTCACTAAAAATAGTCCTAAAATTTTTTACAAGAAGTTTTCTGTTATTTTAATGAGAGTGTATTTTCTTATAGTAAGCAAAACTATTTTAAGTACCCTTTGTGCCATTGTTGGAAGGACTTTTTAATATGAGAAAGTTGAGCTCATTTCTTAGTGAACACACCTTTTAGTTTTCCTTTTGTGTGTTCATTATGCTTTTGCTTAGAGTATTAAAAATAGGCAATATAAAGTGAACATAATAAATTTGCTAAGGAAGAGACCTGAACAAATCTTACTCTTATTTATTGTTCTTTTTTAAATCCCCATCTAGATTTGGAGGTTGATATGTGGAAGAATAATTTGCCTTGATTTGAAAGATACTTTCTGCAGTAGTCTGCTTATTTATAATTTTAGGATATTTGAAAGAAGATATGGAAGCAGAAAATTTGCAGTAAGTCTTTATGTATTCTGCTTTTGCTACTGAGGTTATAGAAAAAAGTTTGTTAATTAGGTTTTATTTTGTTAAACATGGTGTTATTATTTATAATTATTTTTTTATTTATATGATCCTGTATATGATTTGAAGCATGCACATAACCAAAGGAAATTTTTAAATTTAATCCATTAGCATAACAAAATAATAATAGATAATATTAGGTGTGAATAGATAATAAAAATTTTAATTAGGACTTTCACTTTAGTAAAATTATAATCACTTATTTTGCTTAGTCATTTGTATATTACTTGTTAAAAATATATCTTGCTATAAATATTATTTCTTTAACATACTTAGAAATTATGGAAGTTAAATGCATATGAACAATATGGATTTACTCCTTAATTTTGAAAAGTCTGTTTTAATAGAAACAAATAACTTTTAAAATATGTATATACATGAGCTGGTTCTAACTGAGTAGATGTTAGTTTATTTTTAGGAGACTCATCTCTATAATTTTTTTCCCTGCTTTTTTTTTTAGTCCTTTTTGCTGGGTTCCTGGGTTTTGTCAGCCTTGTTTGACTTTATCCTTGTTGAAGTGATGCAGTATTCATTCGGAATCACTGCAGCCAGTAATTTGCCTTCTGGATTGTAAGTAACTGTTAAAGATTGACTTCATTTAGAAATATTTAAATCCTATTTAAAGTGTTTTTATGCACAAAACTCAGTAAGACTATTTTAAACTTTTATATATAGTAAAATTGATTTTATATGGAAAAAGCCAATGTATGCCGATATTTTCATTATGTTCTTTAAACAGAATCAAGTTTTTTTTAGCTTTGAAATTCCATGTTTTAGAGAATTTTTAATAAATTTTTCTATTCTGTCCTTAAAGATAGAATTAGTTTTAAATGTTTTTGTAGTGAAATTTGTGCAATTTTATGATCTAATTGAACAGAAAAAATATAAATTTAATTAAATTAGGAAACAAATTTATTTGAAGTTAAGCTTCTGTTAAGGTGTTTTGTTTTTTTTTTAAAGGTGATACTGCTTGTATATGTCCACCAAACATAAAACAAAGTCAATGTATAGGTGATAACTTTGTAGACAATCTATAATGGCCAACCTCACTCTGAGTGTTTATAGTTTCATATTGTGGTGTTGATCTTTTTTTAAAAAAAACAACCAATAACTATTTATTAGTGTATCAAATAACTAGTATTAGGAACAGATTTATTAGCATATATAAATGACCTTAAAAGTGTCTCTCAATTAAGTATCTGGGACTATATTTGGGATATGAGATAATGTGAAATACAGATACTGGATATTTAAAATTCTGTGTGGACTAACTTCCAGTCTTGTTTTAACTTTAAATGTGTTTTTGAGAACGATTAGGCTATTGTATGTATCTTGATTCAAATTCACTTTGGATCTCTATTTAAAAAATATAATTGGTGTTCTGATAGCTTTCACACTTACATTGTTCATGTTTACAGTGTAGCTGTCCTTTGTGAGATTTACTGTATTATAAGTGGCCTGAACATCCATGAATGTCAACCTTTAGCAGTTTTAATAATGTATGATTTTGAATAATATTTGAATGGAGATAAGTAAAGTTCTGTGTCATAACGATCATGCAGTTTTTGTTGAGTGTCGCAGGTGGTAACTGTAATTACACTGAGAAGTTTAAGTGGACTATTCTATTATTGTGGAAAATACATAGTATAGCCATCAGGTATGATTCCACATTAATTGAGAAAAGAAGCAGCGTTGCTACATTATCGGTTTTTCCCAAAACATTTCTCATCCGGGCCAGTACTTTCTGGTTCACTGTAAGGCCTACTGAGTTATGGAAGGTATGTGTGGGTCATGTGTGTTTGTGTTTGAATAACTTTTGGGGATGGACAGTAACATAACTTTAATTCTTATTTATATTGTCCTTTCATCTTATGATACTCTGATGCACATAGAGTTGAATGACAGCAGAATCTTCAATTATTTCATTATGGATTCCTAATACCTGGTATATAAAAAGAAGATTGATTCAATTTTGAAGTTGATAGGAGTATTTTTACTTATTCTTAAGAGAAGGAAGTCATTTAACTATTTAAATCTCAGTTTGTAGTGAGAGTTGCAAACTTGAATAAATTCAAAAGTTAGAGTATCTCTTTTGAAAGACAATATGAATGTTAATTCAGGCATCTCCTGAACAAGAATATATTTCTCTTCCTTACGTCACAGAACATTATAGTATGCAGTATGACTTTTTAAAATCTTGATGCTTTCTCAAATATGACTTCTTGGAACATAAATCTTCAACAAGTAGACTTTGTATTTTGTAAATGTATATTTTATTGATGAAAGCAAAGCTTCAAAAACTGAAGAAAGAGAAGAAACTATTCTCTCTCTCTTTTTTTTTTATTGTTGGGTTGATACAAATTTTTACTTAAGTTTCAAAGTATTATAGGGTTACAAATGTTTTTGGTTACATGAATCATTTTTGTAATGCTTGAATCAGAGTTAAAAGTGTGCCTGTCACCCAGATAATGTACACTGTACCCATTAGGTAGTTTTTTGCTGTCATCCTCACTCCCTACCTCACCCCCGCTTGGTTTCCATTAAGTTTTACTTCCCTCTATGCACATGTGTGCTCATCAGTTAAGATTTATTTATTTATTTTTAATCTACTTCTTCTTCACAGTTAGTTACAATTTAATAGTGATTATATGTGGTGTTTGTTTTTTCATTCTTTAGATACTTCACTTAGGATAATGGTCTCCAGTTCTGTCCAAGTTGTTGCAAAAGGCATTAAGTCATCCTTCTTCGTGGCTGAGTAGGATTCCATGATATACATATACCACATTTTGTTAATCCATTCATGAATTGATGGGCATCTTTGCAATTGTGAATTGTGCTGCATTAAACATTCAAATGCAAGTGTCTTTTTGATAAAACCATTTCTTTTCCTTTGGGTAAATACCCAGTAGTGGGATTGTTAGATCAACTGGTTGGATGACTTAATTCTTTGAGGAATCTCCAAACTGTTTTCCATAGAGGTTGTATTAATTTGTAGTCCCACCAATAGTGTGTAAGCGTTCCTTTCTCTCTGCATCCATGCCTGCATCTGTTGTTTTTGGAATTTTTAATAAAAGCCATTCTGACTGGGGTAAGGTGATATCGGATTGTGGTTTTAATTTGCATGTCCCTGATGATTAGTGACACTGAGCATTTTTTCATATGTTTATTGGTCATTTGCCTATCTTCTTTTGAGAAGCTTCTGTTCATGTCTTTTGCTTACTTTTTAATGGGGTTGTTTGTTGCTTACTTATTTGCATGACTTCTTTGTAGATTCTGGTTATTTGTCCTTTATAGGATGTATAGCTTGCAAATATTTTCTCCCATTCTGTAGATAGATTAAGGGTATCTAAATCAGGAAATAAGAGGTCAAACTATGGCTTTTTGTAGACAATATGATCTTATATCTATTGTCTTTTGCAGACAATATGATCTTATATCTATATGAAGCTTCTGTTCATATCTTTTGCTTACTTTTTAATGGGGTTGTTTGTTGCTTGCTCATTTGCATGAGTTCTTTGTAGATTCTTTTATTTGCCCTTTATAGGATGTATAGCTTGCAAATATTTTCTCCCATTCTGTAGGTAGATTAAGGGTATCTAAATCGGGAAAGAAGAGGTCAAACCATGGCTGTTTGCAGACAATATGATCTTACATCTAGAAAATCCCAAAGATTCCACCAAGAGACTCTTGGAGTTGATAAACAAATTTGACAAAGTCTCAGGCCACAAAATCAGTGTACACAAATCAGTAGCATTCCTATACACTAATGACAGTCAAGCTGAGAGTCAAATCAGATACTCAATACCATTCACAATTATTACTAAAGGAAATAAAATACCTAGGAATATCCTTAACCAAGGAGGTGAAAGATCTCTACAAAGAGAACTATGAAACACTAAGGAAAGAAATTGCAGATGATACAAAAAATGCAAAGAAATATCAATGCTCATGGATCAGTAGAATCAACATCAAATTTTCATACTACCCAAAGTGATTTACAGATTCAGTGCCATCCCCATCAAAATACCAATGTCATATTTCACAGATCTAGAAAAAATAATTCTATACTTCCTTTGGCACAAGAAAAGAGCCCAAATAACCAAAGCAATCTTAAGCAAAAAAAACAAATCTGGAGGCATCACGTTATGAGACCTCAAGCTATACTGCAAGGCTGTAGTAACTAAAACAGCATGATGTTAGCACAAAAATAGAGACATAGACCAGTGGAACAAAACAGAAAACCCAGATAGAAAACCATCCATATACAGCAACTGATCTTTGACAAAGCAGACAACAGTATACACTGGGGAAAAGAATTCCTATTCAATAAGTGGTGCTGGGAAAACTGGATAGCCATATGCAGAAGAATGAAACAGGATCCATACCTCTCCCCACTCACAAAATTAAATCAAGGTGGGTAAAGGACTTAAATGTAAAGCATGAAACCATAAGAATTCTACAAGAAATATTGGAAAAACTTGTCTAGATATCAGCCTAAGCAAAGAATTTATGAGGAAGACCCCAGTGTCAATCACAGCAACAACAAAAATAAATACCTGGGACTTGATTAAATTATAAAGCTTCTGCACAACCAAGGAAATAATCAACAGAACAAATAGAAACTATTCTCTTTTTTAAATCAGTGCGCTTTACAACTAGCAATGTTTTTTGGGTTTTTTTGTTGTTTTTCAGGGTCTCGCTGTTTTGCCAGGGCTAGAATACAGTGATGTCATCATAGCTCACTGTAACCTCAAACTCCAGGGCTCAAGCAATCCTCCTGCCTCAGACTCCTGAGAAGCTGGGACTATAGATGCACACCTCTATGCCTGGCTAAATTTTTTAAAAATTTTTTGTAGACATGGGTTCTTACTATTGACCCGGCCAGTCTCAAACTCCTGGACTCAAGTGATTCTCCCCATCTCAGGCTCCTAAAGTGCTAGGATTACAGGTGTGAGTCACCACACCCAGCAACATTTTTTTTTTGTTTTTTGGGTTTTTTTCTCGGCATATTATGGGGGTACAGATTTTAAGGTTTCAATAAATGCCCATTCCCCCGCCCCCCACAAGTCTGAGTCTCCAGCATGACCATCTCCCAGATGGTGCACATCTCACTCATTATATATGTATATACCCGCCCCCCTCCCCCCTGCCCAATACCCTATTACTGCAGTACCTATGTGACCACTTAGGTGCTGTTCAGTTAATACCAATTTGCTGGTAAGTATATGTGGTGCTTGTTTTTCCATTCTTGGGAAACTTCACTTAATAGTATGGGTTCCAGCTCTAACCAGGAAAATATAAGATATGCTATATCACCATTGTTTCTTAGAGCTGAATAGTACTCCATGGTATACATATACCACATTTTATTAATCCATTCTTGGATTGATGGGCACTTGGGCTGTTTCCACAGCCTTGCAATTATGAATTGTGCTCCTATAAACATTTGAGTGCAGGTGTCTTTTTTGTAGAGTGTCATTGGACCTTTGGGTAGATGCCCAGCAATGGGATTGCTGGATCAAATGGTAGATTCACTTGTATCGCTTTAAGGTATCTCCCTATTGCTTTCCACAGAGGTTGAACTAATTTGCAGTCCCACCAGCAGTGTAGGAGTATAGAATTTTTTTATTTCCATCTTGATTTCTTCATTTATGAAGTAATCATTTAGTAGGAGGTTGTTTAATTTCCACGTTTTTGTGTAGAAATGTGAGTTTCTGTTAGGGTTGATTTCTACTTTTATTCCACTGTGATCTGAGAAGGTACATGGTATGATTTCTATTTTTTTAAATTTCTTTTTTTTTTTTTTTTTTTTTTTGAGACAGAGTCTCACTTTGTTGCCCAGGCTAGAGTGAGTGCCGTGGTGTCAGTCTAGCTCACAGCAACCTCAAACTCCTGGCTCAAGCAATCCTACTGCCTCAGCCTCCCAAGTAGCTGGGACTACAGGCATTCGCCACCATGCCTGGCTAATTTTTTGTATATATATATATTAGTTGGCCAATTAATTTCTTTCTATTTATAGTAGAGACGGGATCTCGCTCTTGCTCAGGCTGGTTTCGAACTCCTGACCTCGAGCAATCCGCCCGCCTCGGCCTCCCAGAGAGCTAGGATTACAGGCGTGAGCCACCGCGCCCGGCCGACTAAATTTCTTGAGATTTACTTTGTGTCCTAGGATATGGTCAATCTTAGAGAATGTCCCGTGAGCTGATGAGAAGAACGTATATTCAGTGGATTTTGGGTAGAATGTCCTGTAGATGTCAGTCAAACCCAGTTGTTCCAAGGTTTTGTTTAAGTCCATTATTTCTTTATTAATTTTCTGTTTGGAGGATCTGTCTTGTGCCGTCAGTGGGGTGTTGAAGTCTCCGGTGATTATGGAGTTGCTATTAATCCATTTGCTTAGATCCAGTAAGGTTTGCTTTATGAAACTGGGTGCACCTAAGTTGGGTGCATATATATTTAAAATTGTTATCTCTTCTTGTTGAAGTGTGCCCTTCACCATTATATAATGACCCTCTTTGTCTTTCACTACTTTTGTTGGTTTAAAAACTAAATCGTCTGAAATTAGAACTGCCATGCCAGCCTTCTTTTGGCTTCCACTTGCCTAGAATACTGATCTCTACCCTTTTACTTTTAGTCTATATGCATCCTTGCAGGTTAGATGTGTTTCCTGAAGACAGCATATAGTAGGCCTGTATTTTCTTATCCATTCAGCCAGTCTATGTCTCTTGAGTGGAGAGTTTAAGCCATTCACATTTATTGATAGGTAAGGTAGATTACTGTTCATTCTGTTGAGTTGGATGTTGTTGCTTTGATTTCTCTCTTGAGCCATTGTATTATCTGGCCTTTAATCTTTGGGTTTTGGTTGTTTTTATATTCATGAGTTTTTATCATGGTGTTCCCTGCGTAACACTGTTTTGAGTACTTCTTGTAGGGCTGGTCTTGTCTTGGTGAATTCTCTGAGACTTTGCTTGTCTGAGAATGTCTTTATTTCTCCTTCATATATGAAGCTTAGTTTTGCAGGGGAAAAGATTCTGGGGTGGGCATTGTTTTGTTTCAGAAGAGTGAAAATGGGGCCCCAGTAAAGTCTTATTAGAGAAGTCTGGTGTTATTCGAATTGGCTTTCCCTCGTATGTCACTTGCTTCTTTCATCTTACAGCTCTTAGAAGGGCCTCTTTAATTGATATTTTGGTCAGTCTGATGACTGCATGTCGTGACGTCTTCCTGTTTGCATTGAATCTCCCAGGGGTCCTCTGAGCTTCTTGAAATTGTATATGGAGATTTTGAGCAAGGCCTGGGAAATTTTCCTCTATTATATCTTCAAATAGCTTGTCCAACCCTTGGGTATTGTCCTCTTCCCCTTCTGGTAACCCTATGACCCTCACATTAGGTTTCTTCACATAATCCCATATCTCTTGTAGGCTTTGCTCTTTTCTCTTGTTTCTCTGCTCTATCTCTGTGATGGTTTTATTTAGTTGGAGGGTGTTATCTTCAAGCTCTGAGATTCTTTATTCTGTTTGATCTACCCTGTTCTTGAGACTTTCCACTGTATTTTGTAGTTCCCTGAATTGATTCTTCATTTCCAGGAGTTCGGTTACACTTTTCTTCATTGTGTCTATTTCTTTAGTGAACTTTTGTTCTAGGTCCTGGAGGCTTTTTGTGGTTTCTTTGTGTTGGTTGTTGAGTTGTTGTTGCAGCTCGGTGAGTGTTCTTATGATCCACATACGAAATTCCTCTTCTGTCATTTTGGTTGCCTGATTTGGGTTGGTGTCCGTTTCTAGGGGGCTGGTGCTCCTCTTTGGGGGTGTGTTTTCCGTTTGGTTCTTCATATTTCCTGAGTTCCTTCGCTGATTTCTTCCCATGGTGATCAGTTGTTGTTTCTTTCCTTTAGGTTTTTGTTTGGATATTCATACCCCTTGTTTAGTTTCTGAGCCGTTAGGTGGTATCTGTGGGTGAGATTCGACCACTCCCTGTATAATGAGTCAGTGGGTGCCATGAAAAGGCTCTGCAGGATGCCGTCCCTGTCAGTAGGTGGCGCTTGCCTGGAGGAACAGGCTATGCTGTTGTTTTTGTGTCCTGTTATCAGCTCTTGTTCTGGGCGGAGCTGGGTTGGGTAAGCCTGCCCTCAGGCACCACCAATGCCCAATGCCGTTAGCAGGGGTCAAAGTTCTGTTCTCTGCTTCCAGGAAAAGCTGTCAGGGCGGGGCTGGAATGGTCCCGCTCAGCCAGAAAGTCTGCTTGTGGGGGTGGGGCTGTCTGAGACCTCCAGTCTGGAGCAGGCCTCGCTTCTTTCCACCCTCCCCAACTCCGCAGGTACTCCTGGGCCTCTGCCAGCAAGCCAGACCACACGTCACCAGGCCTCCCTGGATTGTGATGCCGGCGGGGAGGTTCCCTGCGCAGAAATGCTGCCTGGGCTGGGTGCAAGGCCTCCCTTTGGTGGGAGGGTTGCCCTCTAGGACGCTGATCTGCCCCTGGAGGCACACACCCCTCAGCAGGCTGTTCACAAATATCCCTTCTGTGCCCCGGGCAATGCTAGACCTCGGTGCACGGGATCTGGTCTGCAGGTCTGACCTCTGGGTCCCAGAGTTCAAACTGTATCCCCACCAGGGAGAGGAGTTCCGGTCCCAATTCACCCACAGGGAGCCCAAGCTGTGTCTGTGTCTCTCAGCCTCTGAGTTGGCACCGTTCTCCTGGGAACACCGTGGCAGCAGCACCTGGGAGGGCTGGCGGGTAGGGAGCTCACAGTCCGAGTTCCCCTTAGTCAGCTGTAGGGTCCCAAAAGGGAAGGTCCCGTTCCCTGGAGGTGCCTCCGGCTGGTGGCTGTATTGTCTCTCTGGGCAGCTGCAGGTAGGGTCCGAGGAGGGGAGAAGGAGGCAATATGGCGCCTGCTGCGCGGCTCGGGTCTGTGCACACGGAGGTGCCCCGAGTTGGGAGTCTGGTGCTGCGTCCGCTACAGGCTCAACGCTATCTGGCGGAGGCCCTCTCTGAGCTGGTGTCCGCAGGTCTCTCCACCCACTGTGGAGCCCACCAGCAGTCCCAAATGCAGGGGAGGTGAATGGTGGTTTATCCACCTACCCTTCCCGCTGGTCTCCGGGCTGCTCCGGCGGTCTCAGCTTCCAGTTCTCCTCCACAGCCTCCTCCCTTGGAGTCTCCCGGGGTCTCAGGTACCCCTCTTTCTGGCCCTCATCTGCTGTATGCTCGCCTTCTTGCTTCTTTTTTCTAATTTCTGCTAGAGTCTGTCTTTTCTGCAGAGACACTCTTTCTGGCGGTGTTTCTCGTCTGCCATCTTGATCTTCCTCCCACATTGTTTTTAATATGACATCTTTTTATCTTTTTCTTTCCCATCAATGCCAAATTTATCTGCACATTCTGCAGTTCTTACTTCCCATTTAATTCTCTCTCTCTCTCTCTCTCTCTCTTTTATTTAACCCCACCACTATTGAGACTTCTCTTGTAAAGGTCACCAGTAACCACCTAATTTCTACATTGATCATCCTGTTTACTTTCAGTGGCCCATTAAAGGCTTTTGGCCTCTCCTTATTTCATGAAACAGCCTGCTCTTGAGTCTCAGCACACTGTTCTCTGCTGGTCCTTTTTGACCTTAGTTACTATGTGCAGCCTTTTTCTCAAGTGGTTTCTTTGGGCTGTCATGACTTGAACCACAGCTTGCATCTGTTGTTTCCCAGCTCTGTTTGCAATCCATACTACTCTCTCCTGATCTTTCTAGAGTCTTATTTCCTAATGATTTCTAGACTCAAAGAAAATTCCTTATGTTTGGAAGGTCTCATCTACTCTGTTCTCCTCTCTCTCTACTCTCTTCCTCTTCTCCTCTGTACTCCTGATTTTTAACTTAATGTCATTTCTATCTACTCAGTCATCCAAGCTCAAAATCTTTCCCTTTTCTTGTCAATGGGGAAGGGCACTGGGTAATGAAACTGGTATGAACTTGAAATCCTGAGTAACTCATTCATTCATCTTTTCTTCTCTACTTCTGCTATCATTATCCCAATCTAATCTTTTCTTGCCTAGTTTTTTTTTACAGTGATTCTCGTAAGTAGTCTCCCTATCAATTCCAAAGCATTCCATGCAATCTGTGAGAAGTTATCTTTCTAAAATATAGGCTTGACCATGACAGTTCTCCTTTTAAAAACCTTAAAATTCTCATTTCCATCAGAATAAAGATCAGACTTCTCCAAGATGCCATCAAGGCAGTCTGGGAATAGTGGGAATGGCATGGTCTTTGTCATCAGACTGACCAGATTTGAGATAACAGCTCTTCTACTCAGTAGTTATATGAAATCTTGAGCAAGTTATTTCTCTTAAGTTCTGTTTCCTAAGCTCCTAGCAGTGAGCACATACCCCTTCCATGTGTTAGTGTTCTTTCCCTTTATTGTCTATCTATCTATCTATAAATGATCTGGAAATTCACTATGTTGCCCAGGCTGGCCATGAACTCCTGGGCTTGAGCAATCCCTCCCACCTCAGCCTCCCAATAACTGAGATTACAAGGACTACCACCAGACCTGGCTCTTTTTTCCCTTCAAAGCCCTCGTCATCTGACCACCACCCATCAGTCATTCACCTTTCTTAACATGTTATGTATTTGTATTCTCATGCCTATTTGGCTTGCTTTCTGCTCCCTCTTACTCTTTGGCCCTTCTATATGCACTATAACAAATTTGTTAATATTCCTGTTAGTATTTATTATTAATACATTTCATGGTCATTATTTGTGCTTTCTATGCTGCCTGCTAGCTCTTTGAGGGAGAACGAAGTTTCACTTTATGTACTTATTGCCTTACACTAATAATGTTGAAGGGTTAATCTTGTTTACTGTGTATCCCCAATCAGACTGTAAGGGAAGGCCACTGAACCATAGTCCTATTCATGTCTTTTTCTAGTGCTTTGCATAGAAATTGTACCTGACATATGATAGATGCTCATGAGTATTTACATTCAGAAAATGTAGCCATTAGGTTTTGAAAGTTAAAGATAACTTCATTATTAAAAGTTATGTGTTTTAAGCATTTCTAATAAGATATGCCTGTCACACATCTGTCATAAATCTATTATTTTTTAATTGTTAGTATTTATGTGTAGATTTCTTCACATTGTGCTCCAGAATCAAACCCCTGCAGAATACAATGGGATATTGAAATTGTACATATCTTGTTAAAATGTTTTTGATTATAATGCTAAATTATTTTTAACTTTTTAACTATCTACAATTAAATTAGATAATTTAGATTATATTTTTATTATGAAAACCATGACTTAATTTCATTTTGTTGATTTTGTGTCAACAGTCTTTTGTTGTACTCTTAGACTAAACTCTTCTTATCAAGAAAAGCTATTGTAGAGAACTTACCATCTAATAAGTTTAAGAGTAGATTCATCTGTACAGTTGAGAGTAGGCTCTGACTGTATTTATGTGTATCATAAATCTATGTATCAAATATAGACGTTATTTCTCGTTTTAGAAATAGTTATTTGTTAAAGATGTAAAGTACCTTACTCAACTATTCAAACTAAAAACTTTAAGTGTTTTTCTCTTTGTTGAGAAACTGCATCTCAGTAGCATCTTGACTCCTTTACCTGATGTAGTTCTGAGAATGTTTACATTCTTGTTAACATGTTTGTTTTCTATTATTGACAAATTGGTGTTTGACATAAAAGGAGAACTGAATTTGGTTTTTAGTTCTGGTTCTTCAGCTGAGCAAGTCACATACCTCTTTATATCTCAGTTTCTTTATATTTCAAACAGAAGAATTGGACTAGAAGATCATAAGGGAACTTTTAGGCAAAAATGCTATTTTATGATTAGTCTCCTTTGTGTTTTTTGCTTTTTTCCTCTTTTAAAATAATGTGAATTTATACATGTTAATTCTAGAAATCCATTTATAACCAATACATATATTTGGTTCTAAGTCCTATTAGGAGATGATCATGTTGAGAGTAATAAAGGTGATTTAGCAGAGAGGAAGTTATAGTTGAATCATTTATTTTACTTCCATAATATTAAGAATAATAGGGAATTTATAGATTATGGTTCAATTTCTTTTCTTTTAGATGAAGGAGTTACTTGATTTGTTACTCTATTAGAAATTAAATGGCAAGTCTAGGATAAGAATCCAAGGTCCCTGACCAGTGCTATTTACAAGTATATTATGAAAATATGGCCTGGAAAAAAATGATTTAACCTCTTTTGTAATGGGATATTTAATCATATAAGAAGAGCAAAGTATTTGTATTGGAGAATGATATTTCACCATATAGTAGAAACCTCATGTAATAGGCATGAACTTGGATTATTGGGTAAAAATAGGATCTCAAGTTAGGATTCCATCATTAGTCTTAAGTAGAGCTTCCTGCATAATAGACTCTCAGTGTTTGTTGAATGACTCTAGTCTGTTTTCAAAAGAATGAATTCAGGGAGGGGAGGGCTGGTGAGTATGGCCTCAACAGGCCCTTTGGATTCTTGCTTCTATTTATTTTGCTTTGCAGCAAATAACAGTAATGAATTAAACATAGTTTCTTATGTAGGAATCCTGGAAGCTGGGTATTTAGAACATAAAATGCTGGATTTAGAACTCAAATTATAAGTGCAAGTTAAACCTAAGGGAGTATCTAGGTATAAAATAATTTAATCAAAGTATTTTGTACAGTGACTGGACTTTTCCCTCCTATTGACTCGATTAACATATGTGAGTCACTTACACATAGAAATAAATCCAAAAAAGTTAAGTCAATTATCTATGAAACACAAATTGGGTGTTTTTCTCCAAATATTTCACAAACATGTTTTACACTAATTTTAAAAATAAAAATAATGAACTTATTAGAATACTCAGAATATTGTTACTATAATAAGATCCCACAAAAAAGCTTATAAAGTTTATTTTTTTTTTTTCAGGAGAAAACATACTTGATAATATTATACAGACTATCTGCTCACCGTAGAGTAGTTAGTAAAGTGAATTTTAAAAAGACTGAAGGAAAAAAAACTTTCTAATATTCATAACATTTCACTATTTATGTTGCTTAGTGACCGTAAACTAGCAGATCGGAAACTCTTTCTGCGCACACTCCGAAGGTAATTGCGGTATAGCATGACACTAATGACTCGAGCCTGAAATTGTTTTGAAACAATGTAGTAGAGAATCACATCCAGACATGTGCTGAGGTTCATGAGGAAGGTGGTAAAGGCTCCCCAGGGGTTATAACTATTCTCTTCCCCGGCCAGCATCAGGAAAACAAAACAGATGTGGAAAGGCATAAAGCAGATGAGCACCTGCACCAGGAGTGTGATGATGATCCTTATAGACTTCTCCTTGACTTTTGGTTTCAGTTTAGATGTCCTACCATGAAGGAGACTGTGAATAATGACCAAGTAGCATCCAATCATAATGAACAAAGGAACCAAGAAAAAAAATATCAGTCGAGTGAAGTTCAGCATGTTAACAGCTTTCAGGTGGATGATGTCAGAAATCTTTAGGCAGGTGGCGGGGGAGGAGGCTTTATCTGGGTCTTCATAGAGTAGTAGCAGAGGGATGGTGGTTGTCAGGGTCATTATCCAGACTCCCACACATGCCAGCACGGCTTTGCATGTCTTTTTAAGTTCTTTGGCATACTTTGGCTGTACGATGGCCATGTATCTGTCAGCACTAATAAAAGCAAGAAGCCATAGAGCAATACTTGGATAAAATACTGTGAGAGCTCCAAGAATCTGACAGACGTATTCTCCAAATGGCCATTCACCTTTTGCGTAATAAAACATTCGAAAAGGTAAACTCATTATAAATATTAAGTCCAGTAATGCCACATTCATCATATAGATGGTTACAGTGGTCCTCTTCTTGGTGGTACAACTGAAAACCCATAATGCAGTGACATTAACAAATAATCCAATTACGAAGATACAGCTATAAAAGACAAGGGCCGCAATTTTGTATTCTTCTGGATGTGAGTTGTTGGAAGGCACAGGTTGATCTTGACTGTTTAGGGTGGTCATCTTATAGCTTGTCAGGAGGCAGCATGATACTTAGAAACTGTAAAAATAGTTAAAAAAAAAACAAAAGGAATAAAACCCTTGGTTGAAAAATAAGTGCTAACATTCTTAAACTCAACATGGTTATCAGAGAGCATTTTATGTCGTAGACTCCATATATGTGTATTAGTATTTTTTAAGGAATACATTCCTTAGGGATGATTACTAATTTGTACTAATCTATTAAAATGGTCCTGGGTGTCAAAATGTACTGGCAAGTTCATTCATTTTCTCTCTCCCTGCTCACTTCCCTTCTTCCCCAAATAATAACTGTTTCTTTATGATTTTTCCCTATCGTGTGAAATTGGGTAGCAGTTGTTTCTGTAATAAACATTCTTTCTTTGATTTGATTTGACTAATTGGGGAAAGGCCATTCCGAATTGTTACTATTATAAAATTGTTTGCCACTTTTTATCTTCATTCTGTTTAAATATTTTGTAACCCAGATTAGTAATGTCCAAATAATGTATTTCTACTCATTAAATATAATTTTAATATACAAAATATAGAAATAGATATAGAAAACTAATAAAGGAACCATACAACTGGTTAATTACTGAATATTCACAGTAATTCTCATTTGAGAGAGAGTAGGAACTTTTCCTTTTTTACAGCTGTATCCCCACCACAGCCTAGTGACCATGTAGTAGTACTCAATCAGTAATTGTTTACTGAATCGATGGATAAATAAAGGGAGGAACCTCTGCAGAGATGACCTACAGCAGCTTTTCTCTAGTTTGCCAATGAAGACTTGCATGTTTGGCTATTAAGCCTACTTTTTAAAAGTGGCAAACACTTCTTCATAGTATTACCTTATGTTCTCTTTAAATTGTCACAGGTCTACAAACAGCAATGTTTTGTGCCATGGCCTGCAGATCAAGAACTTGACTCTTAGAACACAGATGAGCTATTTTTCTAAGGCATAGTTGGGAGCCCCTGACCCTGCATCTTCAGGTCTTGTTTACCAGTGTCCTAGAAGTTGATTCCAGCTGCTCTGCTGCAATGCTACACAGAAAGCAACACTTTGAAAATAAGCTATTGCCAGTAGTAACTTTCATATCCTCACTCTACCTAGATACAGAAGCTTAAATATTATTTACATTTTTAAATTAAATTTAAAGAAGGAATATCTGAGACAAGTAGATATTAATTAATAAGAAGTCATTCAGTAACTTGATGTGTATGTATCAACTAACAAATTCCCATGACCAGCAAAATCTGTCCATTCCAAATGGAAAGGAGATTAGTTGTGACTGTAAGTATCATTGACCCCAGTGTGAAACTTCTCTCACCCATGATGCAGCACCAATGACAGAAACTTTAAAAATAGACTTGCTGCAACAAGATGGAACCTTGTGGCATCCCTTGAGATATGGAGGTAGATGAAAAGTTTTCTTCAAAAATGTCACTTCCCAGAGTGGGGCTGTCTCACATTCAGCCCTGAATCTCTCTTTACTGAAAACTGTGGGGGAGATCTGCAGTCTGGTCAGTGGCATTGTTGATGATTAAGAATTAATTTGAGCAATTGCTGTGGACAAGCACAAGACAGAATTTTTGTTTTTCTCCTTCCTTCCTTCCTAAACTGGCTTTTTAAATATTTAGGTTAAATATGATTTTGAAGTAGAATTCTAGATATTTAAAACCCTGTGTTAAATTTTCTAAATATTGGTGTGAGTAGAGTATTAATTTCTATCAAATGAGGAAGTACTACATAGAAAAATTACATCTCTAGTTTCATATGAAGGAGAATAATTTTGGAGGCTTAAATCTTATTTTTAACCCTGAATGAATTTTTAAATAGTGGTAATTATAATATAAATAAAATTTTGTGGGTTTTTTTTCTCTTTTAATATTGCCATAGGCTCCCTTCTCCCATCATCATCCTCTAACTTTGTCACATAACTTCCTTCACTGTGCTCAACTCTTTTTATGTAGCTTTTTTGTCACCAATACTTGTATTAATTTGCTTAAGTTTGAAAAAAATGCAGTACAATGATGCTTGTGTTTTGAAGGCATTACAGTATAGGTTGTGCTCTGCAAACACAGAGAAATTTTTGGATAAATATTGAAAAGTGATTGGCTTTCAAGTCAGCTTTTTAAATGCTTTAGAGGTTCTTTAGAGATTATCTGTAGCTTTTCTTTTCTTAAAAACCATTAAGTATATTTCATGAAACAATGTAATTGAAACCATATGATGAAGATACCTAAATATACCTGTGATTTCTCATATCACTGTTTTCCCTTAAATTAAAAAAATTACATTTACTATTTATTGAAAATAAATGCAAAACTATATTAATAATGTGGAAAGGTGATTACAGAACCTATTGCAAGATCCCTCACTAACATAGTTTCAGAAATGTGTTATTAAAATGATTTTGAAAGTTAGTTAAGTAAAGCATGACTTCTGATAACAATCTACGATAAAGTTAGTTAAATGCTGCTTACCTCCTGTCCATCAAAAGGCTGTATTAGAGACGAACATTTTTCAGTACACCCGGTGCTGTAAAAAAGATATCTTTGAGTTGTTTCTGTTAAAATATCTCTTTCTGGAAACGATGTGTTTAAGAGATGCTATATTTCTTTTGTTTTCAGAGCTTTTGTTGTTTTAAAAGTTGTTTCAACTAGAAAGCTTGGTATGGGAGTTGGTACTTCGTCGGCTGCAGTCACTGCTTTGCTCTTTCAGGAAGTTCTCTCTGAGATAGATTTTTTTCACCTTATGACTTTACCCTGGATGTGGTTTTTCTCTTTTACAAATGATTTGTTTATGAAATCATACTTAGCATAAGGTCCCCTTGAGATGATGGCATATATTTAAGAGAATCATATAAAAAGGGCAGTATATTTTTGATACATTTACTTTGATGCTTAAAATATGCATATCTGGAAATAGAAGGAGATTTGACATAGGATAGAATGGGGTTTAAAGTCTAGCTTCTTTCCTTTCTAAGCTGTGTGACTTTGTCTAGTTAACCACTCTGATTTTGTTCCTACTTAGTTTCTATACAGTTAAATAGAGATAATACCATCTGATAGGATTGTAAAGACCCTAAACCAGAATAATCCTAAGTGTTTAACATAGTACCTGGCACTTAGTTGGTACTCCTAAACAGAATATAACTCTTTATGATCAAGTTCCTAAAATCAAATAATATCCATTTTTTACTATCTAAATATTTCCAAATGTTTAAAATTAGGATCCTCGATTATTTGCTTCTGCTTTGCCGTACACATTTACCCACTTTAGTTTGCTCGTTTTTTTTTTTTATAAGACCTCTTTTCTATTACATAAAAGTCTAGAAATAATTTCTTTTGCATAAATATTCCTGCACATCTTAGCAGAAAGGACTCTGGAAGTCTTTAGTGAACTAATTTACATATTAGGAGTGTTTTAACCTAAAAAGGGAAATGAAACTAACAGAAAGGGAAGTGAGCAAACCTGAATCATTGCCTGCCTAGTTATATTTTTTTTACTTTCTCTTTTCTTGAAAAAAAAATCATCTCATTTGCTTGTCCTAAAATTTTAATTATCTTTATATTTGGTTATGCATGGTTTGTCAGTTTTTTAAAGGTATATAAACTTAACTATACTTGTTTTTTGAATTTAAGACAGTTTGAGGACCCATACTTTTTTTTTCTCAGACAAAACTATAGCAAGTCTGTGACTTATGAAAGTTATTTAGAATAAAATGTGGTATATGTATACCATGGAATACTATTTAGCTATAAGAAACAATGGTGATATAGCACCCTTGTATTTTCCTGGATAGAGCTGGAACCCATTCTACTAAGTGAAGTATCCTAAGAATGGAAAAACAAGCACCATGTGTGGTCACCAGCAAATTGGTATTAACTGATCACCACCAAAGTGGACATATAGGAATAACATTTATTGAGTGTCAGGCAGATGGGAGGGGGAAGGGGGAGAAAGGGCAATATATGTAACCTTAACATTTGTACCCCCATAATATGCTGGGGAAAAAAGTTATTTAGATCTTTGCCTTTGGTGATAAAATACTTTTGATTGTGATAATCTGCCAGAATGATGGGTTTTAGAAGCATTGTAAATAACTATAGCAACTATTTCTTGTGGGGATGAGGAAATGGAAGGCCAGAGAGGACCAGTGACTTGCCTATGAACTCAGGGTGACGGCCATGTCCGGCTTCTTCAGCTGTGCAATGTCCTTCTCTTTGTCCCTAGATACTTACTGCAGTAACTTCTTATGAAGTCATTACATTGATTTATTCACTAGACATAATTTCTTCATTGCTGAATTACATTAATGAATTTTTTATACATGGAGCTATATTTCATACACCACACAGGAGTTTGGTATTTCAGTTGGATAGAAACCTCTTTATGGCCGGGTGCAGTGGCTCACGTCTGTAATCCTAGCACTCTGGGAGGCCGAGGCGGGCGGATCACTCAAGGTCAGGAGTTTGAAATCAGCCTGAGCAAGAGCAAGACCCCATCTCTACTAAAAATAGAAAGAAATTAATTGACTAACTAAAAATATGTATACAAAAATTAGCCAGGCATGGTGGTGCATGCCTGTAGTCCCAGCTACTCGGGAGGCTGAGGCAGCAGGATTGCTTGAGCCCAGGAGATTGAGGTTGCTGTGAGCTAAGCTGACACCATAGCACTCACTCTAGCCTGGGCAACAAAGAGAGACTCTGTCTCAAAAAAAAAAAGAAAGAAAGAAAAAGAAATGTCTTTGTCTGCAGACCTGATTGCGGTATTTCACATAGCTTGTGACAAGTTTTCTAAAGTTAGATATGGATTAGCTTCCCTCATGCTGTTAAAGTCAACAAGATACAGTGATGGCATGTATCTAGAAGAATTCTCTCATTAAGATTTGAGTCCTTTACTGTACACAGGGGCATTCTTATTTCTGAATTGCCAGTCTGTCAGAGAGAGGCATCAGGGCAGATTAGGACCCCATAGACCTGGCTTCATGTTAGGATCAGGTCTCCCTCTTTGCCCATCTTGCTGTCTATTTCAGTCCTCTGGGACCTTTCATATTAACTCTTCCTGCCATTCTCATGCTGTTCCACCCACTGTAACATTCCTTTGCCAGCTGCTATTTGTCCCTGATGCTGCCTTTTCCAAGAAATTTTCTCTGCCCTCCAAAGTTGGGCTGCTCAGCCCTGTAAGGTCCTTTAGCACTCGGTACTTAACCCCCATGGTGGCACATGTCTGCATTGTTGATTGTATATTAATTTGCCCGCTATTCTCCACTAAATTGTGTTCCTTGAGAGTTGGCGTGTGTTCTATGTGTATAAGAGGCATCTAATATTGGTTGCATGGATGACTGAACAAGGAGGTGAAGAAATGGAGGGTTTGGGGGAGGCATGGACATATGAATGAGCCCAGAGTCAGCAGCAGGGACACTTTGACCAGCTGTGAGATGTGGAGTCTTAGGCAAGGGCCCGAGGGCAGTGGCCTTCCCCATGACTCGGCAGCATTTGACACCATTCTCTGTGTTCCTGGCTCTTCCCAGCAATGCTATGTTGAAAGAGAATTATAGTGGAGAGAATTGCCCCAAACCATTTGACAGCAAACAAACAGTGGGACAAGGATTAAACTTTTATAGTATCTAGTTTGCTTTTTAAATACTTGCACCTAATGAATGTTCTGTTCAAACAGAGGAACTTATTAAAGGGCCATTCATGCAGCTTTAATTTCCTAACTTACTTTGGACTATCAGTGAAAGAGAAATTTTTCTCCTTGCAAAAGAGGGATTTCACATATTCCCAGAGACTGCAGGGTTCCTTTTGCTTTATGAAATAATCTGTTTTAGCTCCAGTTTTGGGTTTTGGTTTAGATGTTAAAAGCCCTAAGTGAATTTTGATTTTAGCACTAGAACTCGTTTTTTGGGTGAGTATGATATAATTCAGGCAAGCCAGTTTTTAAATTATTAGAAATGATGTAGGTAATACATTCATACAGCAAATCCCCATTATAAAACATGCTCCTATATTATAGATTTGTCTGTGCCACAGATGAAATATTTTCTGTTCTTAACATAGTTCCTTTACCATAGCTAGCATGAGGGTGGCTTATCCTTCCTGCTTCCCAGTGAGCAGGCAACGCTGTTGTTACTGTTTGTGTGTCCCAACACGGGACAGTCAGCACACCAAGCCTGAGAGGTTGGTAAAAGCCAGTGCCCAGGCAGAGGCTGTGAGGTAAACAGAGCTCTGAACTAGGGAGAGAATCTTATCATTTGGCCCTGACATTCTCCATCTTTGATATTGTGCAACCTTTGTCCCCTCCCCCTCTGTTTCTCAAACTTGTGTCTAAACTGACTGCTCTTCCCTGGGGGTGGATGTCAGGGAGATATGTTGAATAGAAGTTTCTGAATAAAGTAGACTGAGAAGCTATTTGGCTCAATGTGTTTGTTTTTTTTTAAGTTTCAACAATTTACAGCTATAATCTTACAGCCAAGTTGTAAACCTCCTTTTCGTTTGGTTTCCTAAATTGTATTATAAATTTAGTATTCCCAAATTCCTGTTATTTCACAATTTTTGTGCAGTTTTAAAGTTTTATAGACATATAGACATTCAGACACTTACCTCACAGCAAACAAATTGAACCTGAATATAACCATAGATAAGTGAGAGATAATTCTAGTTAAAATAGATCTAAATCAGCAAAAATGAAAGTAGAATTCCCTAAAGATATTAAAGATTCTGTCACCAAGAAAACATGGCAGTGAAATCAGTCCTGGAGCCACTGAAGTCCTATAGGGCCCAGGCCAAGAGTTTGAAATGTGACATTTCACTAAGGGAACCAAGAGATCAAAGTCATCAAGGCAACTGACTGAGTAGAACTCCATGGTTATTGTGATGTACCTGACCTCCTACTGCAAATTCTTATCTCACAGTTCAGGAGGTGCCTGTGGAGATGAGTATACAATAGTTGCCCTTTGTCTGTGGTTTCTTTTAGTTGCCCTTTATCTGTGGTTTCGCTTTCCCAGGTTTCAGTTATCCTCAGTCAACCACGGTCCAAAAATATTAAATGGAAAATTGCAGAAATAAACAATTCATAAGTTTTCAGTTGTGTGCCATTGTGAGTAGCGTGACGACATCTCGAGCAGGCCAAGTGAAAAGAAAATGTTTAGGAGTTTGTTCTTAGGTGGTAAAACCTTTTGGTGGAGTGTGGGAGCATGTAATAGTGAGGAAGCCCCTCATCTGCACAGCAGGACCCTGGCACTATTGCTTTGTTCCTCTCCATCCTTAGGCCAAGATAGGGAGGTACAGGGAGGGAGAGGTTACTAGATACTGGAAGGAGAGACCCTTGTGGAGTTGGCTGCCTTGAGCAGAGTAGTGATTTTCTGTTGAGAGACAGTAACCTGGGGTTCCCTTGCATGAAGGAACCAGGGTAATAAATACCCTGACCTCAGACTCCTGTGAGGCTCCCTCCCGTTAGCAGGATGCTCTGTGCTAACGGAATCTGTCCCCATCAGCCACTGGGACAGAGAGCAGACTGGAGAAGGGAAAAGAAGCAAGTAGATTTTCCAGCATGCTGCACTTTTCTGTATGCATGTTTTATTTCTGTCTCTTTTTTTAAAAGAAACTGAGACTTGCTGTGTTGCCCAGGCAGGCTGTGAACTCTTGGACTCAAGTGATCCTCCCACCTCAGCCTCGAAATAGCTGGGACTACAGGTGTGTGCCCAGCCCATATTCAAAAAGGCTTTTTAAAGAAAGCTTAAGCTCTAAAGTTGGCAAAAACTGAGTTTGAGTGCGTTTCTACATCTTATAAGCTGTTTCTATGGATAATATATATTTTTTACCACCTTGAGTCTAGGTTCTTATCTGTGAATTGCCTCATAGCTCGAGGCATCTTTATAAGTGCTTGCTATGGACTTCGTATACTAGTTATCTTGGTCTCTCTTATCTGAAATGTCCCCCTTTTTTTCTTTGGTATATTTAAATTTTCCCTGTCTTGAGACTGGGCCTGGAGGGCTGTAGGAGGCCAGACTGTGTTTTAAACACATTAGCAAATTTCTCTGATGGAGGAAAGGGGAAGTTGGGCAAGGCCTCCTCTGCAGGCCTTCTCTCCTTCTCTTCTCTCCTCCACTTCTGGCCTTGTATAATTTGAAGGGATGCCTCTCCCCAACTCTTCCCGTTGCAGTGAGTGTTTTACCTTTGGTGTCCTTCTGAATAGCTGCTGGACTACAGATGAAAGCCGGCAGGTTAGGAGCTGGGGATCTCTGCATGGGAACCTGAATGTGTCTGGGATTCATTTCATAAAACCTCATCTCAGGTTGGAAAGCCAAGAATGTGTCTGCTGGGGGTTGGGAGCTACTCTAAACTCAAAGCACCCAGTGCCCTGATGGGGGGTCACATTAGTTCCTAGCCTTTGCCTTCCTTTCATTGTTCATCTTTTAGTGTTCTTTAGTGTGTGTGTTTTTACTTTATTTTAAATTTATTTTTAAGTCAATCTCTTGCAGACATTATAGTCAGCCTACAGAGGACAACAAAACTGTTGTGCGTGTTTTTTCCCCCTTGGTAATAAAACTGCATTGAGCTGGGTTACTTAGAAGAGCTATTTACCAGAATACTCCCAGTTATGCTTATAAAATAAATCTAGCACCCAATTCAGTTGAATTTTTGCAGCAGGTTATCATCTTATTGTTAAAACTTTTAGTATGGATATGCTTTATGAGATGTTCATGATTTTTGACTCCTACAGCCTCTTGCCCTAGCAAGCCACACAGTCTCAAGAGAATCTTAAACAGAAAGGGAAAGAAGTAGGTGGGTAGGAGCACCCCGAGACACCCACCAGGCAGCTACTGGTGTGCTGCTTTGGAGGGAGCGGCACAAACTTTTGGGTTACTTCCTCCCTCCTCTGGTGTAGGGTTTGTACTTCTAACTTTAACTTAGGGTCAGTAATCATAGGTTTTAGAGTTGGAGTTCGAGGCATCTGTTACACATCTCTCTTTTGTGGCCACTGTCATCCCTTGTCATCGTCTTCTCTTCATTTTGTCTTGTGAAAAAGGACCTGGCGCACACATCTTCGGACATTTCAGTGTACTTTTTATGTAGTGCTTCACACAGCAGACCCTCAATAGGCTTATTGTTGACTAGTGCTTATGTTTTTATGTAAGAAATTGTGCCATGTATCAACAAATGAATGACTAATGTTTCTAGGTACATATGATCACAAAGACATATCCAATAAAAGAAGGAGAAAAAAAAGAAATAGGTAGATTGGGATTGTCTGTGTAGAGGCCTTAAGGTGAAAGGATTGTATCAGAGAAGTTAATTGCAATTTATTTACTGTAGGAGTACTTACATAGTTAATTGAGCATGAAATAGTTGTAGATTTCTTGTGTGTGTTCTCCCGTTTTCCGTGCTGATTGCTATTTCAAGGCTGCTTTGACAGAAATACTGTGCTGTTACTGCCACCTACAGATGATCAGAGGGTCTTGGAGCTCTTCTCTTTTACCTGATTTGAAGTCTTGTTGAAATAAAAATAAAAATTTTAAGGAGCTGTTAATTGGTGGAAGGTTATAAAATATTTTAATGTTAAGTTATGAATATTTCTGTATTATATAGTATTATATAAATAGACATGTCCTCATTCCTCTAGAACTATTTGGCGTGTATACTGTTTCTGCCTTCATTGGAAGCATCCTATCTTTTCTATGTATTCCTGGGCTAGGGTCTTGAGAAGATTCCATTTTTAATATTATTTGTGTCTGATATTGATATTAAGATATTGAACATCAAGGTGGCCTTGGAACAAATTTGGCATGTTTACATATATATATAATGTAAAATTTATCATCTTAATCATTTTAAGTATATAGTTTAGTAGTGTCAGGTCCATTCACATTGTTGTGAAGCCAATCTCTAGAACTTCATCTTCTTAAATTGAAACTCTGACCCCATTAAACAATAACTCTCCATTGCCCCTTCCCTTATCCCTGACGACCCCCAATCTATTCACCATCACTATAAATTTGACTACTCTAGGTACCTCACATAAGTGGAATCATACAGTATTTGTCTTTTTGTGATTGGCTTATTTCACTTAGCATAATGTCCACAAGGTTCATCTGTGTTGTAGTGTGTGTCAGAATTTCCTTCCTTTTTAAGGCTGAATAATATTGTATTGTGTGGCTATACAACAGTTTATTTATCTATTCATCTGTCAATGAACACTTGGATTGTTTCCACCTTTTGGCTGTTGTGAATGATGCTGCTTTGATCATAAGTGTACAAATATTTCTTTGAGACCCTGCTTTCAGTTCTTTTGGGTGTATCTCCAGAAATGAAATTTCAGGATCATGTGGTATTTCTATTTTTAATTTTTTGAGGGCCTGCCATATTATTTTTCTTAGTGACTGTACCATTTTACCTTCCCACCAGCGGCGCACAAGTGTTCCAATTTTTCCTATCCTGGCCCACACTTGTTATTTTCTTTCTTTCTCTTTCCTCTCCCTCTCTCCCTCTCATTTCCTTCCCAGTATGGTTTTGATTTCCATTTCCCTGATTATTTGTAATGCTGAGCATCTCTTCATATGCTTTTTGGCCATTTGTATGTCTTGTTTGGAGAAATGTCTATTCTAGTCCTTTGCCCATTTTTTAGTTGAGTTGTAGGAGTTCTTTATATATTCTAGATATTAACCCCTTATCAGATATATGATTTGCAAATATTTTCTCTTACTCTGTTGATTGTGTCCTTTGATGCACAGTTTTCGGACATAGTTTTAGGTCCACCCATTTATCATATTCTGATGATAAGAATGAATTTAAAAGCTTTTAAAAAGATTTTTAAGTGGTAAGGGTATGGTAGGTTTTCCTGAGTAAAATCAGTGGTTCGTTTCAGGACCTTTCCCCATGACTTAATTTGAAGCAGCATTACTCTGTAGTCCTCAACACCCTTGCTTCATCCAGGAGGGTGTAAAATAGGGCAGGAAGAAACAAGCTCTGTTCCAGAATTAGCTCATTTCAGAGCTTTCCACTTGCTAGTGCTGCTTTCTTTTGCTTTGAAGCCTATCTGCCTTTATTGTTAATATTACAATAAAAAGAAAATGAAAGAACAACAAGAATAATATTTACCTTTTTTTTGTTTGTTTTATGTACTTTGTTCAACCTGGGATAATACACATATTGTATAGCTGACTTTTTTTTTTTTTTTAACCATAATGTATTTTTACTTGTCTTCTTTTAGGATTCAGTAAGAAGTTTTATATTTTTTTATTTTGTTATTATTTTTTAAAGTTTAGGATATTATCAGGGTACAAACATTTTGGTTACATGTAATGTGTTTGCCTTGCCCAAGCCAGGGTTACAAGCATGTCCTTCCCCCATACAGTTCGCTGCACTTCCATTGTTGTGGGTTACCCTCCCATCCACCCCCCTATCTGACCAGCATCCAGTGAGTATTACTAACATGTGCTTACCTTAGTGTTGAAAAGTTAGTACCAATTTAATGGTGAATACATGTGGTGCATGTTTTTCCATCCTTGTGATACCTCACTTCAAAGGATGGGCTCAATCTCTATGTAGGGTAATATAAGAGGTGCTAGTTCACTATTGTTTTTTGTAGTTGAGTAGTACTCCATGGGATACCACATTTTATTAATCCACTCATGTATTGATGGGCACTTTGGTTGTTTCTACATCTTTGCAGTTGTGAATCGTGTTGCTATATACATTTGAGTGCAGATGTCTTTATTATAGAATGTCTTTTTTTGTTTTGGGTAAATGCTTAATAGTGGTATTGCTGGATCAAATGGTATTTCTATTTTTAGCCCTTTGAGGTATCTCCAAATTACTTTCCACATTAGGGGTTGTACTAATTTGCAGTTCCACCAGCAGTGTAAGAATGTTCCTAACTTTCCACATCCATGCCAGCATTTGTTGTTTTGGGACTTTTTGATAAGGCCTATTCTCACTGGAGTTAGGTGATATCTCATTATAGTTTTGATTTGCATTTCCCAAATGATTAGAGATGTTCAGCACTTTTTATATGTTTGCTAGCTATTAGTCTGTCTTCTTTTGAAAAATTTCTGTTCATGTCCTTTGCCCATTTATTGATGGAGTTGTTTGATTTTTTTCTTATTGATTTTCTTAAGTTCTATATAGATTCTTGTTATCAGCTGTTTATCGGATGTGTAGAAAGCAAATATTTTCTCCTATTCTGTGGTTGTCTATTCACTCTAATGATAGTTTCCTTGGCGGTACAGAAGCTTTTTAATTTGATCAGGTCCCACTTGTTTATTTTTATTGCTGTTGTGATTGCTTTGGGGGTCTTCTTCGTAAACATTTTGCCTAAGCCAATGTCTGAAAGAGTCTTCCCAACATTTTCTTCTAGAATTCTTAAGATTTCATGCCTTAGGTTTAAGTCTGTTACCCATCGTGAGTTGATTTTTGTGAGAGGTGAGAGGTGGGGATCCAGTTTCAGTCTTCTGCATGTGGATATCCAGTTTTCTCAGCACCATTTACTGAATAGAGATTCTTTTCCCCAGTGTATATATTTATCTGTTTTGATGACAATTAGATGACAATATGAGGATGTTTTTATATCTGGGATCTCTATCCTATTCCAAAGGTCTATATCTCTGTTTTTGTGTGAGTACCATGCTGTTTTGGTTACTATAGCCTTTTAGTAAAGTTTGAAGTCTGGAAGACTGATGCCCCCCAATTTGTTCTTTTTGCCTAAGATTGTTTTGGCTATACGAGGTCTTCTCTGGTTCCAGATGAAGCATAGAATTATTTTTTCTAAATCTGTAAAGAATGATGATGGTATTTTGATAGGGATTGCATTAATTCTGTTGATCACTTTAGGTAGCACGGACATTTTAGCAATATTGATTCTACCAATCCATGAGCACAATAGGAATTTCCATCTGTTTACATCTTCTACAATTTTTTTTCTCAGTCTTCTGTAGTTCTCCCTATAAATCTCTCACCTCCTTCATTAAGCATATTCCTAAATATTTAATTTTCTTCCGTGCTATTGTTGCATCTTTGATTTTTGGCTTGACTGTTATTGGTGTATATGAATGGCACTGATTTGTGTGCATTAATTTTGTATCCTGAGGCTTCACTGAATTCATTTATCAATTATATGAGTTTCTTGGTTGAATCCATGGGATTTTCTAGATATAATAGCATATCATCAGCAAAGAATGAGAGTTTGACCTCTTCTGCCCCCATTTGGACACTCTTAATTCCTCTCTTTTGTCTGATTGCTCTGGCAAGGACTTCCAGCACTATGTTGAATAGAAGTAGAGATAGTGGGCAACCTTGTCTGGTTCCTGTTCTAAATGGGAATGCTTTCAATTTTTCCCCATTCATTGTGATATTGGCTGTGGGTTTCTCATATATGGCCTTAATAATTTTAAGGAATGTCCCATCTATGCCTATTTTGTTAAGAGTTTTTATCATAAAAGTGTGCTTGATTTTGTCAAATGCTTTTTCTGCATCTATTGAGAGAATCATATGGTCTTTGTTCTTGCTTTTTTGTGTGGTGAATTACACTTATAGATTTGTGTATGTTGAACAAGCCTTGCATCTCTGAGATAAAGCCCACCTGCTTATGATGAATTATTTTTTTGATGTGCTGTTGAATTTGATTTGCTAAGATTTTGTTGAGGATTTTTGCATCTATATTCATGAGGGATACTGATCTGTAGTTTGCTTTTTTTGTTGTGTCTTTCCTGGCTTTGGTATCAAGGTTATAATCGGCTTTGTAGAATGAATTGAGGAGCTTACATCCTTCTCAACGTTTTGGAATAATTTCTGCAGTATAAGCGTTAGTTCTTCTTTATAGGTTTGGTAAAATTCAGAGGTGAAACCATCTAGTCTAGGACTTTTTTTTTAGAAGATTTTTAATTACTGCTCCAATTTCTGTGCTTGATATTGGTCTGTTCAGGAATTCTATATGCTCCTGATTGAGCTTAGGGAGGTTGTGTGTTTCCAAGAATTTGTCCATTTCCTCTACATTTTGTAGTTTTGGGGAATATAGATTTTTATAGTATTCAAAGATAATGTTTTGCATTTCCGTGATATCTATAGTGACCTCTCCATTTTCATTTTTGATTGAGTTTATTAAAGTCCTTTCCTTTCTAGTTCTTGCCAATCTAGCAAAAGGGCTATCAGTTTTGTTTATCTTTTTGAAAAACCAACTTTTGGTTTTATTGATCTTCTGTATAGTTCTTTTGTTCTCAATTCCATTTAGTTCTGCTCTGATCTTAATTATTTCTTTTCTTCTGCTATGTTTAGAATTTGCTCTTCCTTTTCCAGTTCTTTGAGATGATTTATTAGTTTGTTGATTTGTGAACTTACTTTCTTTTGGATTTGAGCCTTCAATGCTATTAGTTTTCCTCTTAGGAATGCTTTTGCCGTATCCCACAGATTTTGATAACTTGTGTCCCTGTTATCATTTGGTTTGAAGAGTCTTTTGATTTACATCTGGATCTCCTCCTTGACCCACTAGTCTTTCAGCAATAGATTGTTTAATTTCCGTGGCTTTGTGAAGTGGTGAGTGTTTCTGTTGGAATTGATCTCTAATTTTATACCACTATGGTCTGAGAAGATACATGGTACCATTGCTGTTTTTTTAAATTTGTTGAGGTCTGATTTGTGGCCTAGGATGTGATTGATTTTGGAGAAAGTTCCATGAGCTGATGAGAATAATGTATATTTGGCTTTATTTGGATGGAATGTTCAGTAGATGTCTGTTAGACCCATTTGTTCTAGAGCTCTGTTTAAGTCCATTGTTTCTTTGCTTATTTTCTGTTTGGAGGATCTGTCCGATTCAGTCAGTGGCATGTTGAAATACCCAGCTACTATGGCATTACTGTTTATCATGCTATTTAGATCAAACCAAGTTTGCTTTATGTATCTGGGTGCTCCTATATTGAGTGCATAAATATTAAGAATTGTTAAGTCTTCTTGTTGGATTTTTCCTTTCACCATTATATAGTGACCATCTTTGTCTTTATTTTGGCTATTTTAAAGTTTGTGGTTATCTGAAAGAAGAATCGCTACCCCCCGCTTTCTTTTTGCTTCTGTTTGCCTGGAATTTTGTTTTCCATCCCTTGACCTTGAGTCTGAAAGCATCTTTATGGGTTAGATGCATTTCCTGGAGACAACAAATACTTGGCTTATAATTTTTTATCCACTCAGCCAGGCTATGTCTCTTCAGAGGGCAGTTTAAGCCATTCACATATATTGAGAGGATAGATATTTGGGGTAGATTTCTGTTCATGTTGTTGAGTAAGTCCTTATTGTTTTGTTTTACCTTTTGAGGCATTGTGGAATCCAAGTTCTAGACTTTAACTCTTGAGTGATTTTACTTTGGTGAGTGTCTATTACGCTGTTCAGTGTATAATGCAGGTCTGAGTACTTCCTGCAGGGCAGGTCTGATCTTCACAGATTCCATCAGTGATTGCTTGTCTGGGACAGTCTTTATTTCTCTGTCATAGATGAAGCTTAGTTTTTTTTTTTTTTTTTGAGACAGAGTCTCGCTTTGTTGTCCAGGCTAGAGTGAGTGCCGTGGCGTCAGCCTGGCTCACAGCAACCTCAAACTCCTGGGCTCGAGCAATCCTTCTGCCTCAGCCTCCCGAGTAGCTGGGGCTACAGGCATGCGCCACCATGCCCGGCTAATTTTTTTTATATATATATCAGTTGGCCAATTAATTTCTTTCTATTTATAGTAGAGACGGGGTCTCGCTCTTGCTCAGGCTGGTTTTGAACTCCTGACCTTGAGCAATCCGCCCGCCTCGGCCTCCCAAGAGCTAGGATTACAGGCGTGAGCCACCCCGCCCGGCCTGAAGCTTAGTTTTGCCAGGAGAGTTCTGGCTTGGCCATTATTCTGTTTTAGAAGATTGAGGATGGGTCCACAATCCTTTCTGGCTTGTAGGGTTTCAGCTGAGAAGCCTGCAGTTAGTCTGATAGGTTTTCTTTTGTAGGTTATCTGCTGTTTTTGTCTTACTGGTTGAAGATCGCCTCTTTTGTGTTTACTTTGGTCAGTCTAATAATTATGTGACGTGGTGATTGCCTTTTCATCTTTAGTCTCCCAGGAATTCTGTGTGCTTCTTGTATCTGGATATCTAGATTTGTGGCCAGGCTAGGCATATTTACCTCCACTATTCCAAGAAATAGATTTTCCAGTCCTTGTGTATTTTCTTTTTGTCTCTCTGGAATGCCTATAATTCTATATTTGGTTTCTTTACATAACCTTACATTTCTTGTATGTTTTTTTCTTGTCTCTTCTGTATTCTTTTTCTTCATCTGATTTGTTTAGCACATAGACATTATCTTCAAGCTCTAAGATTCTTTCCTCTGCATGATCCATTCTATTCTTAAGGCTTTCCACTGTGTTTTGAAGTTCCTTGAATGCCTCTTTCATTTCCAGTATTTGTTTTGTTCTTTCATAATATTTCAGTTTATTTAGAGAATTTTTCATTCATTTCCTATATTGTTCTCATGGCTTCTTTGTGTTAGGTTATTTTCTCTTCAATTCCATTGAGTTTTCTTACAATTTATATTTGCAGTTCTTCCTCTGTTAACAATTTAAACTCGTATCCATTGTTAAGGATCTAATGATTTCTTTGGGGGATGACTTTTGTCTCTGATCTTTCATGTTTCCTGTGTTCTTTCTCATCAGGCTACTTAGTCAAGAACTGGGAGTGCTAGGCCTGGTTTTTGCCCCTAACTTCACATCCCCAAGGGATGTTCCTTGAAGGTGGTGGGAAGAGGCATGCTAGTTTTGTATTGCCTTAGAGGTGTTTTAGCAAGTTGGACTATATCTCTGACCAGTTGTCCTTACCTCTTGCCAGTGGAGATTAGTGAGTTTGGTCCCTCAGCTTAAGCTCCCAGGTGGTAGATTGCACTTGTGTGTATAACTCCACTGCTCTGTAATACCATGAGATGGAGGGCACTGTGTTAAGCTATGGGGTTACCCTTTCTGTCATTGGTTGTAGATTGCATGGAAGAGCCAGTTATCAAGGTAATCTGATGTCTCTGGTTCCCCGATGGGGAATATGAATGCCTCATCATTAGGAATGGTCTTGCCACTCCCGAGGGTTACGTGTTACCTATCCTCCTTTAAAGTGGGGGTAAGGGCAAGGCAGATCACAGCTGATGCCTGCAAACCTGGATGTGTGTGCTTCTATGGTTGCTTGATCCTAGAAGGAGCCACTAGTATGTTATTTAGGGTTCTTCCACCGTGCTTGGGAGGCTGCTCCTGATGGGAGGGGTCAATTGGTGCACCTGCTGGAGCCTCTGGTCAGGATTTTTCTTCCCTTTCCACAAATCTCACTGTTGGCAGCCACCTGGATGCAAATAGCAAGCCCTAGAGTTATGTTCTTATTAGATGACCTAAGCTGGTCTGGTGGGCCGAATCAATGGGCTCTCAATTATTGTTCAGCACTAAGGCCCCACAGATTCACACCAGTAGCACAGGGAAAGCGGCTTTTCTCATTTCTCCCCACCTCCAGGGGCAGAGCCCGCCATCCCTGGCACTAAAGTCTCTGCGCTAGGGAAGGGGTCTTGCCCAAGACTGCCCAGCGCCCCAGCATCAGGGAATCCCACAGATGGCAGCCTCCTACCGCTGGGGAATGAGCATTGTGGGGAAGCACTCAAGATTCACCCACCAACACAGGCCCGGCTAGCCCACCATGCCCAGCCCAAAAGTTCCCAGGCTGAGGGAGGGTTGCTCCCCAAAACCATAGCACACAGCAGAATGGACTCCTAAACTGGCGGCTGCCCATCCACGGAGAGCTAACGCTAGGGGCTACCACTCCAAAGTCCACAGATGCCAGTTCAGTGGGCTGAATCAACAGGACACCTACTGTGCCTTATGCATCACAGTCGTGCAATTTCACGACGGTCTGGTAGGGGGTCTTACTCTTTCTGTCCTGCTTTGAGTTGGGCTAATCGTCAGCAGTCTCCAGGGGCAGAGCCCCCTTTTCAGCATTCACCTCCTTTGTTCTGGCCCCGCTGACCTCCAGAGGTGAGTTGCCTGTCTACGAACTCCTTCCCGTGGTTGCAGGAAGTGATCACTCAGACCGGTCCCTCCCCTGCCCAGTCCAGTCCTAGCACAGAGCACCCGGGAGTTAAAAATGTTTCCTGCTATTGTCCCCTCTCCACAGAGCTTGCTGTCCCTTGCCACAACTTTGCACCAACTTCAGGTGCGTCCCTGTCTGAGTGGGTGTGAAGGTCAGTGAGAGAGTAGAGTCTCCTCCTGTGGGTCAGATACCCCTGCACTTGATGGCCAGGCAGGAGTAGCCATCCCACGCTCTATTCTCTGTTGTTTATCTCACAGTCTCTAGACTTTGTGATCGTATTTCCCATTCACCTTTTTGTTTTGTTTTGTTTTTTCTGGGTTGAGTGTCCCACACTGTTTCTTTGCAGTTTTACAACACTATTCTTGGGTGGGGGAGCCATCCACTTGTATGTAGGAGCAGAGAGAGCCAGGAGGTCACCTCTACTCTGCCATTTTCTTCCAGTCAACATTTACCTTCTTATAGCATTCTCATTCCCTGCTCTGTTCTGATTAATATTTTTATCAGTGATTAATACAAAAATATCATGTGTTTGCTCATCAAATTTGCAAATTACAGAAGCTGGGAGGATATTTTAGTAACGGCAGAGTCTAAGCTCCTGTAACAAAGAAACTGCAAACACAGTGGCTCAAAGAACACAGATGTCTAGTTCTCTTTTGTGATCATCCTGGTGGATAGGCTCTGTCTTAAAAAGTCATTAAGGGCTTGAACTGGTCGGGCAGCTCTGCCTTTCCCAACATGTACCCTTGAAGTTGGTGCCATTGTTCTTATTTTCAGCTGGCATGGGGGGATTAAGGGACAAGCCGAATAAGGAATTACCTTTTCTCAGTTGCCTTGGAGGTCTTTCTCTTGAGTCTAAAAAAAAATTACCTGTAGAAGAACTAAATGGCAGAGTTGTTTGGCTTGTGAAATGGCTTCATGGTGTGACTACCAGTTGACACTGATGTGCCCACAGATGCCATTTGTGGGATTACAGGGAAATAGGCGTGTCTCTGGTGGTCCTGATTGGTGTCAGGATGGGGTGGGCATGCAGACCTGCCATGGGAGAAATGGATGGAGGACAGATAGTACTCATCCTGGAGAGGAGAAGCTGGGGCAAGAGAACTGTCTTCAGCTATTGAAACGGCTGCCTAGTGAAAGGAGTTAAACACGAGGGCAGGGGGCATGGTCTAGGGCAAATTAAGACCACAGGGAGAGGATACAAGGATATAGCTTTTGGCTTAGTATAAGGAGTAACTTTGCAACACTCCCCGTCTCCAGATGAAGTGAACTCCCTTGGGAGGTGCTGAATTTGACCAGAAGATACTCAGGCAGTGGCTAGGAAAGCACTAGGCAGGGATGTTGCAGGAAATCCACTCATTGGTAGGTAACACAGAGTACCTGTGACATCCCTTTAAACCATGAGTATTTCTGACTCTGGCTTCTTTTTTGTTGTGAGAGTCACAGGTAGGCTTAGAGAACTAGAGAAATTAATCGGAGTCCAGCAATGGGACAGTGTTTCCCAGGAAGTTCTGTGCAGCCTGGAACTAGTAGAGCAGAACTTCTTCCAGGACGTAATTCATTGCAACGTAGAGTTATTACATTAGTGCAGTAAGCTATTTGTAAAGCAAAGCAGTTTGATATTTTTTCTGTATAATCCACATGATTTATTTGCTTTCTTATAAGCAAAGAGTATTTTTATTTGAAGTATATGCTTCCAGAAATTCTTTATATATACTTAAAGTAGAACAGAAGGAGAAAATGCTGACACCATTAAGAGCTGAATAGTGAGTTGGTGGGGTGACATATTTGAAGCATTTATAAAATAAAATATATTTTTAGTATATTACTAACAATTCTTTCAGAACTTTGATGTGGTCTACATAAGCTTTGTTAACAGCTGTTTTGCTCTTTCTGAAGAGCATGACCAGCAGTTTAATAGGCTTTGTCTGCAGTCACATTCCATACCACAAGATGGCAGTGTTAGGTAGAACTTGATTAAAAACTAACCTTCCTCTAAAAGTTATTAAATGGGGCTCAAATGGTGAAATGTTTCTGTAATGAAATAAATAAGAGAATGGTATTATAGTTTATACAAACACCTTTAAGGTTACCTTGTGACTATTTTAGCAATATGTATACTGTAGTTAGAATTAAAAACTGGTATTACGTATGTGTTTATTTTTTCCTAAAGTACATAATAAAGTATTTCAACACCAATGGTATAAAAATTGTGAAACTCCTGTGATGTAATACTAAGAATAATTTTAACTTCTGATTGTCCATGGGCTCAACACAGCACAATTACAAATTTTACATATGTAGGGTGAGGTGGTGAGTTACTTGGCCCTAAGAGTAACCTTAAGGAAAAAAGTACTCACCATTATCTGAAAATTATTAGACTAACTAAAGAGAATCCCAAGCAGAGATTTTTATCAAGGGGATATAATAATATTGTTTGACACTTTGTGTCTCTTTGAAGTCTTATATAAGCCCCAAGCTCTGTTTCACCAGAATGCACATGTATGTAAACATTAATAAGAAAACAATTGGAGTTTAGCAGAGGTGGATATTGTAATTCCATGTTAAAAACATCAGCTATTGTCTTCCCAAATAATGTACTTTAGCTAATTCTTGGGCACAGACTAAGTGTTAGATTTTAATATTTACTTTTTGTATTTTCTATATCATTATCCATGAGTATATTGGTATCAACAATAAGTAGAAAATTTTCAAAACCCAGAAAGTGAGTAAGCAGGGAAAGAGAGTTTGTACTCAGAAACATAGCTGTATAGAAATTGATGGTTGATGTAGTGCATATGCACATGAGTTCTAAGGAAGGATAAAAATAAGGAACAGGAAGCTGAACTGTAAAAGGTGATTTTTACTACACTGTGCACTTTTAATAACTTAGAAAATGTACTAATGTTTTATGGCAAATTGTTCATTGAAAAGTCAGTTTTAATCATGTTTTAGGAGAAGAATAAAATTTGCAAAGCAAGGAAAGGAATACTATGACACTTCCTTGTTGAGAGTAGCTGCTTAGTAAATGTTTGAGCATGCATGCATGCATGCATGAATGAATGAGAATTCTACCTCATATTTTATAGGAGCGATCAGCTCCCTTATTTCCCCATCTCTGTTTTTATTCACTTTTTTCCTCATCAAATATTTACTGAGTACCTGCTTTTATGATAGGTACTGTTCTGGGGACTAAGGATCTTGCACTGATCAAAACAGACAAAATCTTTGTCTCATCAACTTTACATTATAATTGAGGGTGAAAGGCAGTAAACAACATAAAAAAGTATAAAATATAGCATGTTAGATGATGATTTATGTTGTACAAAAACAAACTAGGGCAGGGACTGCCAAGGTGTGAGGAGGGTTGTAGGAAGGGCTTCTGAGATCAGGTAACCTTTGAACAGAGACCTGAAGGAGCCAAGGAATGAGCCATGTGTTGATCTCGGGGAAAGTGTTCCAGAAGAAGGTGCTGCCTGGGCCACCCCTCAGTCCATTGGAGGTATGACCTCAGGCAGCTGGGTGGCTAGAGCAGAGGATGGGGGCAGGAGGACATGAGGCTGGGCAGGTAAGAGCAGTCGTGGGCCGTAGAGGCCATTGTGCTAACTTTGGTCTTTACTTAGAGGATGTTGGAGAGCCATTGCATGGTTAATTGGGAGATGGAGGCATGTTGGCCTATGCTAGTTTATCTTTATGATTCCCTTTCTTTAGAAAACAATGATCATTTTATTCATACTTATTTATAGTTTTCAAATTGTTTTTTACTTTTACTTCTCAGATTATCAGATTCTCCCTCTGGGTAATCTGTTGTCTCTTGTGATGTATAATTTTTTATTCTGAATTCATTTTCGGTGGATTTTGTTTGCTGTTGGAGTCCCCATGTGCCCTAGCTAATGAAGTATCTCTAAAGAGTAACTTTGTGTTTACCGCCGCTGGGTCCTGAGGGATTTTTTTTATTTTTTTGTCCTGGATTAGCTTTTATGTAATTTTCTTACCTTAGAGCTTTCATACCAGTTAAGTAGAGGTAAATCTAGGCCACAAAGTCAGGTATGGTATAGGCCTTAGAGTTTAATTTTGTACTAGGACTGTTTGTTCTTTTTCTTTCCCAAGCCTATTAATGTAAGCTAAGTTTCTTTGCAGCTTCAGCAGACTGAGAATGGAATATTTTTAGCCTTGTCTGTAAAAGACACAGAACTTTGATGGTCTGGGTTCAGTCCCAGCACTCCCTCCTTGAGCAGCTTGAGGCCATCTTCTATCTCTGGTGGGCCTAAAAAATCTCAGCCCACAGCTCCAGGAGCTTGTATCTAGGTCAAGTCCCTTGTGGGTCACTGAAGCAGCCTGTGTTTTGATTTCTATCTTTGTTTCTGATATCTGGGTTTGTTACCGAAACTTTTCAGCACGTGAAGAGTGGAGAGATTGCTATAATGAGCCTCATGTTTCAACATCATCAAGCTTCAACAGTGATCAATTCATGGCCACCTTGTTTTATCTGTATCCTTACTCACTCTTATGTGATAAACTGTGATAAACTCCTTTTGGCATATAAACTCAGGAGCAGAAATGTGGGGGCATAGAAATGAGAGTGTCTTAGCTCAGGGTACCATAACAAAATACCATAGACTGGGTGGCTTATACAATAGAAATGTATTTTGTTACAGTTTTGGAGGCAGAAAGTCTAAGATCAGGATGCCAGCAAGGTCAAGTTCTGGCAAGGGCCCACTTCCTACCTTGCAAATGGCCACCTCTCACTGTGTCCTCACATGACTGAGAGAGAGAGCGAGAGTGAGCTCACATGCTCAGATTTCTCTTTCTGTTATTATAAGGACACCAATCCTATTATGGGGGCCCACCCTCATGACCTCATCTAAAATTAATTACCTCTCCAAAGTCCACCTCCAAATACTATCACATTGGGAGTTAAGGTTTCAATGTATGAATTTAGTGGTGAAAGGAGAGACAAAATTCAATCCATAGCAGTGTGTGTGTGTGTATGTATGTGTATACATTATGTATATGTGTGTCTGCTTCTTCACTCCCTATTCCATGGTCCATTTATCTGTTCATGTGTTAATATTTTTTAACTATTTTGCTTTGTAGTATGTATTAATATCTAGTAGAACAGATTACTCTTTTATTGTTCATCTCTTTCAAGATTAGCCTAACTATTCATGCCCTATTATTCTTCCATATAAATTTTAGAGTGAGTTAATTACTTTTAAAAATACAGCTGAAATTTGAGATTTATAAATTGATTTGGGGAAGAATTGATACCTTTGTGATCAGTTTTCCCACCCAAGAGCATGAAATATATCTCTATGTATGTATGTATGTATATTAGATTTTAAAATTTTCTTATATATGTCTTTTGTGTTTCTAGATACCATATAGTTTTTTAATGGTGAATGATATTTATTTATTATGTTTCCTAAATGTAGTATCTTATTGCTAAAGTACTGTTGAAATACTATTGGTTTTTGTAAGTTGATCTCACATTTGACAGCCGTATTGAACTCTCCTGCTTCTTGATTCTGTTAGTTTTTCTAAGTGGCATAGTAAGTGTATGTTTAACTTTTTAAGAAATTACCAAGGTGTTCTCGGAAGTGTCTGTAACATTTTGCATTCTGATCAGCAGTATTCCAGTTATTCTGCATCCTCAGGATTATGTTGTATTATCAATTAAAAATGTTTTTGTTCATTCTAATTGGTGTTAGTGGTACTCAGTCTTTTTTATTTGCATTTCTCTAATGACTAGTGATGTGTTGACCATCTCTTCATGTGCATATTTGCTATTTGTTCATCTTTCAATTCTCTTACTCTTTTCCTGTTTTTAATTGGATTGTTTTTTCTTGTTGAGCTTTGAGAGTTCTTTATATTCTGGACATCAGTTCTTTATCAGATGTGTATTTTGCAAATATTTTCTCCTAGTCTGGCTTGTTTTTCCATTTTCTTAACAGTGACCTTTGAAGAGCATAGTTATACATTTTGAGAAAATCTAAATTATCAGGCTTTTTTTATAGCTCATATTTATTATGTGCTGTTTAAGAAATCTTTGCCTAACCCAAGGTTATAAAGATTTTATTCTTCTAGAAGTTTTATAATTTTAGGTTTTACATTTAGGTATATGATCCTTTTTGAGTTAATTTTTGTATATGGTGCAAAGTATACACTGGGGATCATTTGTTTGTATGTGGATAACCAGTTATTCTGGTCTGTTATTGAAAATAGCATCTTTTTTAATAGAATTGCCTTGAAACCTTTGTCAAAAATCACTTGGCCATGTACATACAGATCTATTTCTGGACAGTCCAGTCAGTCTCATTGAGACGTTTAGTTTTTTCTCAGTAGCACACTACCTTGTTTGACTATTCTAAGTCTTGAAAAAAGGTACTGGGAGCCTTCAGACTTTTTTGTTTTTCAAAATTACTTTGGCTAATCTAGTTCTTTTGCTTTTCATTATGAATTTTAGAATCAGTTTTCTAATTTCCACCAAAAAAAGCCTGATGGGAATTCATTGGGATTGCATTGACTGTGTTGATCAGCTCAAGGAAAATTGACATTTAAACAATATTGAGTGTTCTAAACCATAAACATGGCATGTTTCCATTTATTTAGGCCTTCTAAAAAATGTCATCAGTGTTTTATAGTCTTCAGCATATAAATTTTGCACATATTTTGTTACATTCATACCTAAGTATTTTATGGTTTTTGGTGGTATGGCAAGTGATATTCAAATCTTTAAAAATTTCCAGTGGTTGCTTGCTAGTACAGGTTGAGTATTTCTAATCCAAAAATCCTAAATCAGAAGCTGTTTGAGCGCTGACTTGATGCTCATTGGAGCATTTTGGATTTGGGATTTTCAGGTTAGACATGTTCAACTGGTAAGTATAATGCAAATATTCCAAAATCTGAAAAAAAAATTGAAACCTGAAACACTTCTGGTCCTAAACATTTTGGATAAGGGATACACAACCTGTACATAGAAATACAATTGATTTATTTTCATGTAGGGCTTGCTCTAAGAATGCTGATATAGTTTAATATAAAGAAGTCTATTAGCATATATCATGTATTTCATTACATCCATCAGTTGGTTAAAGCAGCAAAAGTAACCATTTTATAATTCAGATATAATCAAATCATGCCCATGCTTAAAACACAAATATGATTTCCTATTGCTTTTTTTTTTAATTATTTTTAATTGTGGTTAAAAAAAAAGCCAGGCGCACAGTGGCTCATGCCCACAGTTCTACACTTTGGGAGGTCAAGGTGGGAAGATCCCTCGAGGCCAGGAATTTGAGACCAGCCTGAGCAACATAGTGAAACCCTGTCTCTACAAAAAATTTAAAAATTAGCCACGCATGGTGGCTCATGCCTGTAATCCTAGCTACGTGGGAGGCTGAGATGGGAGGATCACTTGAACCCAGGAATTTGAGACTGGAATGAGCTATGATCATGCCACTGCACTCCAGCCTAGGTGACAGCAAGACCCTGGCTGTTCAGATAAACAAACAAAAACAGTAACACTGTTATCTGTAAGTTACTAACCTAATATTTACCATCTTAACCATTTTTAAGTGTACACTTAAGTAGTGTTAACTATATTCACACTGTTGTGCAACGGATCTCCAGAACTTTTGATGGAATTCCAGAACTCAAGATGGATCTCCATCTTGAGTCTCTGTGTATGGCAAAGCTCTGAGTCCTGGTATACCTGAAGGTAATTTTTGTTTGTCATCAATTTTAAGCAGTAATTTTGGTAGATAAAAATTCCAGGTTGAAGTTCTTTTTCATCAGTATTTTCATGGTGTTACTCCATTATCCTGTTGAATTCTCTGTATCTTTTGAGAAATGTGATGTTGATCTGATTCTTGTTTCTTTTTTTTGAGACAGTCTCGCTTTGTTGCCCAGGCTAGAGCGAGTGCTGTGGCGTCAGCCTAGTGCACAGCAACCTCAAATTCCTGGACTCAAGCGATCCTCCTGCCTCAGCCTCCCAAGTAGCTGGGACTACAGGCATGCGCCACCATGCCTGGCTAATTTTTTCTATATATATTAGTTGGCCAATTAATTTCTTTGTATTTATAGTAGAGACGGGGTCTCGCTCTTGCTCAGGCTGGTTTTCAACTCCTGACCTCGAGCAATCTGCCTGCCTTGGCCTCCCAGAGTGCTATGATTCTTGTTTCTTTGTAGTTTGTTTATTCTTTGCCTTTGGAAGCTTTTATAGGATTTCTTGTCTTACCATCTCACCAGAATGTGTTTAGGTATAGATTATATTTATCTAAACTGTTTTGCTAAGAGACTTTTCGTTGAAATATTTTTTGTATTTGTTAAATGACTTATCATTTCTTTAAATATGTTCTCTTCACCCCCTCCCTCCCTACCCATTCAGCCTTTTATTCTGACTCTGAGAAAATACTGTTGTCGTCTATTGTATTTCTGGCTTGCTAATTTGTTCTTCACTTGTATTTATCCTGCTGTTTTTCCTATTTGTTGTGTTTTTCATACTTAATACTCCCACATAGTCTAAGTTCATATTTTAAAACTTTTCTGTTATTTCCTTTATTAGTATAGCTATTAATACATTTTATAACTTGGGGTTCATCTGTTCTAAAATTTTCACTTTCGTTAGTAATACCGTTCAGTTTGTTTCTCTTTCATTGTGATTGTGTTGTAAGGTTGTCTAGTGATTTGGGCCTCTGAACTCATGCTCCCCTGAGGGGTATTAACCTGCTGGAAATGTCAGACCAGGTAAGAGGGGAAATGAGCCCCAGGGTAGAGAACCCACAGTCACCACAGAACCTTTGTTACCCTCCTGTTTGCTGAGGTTTCTGAGGCTAATGGAGGATTCACTTTTAAATGCTTAGAAGTAAGCAGTATTGAGAAGCAGCAGCTTTTTTATATGGTAATTTGTATGTAGTGAAGAAGAGGAAGGATTTAAAGCAAGAAAATGGGTGAGAGAATGCTATCTCTTGTCTCTAATACAGACCTTATAGTATGGCTGTTGATAATTTATTGGGTCTGCTTATTAATGCTTTGTGATAGTTTGTGATGAGATGCTTTGGAGTGACTCTGTTTTCATCTGTTTGGGTTGTACCGTTGGTGTGGGCCTTGCCAATCAGGAGACTGATATTTCTCTTTTTGAACTTTTCCTGAATTATTTTGATCATCTCCCCTGCAATTTTCTTGGCTTTCTTTTTCTGGAAATCCTGTTATCTAGATGTTTAGCCTCCTGGACAGGTCTAGTTTTAATCTTTTTTTTTTCCCTCCTGTTTTCTTTGTCTTTGTTTTTCCTCTCCTTGCTAGGAGATTTGCTTACTCCAACTCTTCTAGTTAACATTTTAAATAAACTTTTATTGAAGTAAATCATGTATATGGGAAAATGTATGTATCATGAGCCCAGAGCTCACTGAACTTTTACAAAGTGACTCCCTTCTAAACACCATCCAGGTGAAAAATAAAAGACCCGCTCTTGCTGCTTCTCAGTTACTCCTTCCTCCCAAGTCTATATTGACTTTTAACACCCTGGTTTAGTTCTGTTTTTAAACTTTGTATAAGTGGAAATGTAGATTTTTCTGTGTCTAGCATCTTTCTTTCAATATTATGCTCAGTTTCATCCGTGTGGCTGCACATAGCTGTAGTGGTGGTGTGAATATACCACTGTTTATCCATTCTACTGTTAATGGGCATTGGAAGTGTTTAGAATTTGGGGCTATTACAAATACTATTGCTGTGAATATCCTTGAACATGTCTTTTGCTGCATATATGTGCACACTGCTGTTGGATATATATACCGACTGAGGAATTAAAAGCTGAATCACAGGGTATACATATGTTTAGCTTTAGAAGATATTGCCAGTTTTCCTGTGGGTCAGGAATTCAGGAGCAGCTTAGCTGGGTGATTCTGGCCTGGAGGCTCTCATATGGTTGTAGTCAGAATGTGAGGGACCACAGCCATGTGAAGGCTTTACTGGGACTGGAAGACCCGCTTTCAAATGTTCACTCACACGGTTGTTGGCAGGAAGCCTCAGTTCCTCCCTGTAGAGCTGCTTGAGCATCCTCCTAACACAACAGCAAGTTCCCCCAGGGTGGGTGATCCGAGAGCATTAGCAGTCCTTTTAATTTCATTCATTCTAGTGGATGTATAGTGATGTGTTATTATGGTTTTAGTTCACATTTCCTTGATGACTAATGAGATTGACCTTGCCATCTATTGGTTTGTTGCTTTGGTTTCTCAAAAAATATTTCTGTTATCCTATTTTTAATTTTTAATAGCTCTTTTAAAATTTTTCTGAATATTGATTTTTCCTGAATAGTTTCTCCCCTCTCCCCTCAGGCCTTTATTTCTCTGCATAGTTCCTTTTACCTCCTTGTTTTCTGCCTTTGATTAGGAGTTTCCCTTAAATATCTCTAAGCCTTTGACTATCTGTTTATATTTAAGATCCAGCTTTTTAAAAAGCTGATTCAGGTCCCTGTGTGAGGGGCTGATGACCATGGGCTTCACTATAGAGTCCGGGGCTGGGATGTTTCACTGGGAATGCCAATGTCAGGGTCTGTAATGTCTCCCTCACCCTGCTATGGTTTGGTCAGATTCCCCAGATCATACTCTCCAGTCTAATGCCTTTAGGGTATAAGCCTGGGGGCCTGAACATTTAGTATATAAACTTTCGCTGAGTGTATAAATGTTGGGTTTTAGTGTCATATTTGCACTCTCAACTGTGCATGAAAGTCTTATTTCCTCCCTGTCCCCCAATCTCAAGACCATCCATTTTACCACTTCCAATAATAACCCTCCAGTCATATGCCAGGAAGGGGAGAGGCAATGAAGGGTGTTTTCCAATACCAGCAACCAGTTCTCCAGTTCTTCAAACACCAGCTGGATGTCCAGCAATTCAGTTAAATTCCAACACTGTACCTGGAGTTAGTGTCACATCACACAAGTCAAAGAACTCAGCCTCACAAGACTGTCCCTACCTCAGATGCCAGTCCTCCCCTCAGATACCACAATTCCCAGGCCACCTGTACTTCTTACTGACCAGGTATAAATTGGGGCTCCCCCCCAGGTTGGATAATTTGCTAGAACAATTCACAAAACTCAGAAAAGTACTTTACTTACGTTTATTCATTTATTACAAAGGATACAACTCAAGAACATCCAAATGGAAAAGATGCATAGATCACGTTATGGGGGGGGGAGTGCATGGAGCACCCATGCCCTCCGGGCACGTGACCCTCCCAGCACTGCCTTGTATTCACCAACCCAGAAGCTCTCTGAATCTCATTGTTCAAGAGTTTCCATAGAGCTCAGTCTCTAGCCTTCCATACCCCTTCCTGGAATTCATTGTGTGAAGCTGGAAGTTCCAACCATCTAATCACTTGGTCTTTCTGGTGACCAGCTCCATCCGAGGCTGTAGGGTCCCTACCCTAAGTAACCCAAGTAGTGTAAGTTCAGATGTGGTTGAAAGCAGCAATAAGAAAATGTACTTCGATCACTCAGGAAATGCCAAAAGTTTTAAGAGCTCTGTGCCAGGTATATTTTTGTATTACACCACAGTCAGACTACAGGTGGATAGAGTGTTGGGAGGAGATCGGTGCTCTGACTATCTCTTACTGGTGTCAGAAAATCCTGATACTGCAGCCCTTGGGAAATTTGAATGTTAATCAGGTTGCTTCTTAGATTTCACCATTGCTGGTTCAGTATCTGGCTTGCTCAGATTTGCCAAGTTAGTTACCATTGTACTGTGCTTCTGTTTTCCTATTAGAAAAAATTTTATGATCATCAACTCTTCTTTATCTTTGTGGGTTTGTGCCTTTAAAAAAATCATTTTATTTATTTACTTTATTTGTTTTTAAGAGACAGCATCTTACTGTGTCACCCAGGCAGGAGTGCAGTGGCATGATCATAGCTCACTACAACCTCAAACTCCTGGCCTCAAGTGATCCTTCTGCCTCAGCCTCGTGAATAGCTGATATTATAGGCTTGAGCCACCAAGCTCAGTTGTGTGTGTTTTAAGAATACTTGCAATTATCAAATCAAATTATTTTTTCTCCATTGATTATATTAGGTTACCTCTACAATTATTCAAAAATTTTATTAAGGTCATTTTACATTATGTCATTCTCAAATAGTACTTTTTTACTCCAACTAGACTTTATGATCACTATTCTGTATTGTCTTACTTCATGAGCATATTACCTGGGTCTCTTAGTATTGCAGTCGGTTTTCTCTCATCTCCAGTCCCACCCGCCACTAGCATCTCTTCAAGGCTTATTCATTATGCACTGTTCCCTATAACTGGGGGTGGGGTTGTAAAGAGAGCTGGAGGGAGCTTGTGTGATCTCACAAGCTGTCTTTAACAACTTAATGTTCTTCTCATTTCTGCAAATACCCAGCTTCCAGCAGGATAAATATCTTGATAGTCTCACCATAAAGGGATCTTTCCTATTAATGAACAGATTACATGTTTGACATAGATCTTTATCTAAATTTTCAAATTCAGGGGGCTAAGAAACAACTATTAGGGGGCTACCAAATTATTCTGTGGACTAATTTGGTTTTAGCCCTATTTAAAAGAACCATAGATATTTTATGTAGTTCGTTCTTAAATTTTCTAGCCTTGTGTTTGGCTTTTAGTGGGCTACAGTTTTACATGTGGTAACACAGTTGGTACCAAGTAGTGGTGTTTACTATCGCCAATGTGCTAAGCAGGAGTCCTCAAATTACGGCCCTCGGGCCACATGCGGGTGTTTTTGCCCATTTGTTTTTTTACTTCAAAATAAGATATATGCAGTGTACATAGGAATTTGTCCATAGTTTTTTTTAAACTATAGTCCGGCCCTCCAACAGTCTGAGGGGCAGTGCACTGTCTCCCTGTTTAAAAAGTTTGAGGACCCCTGTGCTAAAAGGAATTGGGCCACGATTAGAGAATAGCAGCACACCTACAATTGTCTGTGGTCATCTTGAATGCCAACCGTTGGAATATTTTTGAGGGAAGTGGGTATTGTGGGCAATGTTAGCAATAAGCGACAGTTAGCTTTCTAAATTATTTGTCTCTCTGGTTTGAACTTGGGCCAAATATTCAACGTAGAAGTAATCATCATCACTGAAAGAAGAACAGTGTCTTTACAAGTGAAGTGATGTTTCTCAAAATAAAGATGGAACCACTAGAACCTCCAAATTTGAAGTGATCACATTAATGTGTTTAGAATAATAGAATAGAAAAGTTGAACTAATAATATTTTAGATATCTTCTCTCCTTTAATCCCTTTATTTTTTAATTTTTTTTGTTAAGTTGGTGTGGTTTTTATCTATTTTACTGGTAAGAAAACTGATTCTTAGACTTAGAAATCTGCTGAGAAACATGTAACTCGGTTGACAGAGTTGGGATTTTAACTTAGATTACTCGTCGTTAAAACCACAGTGCCTCCAAGTCAAGATAAAGCAGTAGAAGTTGGCAGACTTATGGTTCATCTTGTTTATCAGTTTCCAGAGGATTGTGTTTCTGAGTATTGATCACAACAGGTGTTTAGACTTTCTATCCTCAGTGAGTCGCTCAGTATAAGTCTACTGTTGTGTGGTTGAAGCCTTTGGACTTGGGGCTCTGTTTGTCTTCCCTTCTCTACCTCTCCTACCTCTTTACCCCTTCCTCTTCCTCTGCCCCTTTTCCACTTAGCCCCACTCCTCTTTCCCTCCCAACATTACCCACTGGTTCGGTTCATTGTATCAGGGTTTTTAGTAAATAAATACTTGAATGTGATTGCACAGAGTAAAGCTGACTAATGAAAAGTAAGTTTCTCAGAATTTTTATTTAGAGTGACAGGTGTGAGATAATAAATAGCCACCATTCCAGGGTTTCAGGTAAAGCTTAAAGGCCACTTCTTGCAGAAGCTTTCCTTGACCACTTCCACCCTCAGACTAGGTCACAGTCTCCTGTGATATACTGTCTTAGAACATTTTTCTTTCTCAAAGCACTTATCACCATAGAAATTAAATAAGATGTAACAAATGGTTTGCTATCTGCCACCTTCACTAGAATACAAACTATTTGCAAGCCGAAGACCATATTTGTCTCAGTGTCTTAGTCTGTTTAGGCCACTATAACGAAATACCTTAGACTGGGTGGCATATAAGCAACAGAAATTTATTCTTCACTGTTCCGGAGGCTGGGAAGTATAAGATCTGGGCACTGGCAATTGGTGTTGGTGAAGGCCCACTTCCTGGTTCATAGATGTCCTCACTGTGTCCTCACATGGCAGAAGGCATGAGAGCGTTCTCTGGAGTCACTTTTATAAGAGCACTAATCCTATTCATGAAGACTCCACCCTTGTGATCTAATCACTTTCCAAAGGCCCCGCCTCCTAATGCCATCACATTGGGGGTTAGGATTTCAACATAGGAATTTGTGGGAAACACAAACCTTCAGCTGATAACACTTGGTTAGTGTAGAGGCTCCCATGTAGTAGGCACATATGTTGGATGGATGGTAGATGGATTTTTAGAGTAAATAAGTGAATGAAAAGTAATTGGTCTTTTCCATTTTATCTCCTTTTGTTTGGACTATTGCAGTAGCCTATTTTTACTATTCTCCCAGTCACTATCTCAGTACCATCATTTGCACCACCCCAATCCACTAATTTTAGCTCCAAAGGAGCCCTGCTCTTATTTTTTTACACCTTGAGAATCCTCCTATGGCTTCCTCATGCTGTTTTTTTAAAGTTTAACTTATTAGTGAGGCACCTCAGAGTTAAGCTCCAGCCAACCATCCCAGCCTCATTTCCTGCCATTCCTTCTGGTACTTGGCACACCAGCTACCTTGCATTACTCACCACTGCCTGTCACTCGTGTGCCATTTCAGATCTGTCTGGATTCATTCATGCGGCCAGTTCTAGTTACAGAACCCTTTCTCCTCTTCGCTTGGCAAACTTCTGCCAAGCAAACAAGGATAACTTCAAGGCTTCCCTTGGACGTCTCTGCCTCATGAAGCCCTGCCCCAGCTACAATTAACCACTCCTTCCGTTGTGCTCACAGGTGACCTTGCACTTGCATGTTATATAGAACATTTACTATTTGGGATTGTAATTATTTACCTAATTGACCACTTTCTCAACTTGATATGTTTAAAAGAGTAAGATCTTACTCTCTTTTATTGCTCTCTCAGAATGGAGTAGTGGAAAGAGTGTTCTTTCATACCAGAGATCTGTGATTGGTCTGCCACATGCTAGTTGCTTCAGTTATTTTTTTGCACTAACACTAATACCCTTTTTTCTTTCTATCCTTCTCTCCCTCTCTTCCTTTGTAGGCTTTCTCAAATCTACTACTTATGAGAAAAATACAAAAAATGAATTTCAAATTTGGGTTCAATGATATTTTTAAAGGATTGAAATGTTGTGAATTTATAAAATCATCTCTAGGATCTTACCTGGAAAGAAACATATATTCCATTTATTCTTACATTTTCACGATATCTCTCAACCAGAAAGTCCTCAGACTTTAAATTCAGTTCAGTATTTGGATGTTGGATACCACGTGTCTAGCATTGTGCATGGCACCGTGTTACACCTTAGCAGTGAGTGAGCACTCACCACACCTGTCCCGGCACTCTGTGGGTATGCCCATTGATGTGCCACTCTCAGTGCTCGGAAGTACCCTGGAAATGTGGGAGCCCTATCAATTTTTGTAGAAACAGGCTCAGAAACCTTCAGCACCATTTTCTGTAAACTGAAAAATCATGATGTTAGGAGATGTGTTACTAGAGGAAGTGGCTTTTCTTGCCTCATTTATGCATTTGACATTGCCTGAGGAATGATTAGGAAATGAGATTGCTGATCAATCCGTTTAGTTGGGGTATTCGTAACATGGAAGCCTGTGTCTCCGAATCAAAGTGGCATGCACAGTTACACTTAGAGATTGCTGGCTAATTATGAAAGGAGACTCACGCTTTTAACACTGCAGAGATTTCAGAAGTGACAGTCTCAAAGGCCAGAGTGTCCTTTTAGGGGACAGGTTTAATATATCCTGTTTTTAAAAGAGTCTGTAAGCTATCACCAGAAGGCTACATGTAGCCTCATTGATTTCTTATTTCAATTTGTCAGTGACATACTTGACCTGAAGTAGAGTTCTCTCAGCCTCCGTACTTTTGACATTTTGGCCACATAATCCTTTGTCGTGGGGGGCTGTCCTGTGCATTTTAGGATGGTTAGCAGTGTCCCTGTCCTCAGCCCAGTAAATGCCAGTAGCAAAACCCTCATCCCCCAGTAATGACAACTAAAAATGCCTCCAGATATTGTCAAATGACACTTAGGGGCAAAATCGCCCTTGATGAAGGATCATAACATGCGTGGTGTTGGGTGGTACATAGAACCTTGGAAAGCGTTAGCCCACACCCTTAAGGAGCCCATGACCTATGAAGCTTGTTGAGAATATTTCTAGTAGTTGACTGAAATAGCTTTGGTTGAGGCTGTAAGTAAAAATTTGTTTCAAAGAAGTTTAACATCTGTTTTCATTTCTGCTTTTCTAAGTTGCTTTGCTACTCAATTCCTTTATTTTAGTTGTCTCCCTCTTAGGACTTACAATATTTAAGTATATAAAAATTTCTAGACAAATAGGAAATAGCTTTGGTCAAACGGAAATAAAAATGTTAATAACTGTTAGGATGGAATGATGGGAAGTTTAATGTTGGTTAAGTCAGATTCAGGTGACAGCAAAGTAGATAATTTAATAGTAAAGGGAACCTGAAGTTTGGTTGTATTCAAGATTCACTTCCTGTTCTTGTTTGTCATTGGTAAGTTGCACGTTATAAAAGATTTTAGATTCAGATCGTTGTATTATTCTAAGAAAAAAGTTAAAAATGCTAACCACATCTTGGTAACTATAGCAAAATATACAACACATAAGAATAATCTCATACACATCTTAGAGTTGAATTTTTCTGTATTATATATATTATATATGTTGAGTTCTGAAACATCTAATGTGCTTTTGTTATCTGAACTCAGAGAAAAAAGCTTTGTCAGTTATAAGAGCATAGTCATGTCTGTTTTGGCTGTATTGTTAGTTGAAGTAATAGAATGAACTGTGGCTGATTCAGCAGAAAGGGAATGTATTATTATAGTAGCTCAGAGAATATTTGGGAGGGCAAAGAACCAGTCTTGGATGCACTAAAACTAGAATCAACACTCAAAATTCTCCTCTCCCCTAAAATTATATTATTTACTTACATAATGCTAAATATTGGCTTCTAGGACATGAGATTCAGAGGGCAACTTGGTCTATGTAGTTTTCAGTTACTATCTGAATGTATAGAGTAGCACCTGGCTCATAGAAGAACTTACTATTGGTTGTATATACAAATAACTAGACCAAGGATATGTTCGTTAATGTCAGTAACAACATGGAGAAAAAATATCAAGTAATATATGTTCCATTTGGAATTTTCTTTTTTCTGACAGCAGAATTTACCCTTTAGCTTAAGAAATCTTAAATATATAGTGAACTATTTTGTACCATAGAGTCTTATTTTATGTACGTTCCTGATTTAAATTAATACCCACAACAGTTTCGCAAAGTTAGTGTGGGTGTTGCTTTGTTCTATGTGGAAAAGCTGAGGGTCTGCGGACTTAGTCACTGGGTGGCAGCTGTTTAAGTGGCCATCCTGGATGGAAATTCATGCCAATCTGACTTTTAGCTCAGATGCTTCCCTCTATGCAATATGCCTAATGCCACTTTCTTTTTTATTTTTTAAGATAAAAAAGTCTAGTAAGTGATCATCTAGTCACTATACTAGAAAGTAATTTGAGTGTATAAACTTACTGAACTGAGGCCTCCTATGTATATATATTTTTATTTTTTATTTTTTTGGAGACAAGGTCTTGTCTGTCACCTAGGCTGGAGTGCAGTGGCACGACCGTATCCCACTGCAGCCTTGACCTCTTGGGCTCAAGGGATCCTCCTGCCTGAGCCTCCCAAGTAGCTGGGACTCCAGGCATGTGATGCTGTACCTGGCCCTGTGTGTATTTTCAACTGCAATGATGCAAATATTTGTAGACATAAATGTTAGACTCCAGAGACAACTGTTATTGTTTTCAAATTTTGCTGCTAAAATGAGAAGTACAATATAAACACATGCTGCAGAAAAGTTTCAGATCGAGGGGGAAATGCCCTTGAGAATAGGATCTGAAGAAGCACTCCACTTGTTAAGCTATTACTTTTATTTTAATAAATTGAAGAAACTGTGCTGTTTCTCTTCAGTAGTGCTGAAATGCTGCTCTTACGTTTTATACTTTTTTTGAAATTTTAATATAGTTCAGGCTTATAGAAAAGTTGTAAGAATAGGACAAAGAACCCTTGTACCCTAAACTGAGATGCCTCAGTTATTTACATTTTCTACATTTGCTTTCTATATTTTCTACATTGCTACATTTTCTCTCTACATACACATGGTATTTTCTCTCTACATACACATGGAATCATTTGAAAACAACTTTTAGGCATAATGTCCCTTTACTCCTAAATATGTTAGTTATGTATTACTTTATTCGTATTTGGGAATTGTCCAAATAATGTCCTTTATAGCAAAAAGGAAAAAAAACTTCTCTTCCATGGGCCAAGCTAGGATTACATCTTGCATTTAGTTATGTCCCTTTACTCTTTAATCTGGGATGTTCCTCAGTGTGTGACCTTGGCATTTTTGAAGGAAGGAAGTAAGCTGGTACATATAGAAGATGGTACTTATTTATTTTTTTTTTTTCTGTGTGCTAGTCCTTATAACTTATTTTAATGCTGTGGCAAAATTAAAGTTTTTGAAGGTGAAGCAGTAGATGAATATTTATATATTCCATACTTCTCTTGGTGTAACCTTTTAAAGATTTTTATTACAAAAAATTTCAGTCACATAGCAGAGAGAATAATGAAATGAGCCCTGTTGCCCGGATTCAGTAATTACATTCTTGCCATCTTTCCTTCTCTATTCGCCAGTATTTTTAGTTGAAGCATTTTGAAGCAATTTCCAGCTATCATAATATTTTATCTCATATTTCAGTAAGTTCTAAAAAATTATGTTTCTTACATAACTATAATATTACCTTACCTAACAAAATTATTTCTAATTCATTAATAATATATATTGCCAAAACTACCATATTGACATTTCTCCTATTATCTTTGGAAATGTCCTTTTACATTTGGTTTTGTTTTATTTGCTTGTGGTATCTCTTAAGCAACAGCACCTGCAGCTGTTGCTGCTTCTGATTAGACACTCCTTCCTCCCTTTGGTAGAGTATTTCAGTACTTTATTAGAATGGTTTGGTGGACGCATTAGATGGGCTTGCTCCAGTGCCTTCTAGTGTCCTTTACCGTAAAGCATACGGTAGAAAGCTGAATGCTCTATTTCTTAAACTCCCTTGCATCCAGAGTTCTGGATATGATTTAGGCTGCACCAGTCAGAACAACTTATGTGGCTTTGCATCCAATGTGAGCTGGGACAGTGACAGATGAGATGCCCATTTTGCTGGTGCAGTTCTACAGACCCAGCAGGGCTCTGGAGTTCACAGTCCCAACTTCCTGATCCCTAGACTCTGCTGGATTGGTTTGACCCTGGAGGTTGGCTTCCTGATTTCCCAGCATCCTCAGTGTGGCAAAGGAAGCAGTTCTCCTGGGAGACCAGTTCTTATGTTGTTCTAGGAGTCTATTCCTAAAGGCATGGCCTGGGTCTGCCCTTTTAGACCTTTCGACAACTTTATAAGCACTGAATTCTATGTACTAAATCTTTTTCTGCCCAAAATAGCTTAAGAGGTTTCTATTATCTATAACTGAACCTTGGTTGACAGAACTGATAATCAAAAGAATGTAACTTTTATATTTGACTTCAAATGTATATATACAAAGCAATATACCCAAATCTGAAACATTTAGATTTGAACTGGGACATGGTTTTTCATTGTGGTCCTTTGTGTTAGGGGGTCAAGTTCCTCAAAGAGAATTATGTGTGTACTTGTGTGGATTTATGAAACCTTTCTGATCTTTTCATGTGGGTTCCTGATATAACTGGTTCTTTGCTGGTGACTTTGTCCCCACCAGTTGTCTCTCACTAGGGCTTGAAGGTCTGTTGAGACTTCCCTCATATGTGACCTTAGAACGTGGCCACTGTGTGTCCCTTCTATGATTTGGGTTACTGCAGTTAACTGATTAGAGATTGAGACTTGTGTCTCAGTTCTTTCTGAATCTGTCCCTGAATTTCTGTTTCTACCTCCTGATATAACAAAGAGTATGAGAATGTGCTAGGGACTGTACTTACCATTTAGAAAATTTATCACAGAAAATTTCAAATATATACCAACACCAAAAGAATGGTATATAATGACTACCATGTACCATGTACCTTACAATCATTTTGTCAGCCACACAAACTTCAAATAATTTGGCAACTGGATCCTTAATAGGATACTTTTTCCCCCATTTTTCATTTTACCATTTGGTTCCTAAACTCTGCATAGCCACAGCCTACCTCAGATTTGCCAGTCCCTCTTGGGATCTATCCCAAGGCCTGAGTGCATGGGTGTAGGTAGCACAGGCAGGTTCCAGGTTTCAGGTAAAGTTTGTAAGATATTATTGGGACTAAAAATCAGGACTGCTTTGATTTCTTGTCATGTGGGTGTCAGGTCTGTTGGTCTGTTTTGATGATGTCTTCCTCTTAACTGCTATTCCTTTAACAAGACCAATAACATTCAACTTCATGACCTTTTCCTTGCCCTCACCTTTCAATGGGAAAAAATAAGCAATAATACATGAAATGGCCCTCGCAAATACCTTTATTACTCTCTGGAAATATATGATAGGCTAAAACATAATATAGTTTGCATTTATCTCTTTACACCTTAATATAGGCAATAACCCTATATGTTTTCACTATGCAGAAAAAAAAAAGCAGACATTTCACTATAGAACTCGCAGGGGAAATTGTGGAACTCAAGCGTTAAGAATGCATCAAAATGTTACTTTTTTAAGATTAGGTATCAGACCTTTTATAGCCTCTGAGTAGTTTCATTCTGACACACTTTTTTCCTTCTCAAAACTTGCCTGGGAAAAATTATTCTTAAAAGACACAGAAACCAGAAATAAATGTTCTCACTGTCTGAGAAAACTGATAAAAGCCAATCAAAAAGGTATTTGAGCTCTTGTTTTGTGTCTATTACGGTAGGTGTCGCATGGGACAAAAAGTAACGTGGCTCCTGCCCATGAGTGGCTTGCAGTTTAGTTAAGTAAACAAGACATCTAAAAAGCATTAACTATGAGAAGGAATGCATTAAATTGTGAGGAAAATAAACTATTGAAACAAAAACTTAAGTCATATATTGTATTTCCCATGTATGTTATCCCCTTAAACAGTTTCTAACAACTACAGTGTTGCAGAAATTTCTAAGTTTGCAGAAAATTCTAAGTTTGAATACGTATTTTCAGAGATAAAGAAGTATAAGTAGTCATACATTGCTTTTTTGTATGCAGAAGGAAGTGGAAAAACTAGTGGTGCTCCTCCTATACTTATAGCAGAAAACTCTCTTTTTGGAAAAAAAAATCTTGCCTGATTTAAATGCCATTCTGGTTTCCAATTTAATGCATTTTCCATGATTAATATTTTAATACCAAGCATGTATTAGTTATCTATTGCTACCTAACAAGTTATAACATGCAGTAATATCAACCTCTTACTCAGCAGACTTTAATAATACAAATCATAGTATCCTTGACTAATATTTGATGACCTGTAGTCAATATACGTTTGTTGGAGCATTGTCTACGTTCAAGATGCTGTTCTCAGAGCCACCCAGAATAGAAAGAAGTAAAAACCAATATCTCAGCCCTGGTAGAGTTTGTTTCACTTGAGGGATACGAAAATAATGCAATGAGATGATAGACCCGAGGCAGTATGATGGCTGGCAAAGAGCTTACATGTTATCTAACACTTATTTTATGGACAAGAAAATTGAAGTCTAGTCTAGAAAGACTCAAAGAGTGGACAAAGTGAGATAGAGCTCCCTAGCCATCTGACCAGAGCCAGGCCACAGGTCTCCAGGCCAGTGTGTTTCTTTTCTTCCTTTGTTAGGTAATAACTATACACCTAAGTTAAAACCATGTGGCATAGACTATAACAGCCAAATAAGCTTTAGGAAAGGAAGGTGGCAGCTTTTAATGCCAAAGAAGAATAGGAGGAGACATGATTAGATGTAAATGTAAACAATAGCAGAGGAAGCAAAATAATCCAGCCCATGAGAACCAAATACTTGTTTTATCTGTGGGACAGAGATAAAACCAACCAGATGAACTTGAGCAATTTCCCTCCATGTTGGGCAATGGAGGGAAATTAGGCTGGAGGGACCTGAAAGTGTGGGAGAGGAACTTGGACTTGATGTGGTAGATCACCGGGAACTATTCTCAATCCTTGAGCATGAAATGACACCATGAAAGTGGGATTAAGGAAGATTATGTTTGTTTGCCGAGAGAACTGGATAGTGTATGCATTTTTCTTTTCTTACATTCTGTGTATTGGTCTTTTTATTCCAAGTAGGTTAAACACTGTATTAATCAGAATAGCCTAGCTTGTGTTACAGCTACAAATTAAGCCTGAAATTACAGTCAGTGACTTAATATGTGTGTTTCTTGTTTGTAGCACATAGACCACTATGCTATGTAATTGTTAGCAAGTATTTATTATTGTTGTTATAACTTTAATCTGCTGACTTCTGGTACAGTATCAGTATCCTAAAGGAAGGGTAAAGTTTCCGACTCTAGTTAAGGGCCTCATAGGGAAAGAGGTTGTAGTCATTTAGGTGTGCCATGGCCAAGGTCTAGACTAGGATGATGAAATTGGACAAAGAAAAGGTGGGCAAGAGAGTGTGCAAGAGGAAAAAACCCAAGCACAGATTTGTTCACCATCCAAATGCCATGGATTAGGAGAGGATGGCTAGGTATGAGTGACAGGGAATACAAGTAGAGTTTGTAGAGAAATTAGGGTGCACCGAACAGAGAAAGATGATGAGCTGAAGTTCACATGTGTTTTGGGGGAGTTGTCTGAGGCAGAGGTGGCCATGGGTAAGGGAAGAACGGAGCCAGCCCTGAGCAGGTTTGAGTAAGTGGTGGCATCTGAATGGTTTGAATTTCAATCCCAGCTCTAGCCTTCCTTGTGGCCTTGGTGCTCTAGTTTCCTCATCTGCAAAATGGGGATGATAATATGACAATCGTACCCTTTCTTAAGATAATGAGGATTGGAGGATAATAATGCCTGTGCAGTGCTTGGAAAGTAGCATGTAGTAAATGATCAAGCATGTTCATTTTTAGCTCATTAAGCCTTTTTATTTTGAAACAGAGTCTCACTCTGTTGTCCAGGCTAGCAGGCCGTGGTGTCAACCTAGCTCACAGCAAGCTCAAACTCCTGGGCTCAGGGGATCCTCCTGCCTCAGTCTCCCAAGTAGCTGGGACTACAGGCATGCGCCACCGTGCCTGGCTAATTTTTTCTATATATTTTTAGTTGGCCAGTTAATTTCTTTCTATTTTTAGTAGAGACATGGTCTCGTTCTTGCTCAGGCTGGTTTCGAACTCCTGACCTCGAGCGATCCTCCCACCTCGGCCTCTCAGAGTGCTAGGATTACAGGCGTGGGCCACCCCACCCGGTCATCATTAAGGCTTTAATTGAGTAGATTTGGGGAATTGTCTTTTAAGCAGTTTTCTGAGTTCAATGTAAATTTTCCATTGACAGTAGTCTACAGGAAGGAGTCTAGTTGTGTAGTCTGCCCTGAGTTAAAAAGAATGGGCCTTGTCACTGGGTCACTTTTAATCTCCATTCTTTTCATTTTCTTGTTCTTCACCCAAATAGTCAATGAACAAATATTTTTAGCTTTGTAGAGAATAACAAGTTATAATGGGTTGAAAAGTCACCAAAATAGACAATTTTAAGGGCTAGTTTAAGATCAGTGCTTCCGCTTTTAAAATTGCATGCCCCCTTATAGTGACTTGGAGGACCCACTGTGCTTGCCTCTTGAAATACAGAATTATTTCTGTATTTCTGTTAAATGGGCTTGTTAACTAATTAGCTCTCTCCTTCAGAATGTCTAAATTGTAGGGTCTTCAAGAGCATATAGTCTACATTACATACCTGTCTTCAGTTACTCATGTGTTCTAGCATATGTAGTTAAGCATTTAGGGTATTTTTTATTTCACTGAGAATTTAAAAACTTCACAGATAGTAGGGGTTTAGAATTTTGTTAGTAACAGTACAAAGCATGTGCTGTTCAGTTAAATGGATATTTGAGAACCTGCTATGTGCCAGGCTGTGTGCCAGGTGTTGTGTATGTAACAGATGAGGTCCTCATCCTCATGGTGTTTACAGCCTGGCTGAGTTTATAACTGACCTGTTGTTGGGTTATTTGTCCTACTTAAGGATTATATGGCCTGTTAGCATATAATAAAGCAGTTAAACCTTCCAATACTTTTTCAGGGTCCACATGATTCAGTTCTGTGTTCATTATGGCTAGGATACCAAGTTAGGGTTACATTCCTGATGATGCTGTTAATTTACCAGGTGCCTATTATGAACTTAGGTTTCTTTACAAACTGCAGGTGATACTGCCTGCTCATCCTGTTTTGTGAAAGGGAAGACATTGTATAACATAGACTATTTTGTAAATTATTGAGATCTCCAAATATACCTGCTGCCATTTCTAACACCTGACATTTACTATTCTGTACTATCACTGAATAGTCAGTGAAATGCACAGCAGAGGCCTTTGAAGGAGAATGATTTGATGAGTTTGACTGGAGTAGAGAGTTTTTAAAAAAAATATTAGAGATAGATTTAGAGTTTACGTTTTAGGCAGTATGGCTACTGATGGCTAGATAAAATCATTTCTGTGGATTTGTAATATAGTAGAAGGAAGAGGCAGAAAACTGAACAGATGAAAGAATGTTAACCCTTTATCAAATGCTATGAGTATTTACTTTCTTGTTCGAAGGATCCTTAGAGTTGACCCCATTCACACAGAGAAGACTCATCTGCTATGAGGCAGCATGTTGGCTCACACATCCCATAAAGAGCCCGTGCTCCAAGCTAGTCATAGAACTAGGGCACCATGAAGAGGCTCTGAAATTAAGAAAGCTTTGTTTCTGGTTTTCATTTAGTAGCCTTCACAATGGTTTTTCTTTAGAAATTCAACTCAAATGACTGCCCAAGTGCCACCTTGCATAAAATTTAGTGTTTTGTTCTTTCTTCTCCTTCACCTGGAAAAGTTTGTAGATAGAGTGAAGGAAAGGCATTAGATTCTGGCTTTCATCTATGTGGTCTCACCTGTCTCTATAAGGTGTTACAAAAACAAGTAAATGATGTTGAATCAACTATTATGATTAATTTTCTTACAGGGTGAAAGTTGAAAATGAGTAAGATAAGAATTTAAAAGAAAATAAATCCAGGGCATAAAGTCTAAGAAAAATTCAAAATAGGACTCAGTGATATATCATTTTATTTCTTTGTCTCCCATTACCAAAATTAGTATCATTGCCAACGGAAATTCTGTACTGGGGTAGTTTTGGGAGTAAAACAAATTTGAGCTGGCAGACAGGTTGACTGCTTATAAAGGTAAGCTACTCATACTAAGCTACTCATTTGAGCAAGTATACAATGTTGTAAAGAATCCTGAGGACTCCTAAGTTTGTAATTTTGCATTTTGTTCCATATCTTATTTAGGCAAGTACCAATTATATCCCTCCCTGCTAATCACCCCCCACATCCCCCAAAAAGTTTCTGAGAACACAGACCAGGGGTCCTCAAACTTTTTAAACAGGGGGCCGCCAGTTCACTGTCCCTCAGACCATTGGAAGACCATTGGAGAGTGCGGCGCACATTCCACACATGCACACTGTGGGCCCAGGACAAGTCAGCTGCTAAGCAGGACAGGCAGCGGCGGCAAAAACACCCGGTGGGCCGGATAAATGTCCTCCTCCTCGGGCTGCATGTGGCCCATGGGCCGTAGTTTGAGCACCCCCGACACAGACTATTGAAATACAGATACAGGGTGCTACCAACTTGAAGGGAAAAAGAGAAAATGATGCCCTAGCGATCCAAAGAAAACGAGCATATATGCATGTTTTTATTCCCAGGAAGAATTTAGCAAGTAAACCCTCCGTCCAGTGAGATACCTCCATATATAGTCCCCGTGATGTTCATAAGCAGTGGCCCTGAAAGACTATGCTGGCTCTTAGGGAGAAAGCTCGATGCTTTCATTGCCTCAGTCATCATCATTTATAACATTGCTAATCTATCAGATCTATCTATTGCTAATTATATTCTCCCTGTAACTCCTGCTGGTAGTTGACAACATTGAGTAACAACATACTCATAATTTTGTAGCATCCTGGTCTTTATTCCAAAAGAGTTCTCTGAAACAGTTTTATGACTCAGAACAAAACAAAAAATTGGTGTTACCAAAAGGATAAAATGGAAGAGTGAAAGAAACATTGATTTAAGAAATATGTTACAAAAAAGATATGTTACAATATTAACATTTTTACACTGGCAATATACAATCTAATCAGTCTTTTTTCTTTTGCCAAACTATTGGCAGGAAATATTAATGATTAAGTTTTTTATTAAAATAAAATTTTGCTTTTTACATTGAGAGTTATTAAGATAGTCTCCCTATGACATATTATTTCACTTACAAATAGAACTTTGCTTTATATTGTTCTCTTGAGCTTATTTCCAAGTTGGAGGTGGAAAGTGCCCAATAAAAGGGATTTAAAAGAATCTTAATTCAAGTTGAACAATCATTTTGCCTTATAAGAAAAGTCCTACAAAATTTGTCATTCAGTTTACTTTGCTATAAATCCAAGATAGATTTATACTTTTTACTTTCCATTTAAAGACTTGGAATGTATCATCATCTGTGTTTCTGTCATTTCACGTGAGTTTTCTTCAGGGGCTGACTTCACAGCACTGGAAATTGATACACTGACTTGACGTTTCAGCATCTTCATAACCTTTCTCTTATACCCTTTACATGCAAAGAAATATATAAAAGGGTCCATGCAGCAATTGAAGTTCATCAGGCATACTGTAAAGTGCAGAGAAATCTGGAATGAATGTCTTTGGCTGCATACCACGTCAGGAAAGCGAAGCTTTTTAATCATATGTTGAATAATTGCAACATGGTAAGGTGTGAAACAGAGAACAAACACAACAATGATAAAAATAATTGTGTTGAGAGCCTTTTTGTTTACACCAGACTTCTCAGCTAGTGGGTTTTGTTTGGCAGTTTTAAAGAGTTTGCAGCAGATTTGAGAGTAGCAGATGAGAATGATTAACAGTGGAATCACATATCCTATGAAACATGCACCAAGCAGAATCCAGGGAAGAGATTTTGTTCCTTCAAAGTTTGGATATTCCATGCATGTAATCCGTTCAGCCTCCTGTTTTGACATAGGGTTGATGAGGAGTGGGAGTGTCTGTGCAAATACTAGAATCCAGACAAATATGCACACGCCCTTTGCGTGTTCAATCCTTTTCATCTTGTTGTATCGTAGAGGGTGCACCACAGCAAAGAAGCGATCAATGCTCAGGCAGGTCATAAAGTTCACACCTGCATACGTGTTGATGTAAAACACCAGAGCAGTTATCCTGCACAAAGCATCACCGATTTTCCAGTCAAAACCCATGGCATAGTAGGCTATCCGCGTAGGCAACGCAGTGGTAAAAAGTATATCGGAAATCACCAAATTTGTTGAATAGAGGGTGGTAGAGTTGATTTTTTTCCTGTTTTGAACAATGACAACCAAGGCCAACAAGTTTCCCACAAGCCCAATGATGAAGACAAGGCTGTAATGCAGAGGCATTAATATCCTTGCTGTGTTGTGGTGTGCGTAGAGATCACAGTCATCGCCCTGGGTGGTTGTAGAGGGTGTAGTAAAATTGTCAGCCATTTTTATATCCATTGGTGGTGGTCAGGCACTCTAGAAAAAAACCAAAAAGGCCATTTAATTAAAAGCATATTCAGCCAGTTTCATTACCCATCAGTTAAAGAAAAAGCACATTTAACTCAAAGCAATATAAAGTGTCTCATGAGAGACACATAATTTCTAGTTATAAGATTTATATAATTTTTAAAAATCTATAATATATAATATAGTTGCACAAGTGATAACAGGAAGAACAGAGAATAAAATGTATGGTTTTACTGTCATGATTTGGTGGCTTCGGCAAAGCCCCAGCAAAGGAAATCTAACCATCTAAGTAGGGCAATTGCATTTTTTGTGAAAAAAGAATGTAATAACTTTTTAGGCAGAAATTCCCTTTCCTTTTCTGAATCATTGTCTGGTTAAGAATAAAATTATGTAAAGCACCCCACATTTCATATGGGCGCTAAACTTTACTTTTAAATTGAATTTCAGTTGGACTTTTTTTTTTTTTTTTTTTTTTTTTTTTTTTTTTGGCCAAGTGTATATCACTGCCAGGAAATGAAATCAGTCATACATTTATGTAGTGAAATATGAACTTACCACAAGTGATCTGATTTGTGTTAACCTAAATGTATGAGAAATAAGCTTAGGCCATGTTAGGAACTGAAAGTTAGGTTTTCTTTTAAAAAAGAGAAGAAGACGACCACGACAACCATGACTAAAATGACAAAAGGATAAAAAAGAAAATGAGAGAAAAAAGACTTAAGCTACTTCAAGGCAAATTTTTAAATTTCTAAACTCTGTTGGTACTCTATGGATGCTTGCAGTTTATATTCATATGTTTGCATATAGTAGCAAGCATCACACACATGGTATTTTGTGCCCTGATTTAGTCACTTAACATCTTCATATTAGTGTAATCTTTATATTTGTCATGTATAGATTTTATGTAGACATTTGATAGGTGTTCTACAGTATTCCAGTGTGTTCATACATGATTTGCCTACCTACTGCCTTCATGAACACTTGGATCCTTTCCAGTTCTTTTCTTGTTATGGATAATGTTAAGACAGAAATTTCAAGTCCTAAATTGAAAAATTGAAAACTACTACAGCAAAGCTCCATATGTGAGTGGGAACTTTGATAAAAGCAGGAAGAACAATAAATCCTGAATGGTTATTTTTAGATGAAAAATAATTTCTCTCATAGAACTGTCTGTGCATAAATCTCATCTAGACGTCACCAAAATTAAGGGAAATTTTCAACAGATGTGATGCTGCTGCTCTATATTAAAGGAAAAAGACTATCTTTACCATGACAAAAAGCACTGTCTACAAATCTACTTCTCTATCTACTGTGTTAAATGCATTGGGTCTCTGTAACTTTATTCTAATAACCTTAAGTCAGTGATGGTCACAGGCACTAAGGTTATCAGGGGAATATACTTCTGTTAGAGGTGTACATTACATACGGTGTTTAGATGTTAGCCATTACGGTTTGGAAATACAACCTAAAGTAAAAGATAGCAGAGATTGAAATAGAACATTTTATTACTCAAGGGAAGACCAGAAAGGAGACTATGAGAAAAAACAAAGAATTAGGATGGTAAGTAGGAAACACAAATAAGAGGGTAGGAATGTGTCACAACAAACTTAAATGGGTTGAACTTGTGAATTAAAAGAGACTGTCAGTTTAGATTTTTTTTTTTTTAAGAGATGGGGTCTCACTCTGTTGGTCAGGCTGGAGTGCAGTGATGCAGTTATAGCTTACTGCAGCCCCAAACCCTGGAGCTCAAGTGCTCCTCCCACCTCAGCTTTCAAAGTAGCTGGGACTGCAGTAGCTAGGACTACAGGCATGCACCACCACACCCAACTAATTTTTAAAAAAGATTGTTTGTAGAGACGAGGTCTCGCTCTATTGACCAGGCTGGTCCCAAGCAGTTTAAATTTTTAAAAAAATCCTTCTTTATGCTGCTTAGATATAACCCAAAGTGATTCAGATAGGTTGAAAAGAAATGGAAAAACATATACCAGACAAATTCTGACCAATAAAAAGATAAGAATAGCAATGTTGATATCAGAAAAAATAGAATTCAAGGCAAATTCAATATTAATAGGAATAAAGACGGTCACTATAAAAGTTAAAGAACAGTACACAAAGAGCACAAAAATGATGATTAAATATGCAGGTAACAGCAAAACTTGACAACATTTGAAAGAGAAACTGGCAAATCCACAACCATTGAGATCATATACATTTCTATTGGAATATACCAGACAAAGAGATTAAAGACTTAGAAGATTTACACATCATGATTTGAAAGCTAACAGAATTTGTGCTGAAGGCATACGAGCATATCTGCAAATTTGACCACATGGTAGGTCATTAGAGAAGTCAGAAAATCATTATTCAGCAGACCACATTGACTACAGTGCAGCAAATTAGAAATCAGTGATGAAAAGACAAAGGATAAATTTGGAAACTAAAAAATATGTTTCTAAGGAACTCATGGGTTAAAGAAGAAATCACAGTGAAAATTTTGAAATGCTTAGAACTAAACAACAAAAATATAATACTATCCACAAAAACTGTAGGATATAGTTGAGGCATTAATCTGCGGTAGATGCAAAGCCTTGAAAGCATTTCTTAAAAAAAGATTGAAAATAAGTAAGTTAAATATATAGCTCAAGAAGCTAGAAAAGAACAATTTGTCCAAAGAAAATAGAAATAATAAAGATAATTGCAGGAATTAATGAAATAGAAAACAAAAGACAATAAATATAAATTTCATATTTTGTGCAGGGAAAAAATGGAGTGGTTCTTAATAGGAAATCATGAAGATTACATTGTGGAATATAAGAAAACATTTTTTCCATTTGGTTGGGAAAGGCTTCATGTGAGAAGCAGCTTTTCAGGAAGTGAGACTAGACACAAGTCTAGTGGAGAGGTGAAAATTCCAGGCAAGGGTTGCAGTTTAGGAACTGGCATCAAGAAATTCTTTTATTAATATTTTTCTAATCTCTGTGAACATGTTTCTTTTTTTCTGAAAAATATATCAACGTATGTTTTGAGGAGTATTTCAAAGCAATTTCATGGGAATTGCCTTTACAATACATGGCAGTTAAAAAAAAACTTTACTGTGGAGTCTGAGAATCTTCCATATGAATAATTATTATTGTAGAGATTAGGAAAGTGACACGAATGTAAGACTCAGTGAAGAAGGTGCCAGTTTATAAATACATGTCTGACTGCTTCACTGAATGAGATACCACATTCAGTAGAGCCAGAAATGGCCAGGGTTTCAGAATAGTTTAAGAATGTTGAACACAGTATTAACTATATAATTATAGTGTTGATTGCAAACCGTTCCCATATCTCATTAGGAGATAGTTTAAATATTTTATGATTGAGCCATACAGTGGAATTTAATGCAGCCACCGAAAATGGAAACACAGATGTTTATTCCTTGACAGGGAATTATGTTAAGTAGGGAAAGCAGATTATATAACTTGCCACTTTTTTGGGGGAAAAAGCAAATACACGCACACACACATATATATACACACACACACAGAAAGATGCCTGCATGAATATATATGCCAAAACATAATATTGTATAAGTGATTTGGGGGCTTTATTCATATGTCCTAATTTTTTTGTTTGTTTTTTGTTTTGGTGATAGGGTCCCACTCTGTTAAAGTAGGTTAAAGAGTGCAGTGGTATCATCATAGCTCACTGCAATCTCAAACTTCTGGGCTCAATCCTCCTGTCTCAGCCTCCTCAGTAGCTGGAACTACAGGTACATGCCACTGCACTGGGCTCATTTTTCTATTTTTAGTGAGATGGGTGTCTCATTCTTGCTTAGGGTTGTCTTGAATGCCTGAGTTCAAGCAATCCTCCTGCCTCAGCCTCCCAGAGTGCTAGGATTATAGGTATGAGCCACCATGCACGGCCTATCCTAAATTTTTAATACTGAACATGAATTGACTGAAATGAATAAATAGTAAAAATTTTTTAAGTCTGTGGAAAAGAATTTTAATTCAGCTCTTCTTGCAAAAACCTTGTCATCTAACATACTTTTCAAAGGTTGCTCTTCAGTGTTCTTAATTCAGGTTTATGCATTAACTTATTGGGTGCCTACCTTTAAATCAGTCATATAGAAGTCTCACAGCAGCCCAAGACTTGCTATCCCCTACCTACTTTCCAGGTGAGGAAACTGAGGGTCTGAGAGGTTAAAGATTATGCTGGATCCTTCTTTGTGATGACCCAGTATCAGGTCTGCTCCTCTGTTAAGTCCTTTGCAGGAGCAGCTGTTTCATGCTGCCCTTGAAGCACTGAGAGTTTGTGGTTTCAAAGTGGTCCAGGCCTTAAGGGCCATTAAATATAGACAGCACAGGCACACCATGGCCCAGCTGCTCCAGAGCAGAGGGGCAACTCTTCCCAAGAGCAGGGGCTGCCCACTTCCAGGAGAGGTGCCTTCCCAAGTGGGAAGCCACCCGTGGCCACACATCATAGTACCCTGAGGGGAGGCCTGTTGAGAGGCCCTCTTACTGACCACCGTTGTGCTGGAGTTGGCCAAAGAAGGGCACTTGCAGAATGTGGACATGTAACTGGGGTGACTCGGAGATGATCTTAGGTAAAGGAACTCGAGGTTGTTTTGAAATATGCTCATTTTGGATATTTAGTAACCTCTTGAAGGTTGATTCCACTAGATAACTCTAGTATGTCACTTTAGCTCTTGCTTATATCTGTCCAGTGTTATTAATGCTGTAATGTTCTAATGCTGTAGTTTTAGCCAATTTTATGATCTCCAAATTGAGGAGAAAATCCTTTCATGTACTTGAGTATTGTTACTCCATTCTTAACCAATCCCAACTTATGATACTCTTTCTCAGAGATATTACTTTATACCCTCCTTCAGTCATCTTATGAATTACTTTCCTGACACTTGAATTAACTCCATTCTTTTATTCAGCAAAAATTGTTCTTAATGCCTCCATGTGCTAGATTCTGAGACTACAGAAGTGATATATTTTTATATTAGAGGGTCTAGAAGTGAAGGATAAATGTATAATGTTGGGAATGTGCAGTTATCTGAGTGACGTGTTCTCTCACAATTCTTTACTGTGTTTTTTCTCATACATACCAGGATTCTTCTAGTTCTTTGCGTTATAGTACACCTATATCAGCCTTTGGATTATAAATTCCTCTTTTAATCATTTTTTAGGTATAACTTTAAATTATGGAAGATATTTTAAGTATTATTATTAAGCAGCAGCTTCTGACTTGTTATTTAGGAGATACACACACACACAGAGTTAAACTTAAAAATACTGTCACTTGTCATTGTTTTGCCCAGGGAAAAGCCCAAAGAAATCTGTGTTCTAAATCTTTTTTCTTAGAACACTAATATCAGAATTAACTTTTTCCTTTTTTGGTGACAGAATCTCGCTCTGCTGCATGGGCTGGAATGCAGTGCGTTGTCATAGCTCACAGCAACCTCAGACTCCTGGGCTAGAGCGATCCTCCTGTCTCAGCCTCTCAAGTAGCTGGGACTACAGGCATGCGCCACCATTCTGGCTAAAGAATTATAACTTTTTAATGAAATGAGATTAGTGTTCCCTAAGCTATACTTCATCTCTACACACTGAGGGGCAGGAGTCAGGACGGGTAGCCTTTGCCCTGAGAGCACAGATAGCGACTGGGTTGCATGAAGGGTGAATCCTTATTCAGGTTGCACCTGAGGAACGGGCACTATTGGCCTTCAAAACACCATTCTTCCTGAAAATTAACCACATGGCAGCCACCCTGGAAACCATCTATACCATTCTCTTGTTTCTACTGGTACACAGAGGAGACAATCCCTGTTTTGTGTCTATGCTTTTTGATCCTTTTAATGTTACTGTTATCCTAACATGTAAAACATTAAGTTTCTTCCTCAGCAAAATATCTTCCAAAGTATTTTTACTTATGTTTTTGGAAGTGGGTCTATGTGTGTTTTTCTCTAGAATTTATTTCATTGCTAATAGAGTTGCTAACATTTCTTAAGATATTATCATCTCATTTTTGCATAACCGGACATGTTGACATGAACTGACAGGTTCCTTCTAGCCACAAAAGGAAAAAAAATAAAAGGCCTCTAAAAAACTCATTTATTGCTATTTAAGAAAATTGTCTAAGCTTTAATGTAATTTGTACTCAGGAAATATTTACCTTGGATACCAACTTGGAGGCATTTCTGTTTTTTTCCACAGGGTACATATGCCTTCTGTGATCCTAATTTACTTTACTGGATAATTAAAGTGTTTTCTTAGCTTTTATTCATGACAGAAACAGTATAGAGCCTTCACTTACTCAAGGACTTAGCTAGTGCCAGATTAACAGCGTTCGATTTTTGCTGTACAATTCCTGAAATGTCACCTTTACCCCAGAATACTTATTTATTTTTACAATCATCAACACCTTAAGTGAAAAGGGGCTAACTTTCTAGGAATTCTGTTTAAATTCAGGCTTGTGCAATGACTTGAATGGGTCAAGTCATGCTGAAATGATACCATTTGGAGGTGGCTTCTCTGTAGGGTCAAATCTGCCCTTGACCCAGCTTCTACAGAGAGACGATCTGACTCAAAGTGCCCACAGTGAGTGTACCGAAGAGGAAATTCCAGGAGCACACTTTCAGAAACAACCAGCAGATCCTCCAAGATATTAATTACATTTGTATATTGTTAAATGATAAGTGTTATGTGATCCAGTTCTTTCTCTGATTTCTGTTGCTACACTGTCCTTTGTTTTTTTTTCTTGAGGAAAAGTTAAGATCAAGGAGAAATTTCTGGAATAGGGAAAAATAAAATCATTGGGAAAGGAGGGGGAAGATCAAGGTTCCAGGCTAATTGGAGTCACTAGCATGTGGTTCTGCTGAGGAAATAAGACAAGCACAGATGTATCAGGACTGTATGCTAAGGCTGTTTCAGTTCTCTTGAGAATGAACATGCTCCGTGGAAGAAAGAAATCATTCTTTACTTCTTCTGCTTACCTAGTTTTATAAGTGTTTCTTAGTTATTTGAAAAAGCCTCCTATTGCTGTTCAAACAGGGACACCTGAGTTTCGTCCAGTGTCACACATGCTGGATCTGAGCACTCAGCCAACAATTTTCTCACCTCCTTTTAGCTAAACAACCATCACCTGAGCTGTTGTGTGTGCCCTTTGCCTGTAAAACGGACAGGTGGGAAACATGAATTCCTGGTTATGGAGCTATGACCAGCACAGTCATGGCCTCCTGTCACTTCACTGCCCCTTCCAGCACTCTGCTAACTGACTACCTGGATAGTCAGCACACGCCCTATAACCTTATTAAGTGCTTCTTTTTACACCTTAAGGTGATTTTTTCCCCAGCCAGCTTTGAGCCCTAACTTGGTAGCTATGTCTATTTCCATGATTCATTTTTTAGAAGAATTGAGGCAATGATCCCTATATCCTTCCCAAAAATCACACATAGCAGAGTAATGATATTCAGAGGAGAGTTGACTGTGGTCAGTCTATTTGACGGGACCTCCCCTGCCTCCTGGGGAGCTCGCTTTCTCTGGTCCATGGGAGTGTGGCAAAGTGAGGGGCTCGGTGGACAGCCTTCCCAAGGAGCCCTTAGCCCTGTGACCCGGCTGGTCCCCCCTTGTCATACCCACTTCAGGCCATCTCACAGTGTGTCTGCAGAAGGCCATTTACAGAGCAAAGGACAGAGAACTTTTTCAAGACAGAACAAAACAGTGTGTACCAGTCTGTAGTTTCCTCTTTGTGCCTCATGTGGTGTCCTGAACCCAGTATGCACTCCGTGAAGACCAACTTCTTTCAACTTCACGAGCACATCCATTGGAAATGAGGGAAAGTGGAAGTTTCCTGAGCGTGGAGTTCTTTGGCCAAACACCCACTTGTACATTTGGGGTTTCACATATTTTACCTATTTTTCTTTCACCGATCATTTATTCCTTGTGTGGCTTTTGGCGGCTTTAATACTGACTAGGAAGGTATGGAAGTCATTGAAGATGAAGATGACATAATGTTTAGGAAACTGGAAGAAACTAAAGAATCCCACTGTAGTGCTCATTTCACTATAAGAAAGATACTCTATGTTTCCATGTGGTGTGATTTGTAGGATCCTATACGTGGGATAACTGCATGCTACCAAAAGGTTGTTTATAGTGAAGCTCTGTCTTTACGATATTTCCCTTCTGAGTACAAAATGTTTCTAGAAATAATATGTACCTTTTTACCTTTAAGTTCGAAGGAGTTTGAAGTTTTGTTTTTTTCTCTACTATTTCATGGAAGTTAGGCAAGAACATTAAATATCCTTAATTTATGCATAAACTGAATTCCAGATCCATTAGGTCATTTGCTCAGGGTCTCCTTGAGGGTGCCAAGGCAAGGGTCATGGAGATGTCAGGCTCCAGTCCTCCAGAAAGGACTCCATGTCCTCCCTCATCTGCTCCCTGGAGTTAACTAGCAGTGCCTGCACCTCAGCCTCCTGGCCCCTTTCTGCACGGGGCCTCTGCTCTGCCCCACACATCCTTGTCTGTCCCTCTGCCTATCTGTGTGCTGTCCTCTGCCTGCCTTCAGCCACCCGCCCGTTTCTCTGGAGCCACTAGAGCTGCCTGTCTCCAGGCCCTTCACATGAGGCCATGGAATCCTGGGCAGACCATGACTTAGTTTTCTTCATGACTAGACCCTGCTCCCTCTTCAGCCTGGCCTTGCTCTGATTGTGTGCTGGCTCCAGCCATATTGAATAACTTGCAATCTTTGCATGTCCCATATTCCCTCACAGTTCTGTGCCAACAGCACTCTTCCCTCTGTCTGGTGCCCCTTCCCCTGTCCTGTGTCCTCCACTCCTCCTTTCCTTCAAGACTGAGTTCCAAGTGTCCTGGAAGCCTTCCTGATTTCCACCATCCTGGACCCCTACCCCACAAGGCAGTGTGGGGTGGCCTTGCTAGAGCACTGTGCTCTGTAATAGTGTCTGCAGTGGTGATCTTTTTGCTGCCTCCCGCAAGCCTCTTGTGAGTGGAGATGTGTGGTGATGTTAATTTCTTCTATCTCAGACCAACCCATGATTGATATTTAATAAATACCCACTGGTTAAAGAATAGCAAAATCCCAGCTTTCTTGATCCTCAGTGAAAGGTTCTTTATTAGACTACAGTAAGACCCTAATGAGTAATAAAAACCAATATTACTAAGCACAAACTGTGTTCCAGATACTGCCCTGGGCTTACTACACATATTCACTCATTAAATCCTCACAAAACATCCAGAAGTTCCTTTACCGATGGTGAAACTGAGGCACAGAGCACTTAAGTGAGCTGCCTAAAGACACAGCTGTTAAGTGACAGGATTCAAACCCAGACAGAAATCACACTCAGTACAATACATGCCATCCCTAGTTCCTGTTTCCAATGTGATCTGGTGTTCTGGATAGAACATAAAATGGGAAGACATCTCACAACTTTAACACATACTAACTCATACCTGTCTGAACAAGGGTGAAGAGGAGAGTACCTTGTATAATGCTTAAATCAGGGCTTTTGGTGTGCCTGTCACCCGAATAATGTTCATTGTACCCATTAATTTAGTTTTACATTACTTTTACAAATACTTTTAGGTATTTACAGATATTTAACAAAATATTTTTATTTTTCTCTTTGGGCTTCCAAAATACCATAAGAATCTGTATTACTGCCACAGTTTTCAGAGGATTTTCACATGCATTATCTCATTTTGTATTGATGCCCAATATTTTACAGACTTCTCAGGAAGCTAATAAACTACCCAGACTGGAGGATACTACATGTCCTTAGCACATGCCACACTCAGGGCCTTTTAACAACTCCAGCAGGCCTTAACCTAGCAGAGAGAGAAGGATCCCTTGTAAACTACTGTATTAGGTGGTAAGCTCTTTTATAAATGTAAACTTAAAGATGATGACTTAATCTCCTCCATCATTTTATCCCATGAAGTGTTGCAGAATCACCCTACAATAGATATCTAGTAAATATCCATGGAATAAATGGATAAAAGTCATATAGTGACCTGAGTTAATGTTTATTCCATTAAACGACTGGTCACAGTATTAATAAGCTCTGGGAAGCGAGATGAAAGCAACTTATAAAAGGGATTATCACCACAGCCACCCACATAATACATGAGCATGCGAGTGAGAATGCTTTTTGGAGCAGTATGCGCTTTGCAGTTTTATGTCCAAAAAGTACGATGAGCCCCCAGAGAGAAAACATACACTAAACTACTAACAAATATGGAGTCCTAATAATAAGCATAGCAAGATGTATGGTCATTCATAGACTCAGTCTTTATGTAAAATGCCCTATAAAATAAAGATCTGCATGTAGATAAGTTCAAGAAAAATAAGTCTCACAGATATGGTAGGGCGAGTAAACTTTGTTATGCTCATCTTTTGGTCTTTTAATGGGCAAAGACATGGGAGAAAAATGATGGCTTTTTTAGCATTTACTATGAGAGGCAGTGTTGTAGGGACATGACAGTACTGTTACTCCCTAGTTTACAAATGAAGCAATTGAAGATAATTAGGTAACTTGGAGGAGGACACACAGCTTATAAATAATGGATCCTAGGTTTGAGCCTGATTCCAGAGTCCTTGCTCTCATCCATTGCACTATATAATGTACTTAGAGTGACCCAAAAACCCGAAACTCTCACAAAAAAAAAAAAAACAAAACAACTCACACCCTCCTTAGAAGAAGACTCTTCACAGCTTATATTTTGCCAAGAGTTTCTGTTACCTCTGTTCCCTACCTGGACATGAACATTGGCAAATCACTGCATGTAATTCATTGTGATTTTTTTTTCCAGGCATGTAGAAGTTCTAGAAAAATATATGTAGATATGTTTGGCCTGCTGATCATCAAATAACTATAAACCAAACAGTCGAGATTTTTTTTCACTTATCTAATTAATAGTTTATGTTTAGAATTAAAACATCCATATTGGCTGACAGTAAAGCCCAGATTGTTACTATTTGCTGGTAGGAGAGTAAATAGGTAAAATGTTTTTGTAAACCAAAAGTACCATTTTATATCTAAGGCTTTAAAAAGTATACCCTTTGCCCCAGGAATTTTACTACCAGGATTCTATCCTAAGAAATAATCTTAAGTACAGCAAAAACATTGTATACATAGATATGTGATCAAATATTAAAATGTAAGGACTCTTTTAAATTGTGTTGAATAACTTGTTAAATTTTATATATAATACATTTGTGCAGGAATACTCCATTTGAAAATAATTCAGTTCCTTTTCCTTCATATTAAAGTATCCTGAAGTATTGACAATATTTGCTGATTTGTACTTGATAACTATCTTTTTGTCATTGCAAGTTCACATAGAAGTAAACAAAGTAAGCCCTGTTTTTTGGCAAAGATGTTTCTGGCATGACCCATTGCTTTCACCTAGCTTAATAAAAGCTAATTAGAACTGCCAGTCACCAGAGAATCTAAACTATATTATTAACATAATTTTGTTAGAATTGTTGGTAGCTGGTTATTAAATAGATTCTTTTCTTTTGCCTTTTACCTTAAAACTTAGGCCTTCAAAGAATTTGTTAACTCAGAAGACGTTGTTGAAAAAGCAAAATATCTGGTACTTACATTTCAGTGACTTATTCAGGTCTCCGTGTAGTAGCAGTCAGTTTTTGCCCAGACTGAACTAAGTTAACCGTGGCATGTTGTTTTAAGAGAGACTAGGCAGACATCCTTTTATGGTGGTGACTTTTTTTTCCTGTCACCCTGTGACTGAGCATATAATGATCAGTTAGCCTCGTTATGTGAGTGTACTTTTTTTTTTAAATGGGAAGTGAAAATTTTTTAGAGTGATTTGTATTTTTTAAAAAAAACAACTATCCAAAAGCCCCTTGGAATTTATGAATTATAGACATCTATGGAACTTTATAAACTTTTCTATAAAAGTTTATCAAAAAATTCTTTGAAAGAAACCTTAGCAATAAACCTTAACCAAAAAAAAAAAAGTTTCATAGTTACTGATGGTTTTATATTGATATTCTGTGTAACAGTATGGGTTTTTAAATGTTTTAAGGACAAAAATGTCAACTTTGACTGTTCTTGACTACCTGGAAACTTGGTATCAGGGAGTGGTTTGCCCATACTTTGTCTTATCAACAGCTCATGCGAAAGAAACAGGTTTCTGTGGTGAGTGGGAGAACAACACAATTTTAGCTGTGGACAGGATTAGTAGTTTCCAGACAAGAGGCCAGCTGAATCAGTGACTGCGTGGACACATGAGTAACAAGGAAAATGTCAAAGTGAGGCACATTGTAGGTAAAATGCAGCCTATCATGTGCCAGATGAAAGAGACCTACTCTGCCACCCTATAGTGTCCATTGGGCTCCATTTAAACCAACAGTGTAACATGGCTATCAAAATGCAGTTTCTTTGGAGGCTAAATTACTGGAAATATAGTGCTCAGACCAAGGTAGGTGTGTTGTTTACATTTACCCAGGACTGATCTGGCCATTCTCTGCCAGTTGTGGATGCTGCATTTTATGAAGGGTGTAGATGACTTAGATTGTGGCTGGGGTGGTGGGAGCCTGGGTAGCAGGTCTGAAGAGAAATGATTGAATAAGGTGGGAATGTTTAGGCTTTGCAGGGATACGATCATTATTCTCATACATTTGGAAACTGTCTCATAGAAAATAGTTTGAATTGCTTATGTCAGTCTTCCTGACTCCAGAGACTAGAAGAGGGGCCTGTAAGAGGAAGTTACCTGAGATAGCTTTCAGATCAAAAGGTGAGAGTCCTTCCTAAAAGGTGGAATCATAAAAAAAAAGTGGAAAATGCCATTTCTTATTTGGATGCTTCTGTAAACTGAATGATGATTTTGAGGGATGATGTAGAGCTGTGGTCCCCAACCTCCAGGCCTTGGACCAGTACTGTTTATTTAGGAACCAGGCCGTAGGGTAGCAGGTAAGCAGCAGGTGAGCTAGTGAAGAAGCTTCATCTCTGTTTACAGCTGCTCCCCATCACTGGCATCACCACCTGAGCTCCGCCTCCTGTCAGATCAGTGGTGGCATTACTTTCTGCATTATGGTGAGTTATATAATTATTATATATTACAATGTAATAATAATAGAAATAAAGTGCACAATAAATGTAATGCACTTGAATCATCCCCAAACCACCTCCCCCAACCCCAGCCCAGTCCGTGGAAAATTTGTCTTCCGTGAAACTGGTCTCTGGTGCCAAAAAGGTTGGGGACTGCTGAAAATCACTTGGTGGGAATTTGTAATGCTATGACCTCAGAGGCCTTTCCACCCCAGGATTCTATAAAAATAGCCGAGTGGCTTTGCCCTCCCAGTGGTGTCATTAGGTTCCCCTAATCTCTAAAGTGCATAGGGTCTACAGAGGAACATCGTTAAACAGAAGAAAGAATAAGTCAGCTGAATTCTTTGGGCCTCCACTTCACTGTCTATAAAATAAAGGCATTGAACTCACTGTTCTCCAAAATCATTCCTAGTACAAAAATTCTATGAGGGGATAATAGAGAGATTTTGTGACTTAGTGAATAAAAATGACGTAGTACTCCAGAACTAGTTCATTTAAAACTTGGACTACAGAATACTTAAGACATTGCTGAGAAATTTTTTGATTTGTTGAAAGGCCATCCTCGTCCTCATGGAGTTTTTTAGCTTTTAATTTTTGAAGTAGTTATTATTAAGTGAAACATTCTTATATAGTGAAGGATTCAACTAGTTAAAGTAATTCATCTTGCAAACTGGGTCTATCCTTTTTGTTTTTTGTTGTTTTTGGTATTAGTGGTTAAGCATATGAAGAAGAGGCGACAGGGTAATTGTCCTGTGAGATGTTATTAAAGCTGCATGTGAGATAATTTCATGAGTTCACAAACCTTACTTTTATCATCGTTGAAAGTTACCTTGGTTTCTTGAGCTGTGATTGCATTATAAAAGTGGAGTTGATGTCCTTTTCTGTAAAAGAGGTGAAATGGACATTTGCAACTTGAACTGGGTCTCTGTTTCATTTGTTCTATCAAGTACCATCATGTCTATATAATGGTAGCTGCTCAGTAAATATTAGCAATATTAGTTAAAGGATGAATGAATTCTTTAAAATCTATTTCCTCTTTTTCTGTACTTCTAGCCTCATATGCTTAAGCCAGAGAGGGCTTCCAGAAGTTAGTTATTCACAATATGAAAAAGGTCAAACTGAAGTATTATTGGCAATATGAAGAACAGATGTTTTCATAAAATAAGGAAAAGAGAAAAACTGGTCAATGACTAATAACATTATGGTATTTTGTGAAGTCTATGTGTATAGAAATAGCAATGGAAAATTTCTACAGAACAACCCATATAATTCTGATCTGAACTATGTGCTTTTGTGTTAATATTATACGTGTATGTGGTCTAGTATTTAGTCATCATTTAAAATTATACAGTGATTCATAACTTTTAAGGAATTTTTAAACTTCTTCTATTGGCATACAAGATGTAAACTGTGGTCACTAAAATTCCTATCAGTCGTTTTTAGTTTACATTGAAATAGAACCTCAAACAAGAACTCTACTTCAGGTTATTTAATTATAACAATATTATTTACACTTTATTGCCAGATATAAATGGAATAACTATGAATTAAGTACCTCAAAGGACATGTTCTGTGGTGAAAGCTCCAGTACAATTGGCTAGCCCCAGTAGGATTTTGTTATTACCAAGAGACCAATAGGAGATATTTTGAGCATATATATAAAACCTTATATATATATTTTTTTCTTTTGAGACAGGGTCTCGTTCTGTTGCCCGGGATAGAGTGTGATGGTGTCATCACAGCTCACTGTAACCTCAAACTCCTGGGCTCAAGTGGTCCTCCTGCCTCAGCCTCCCAAGCAGCTAGCTGGGACCACAGGCACACACCACCACACCTGGCTAAATTTTCTATTTTTTTAATGAGACAGATCTCAAACTCCTGGCCTGAAGTGATCCTCCCATCTCAGCCTCTCAAACTGCTAGGATTATAGGCATGAGCCACTGTGCTCAGCCAAAACCATATGTTTTAAATCCATTAACAAAGAAAGGAGTTTTTGTTGTTTTATTTTTTTAAAAGAAAAGGCAAATTCTGCTGTATGATTTTACTGTTTTGAAGGAAAATTCATTTTTCCTGCAAATATTTATTGAGCACCTACTGTGTACCAGGAACAATACTAGACTGTGGGGATAAAGCAGCAAAAAAAAAAAAAAAAAAAAAAAAACCAGACCACAGTCCCTGTCCTGTGAAACTTCCATTCTAGTCAGGGAAATAGATGATAAATAAATAAATCATGCAGTAGATTAGAAGGCTGTATGTGCTATGGGGAAAGATAGGAAAGGAATAGAGGATGTAGAGTGGGTGGGGTTGTGGGGGGTTGTAGTTGGAAGTGTGGTGGTCAGGGGGCTTCTCTGAGAAGGTGCTGCTCCACAGAGCAGAGCTGGGAGAGGCACAGGATGCAGGGCCTCGTAGGTCTTTGTCATGACCTTGGCCTTTACTCTAAGGAGGGGAGTCAAGGATCTTAAGTCCAGGGGTGATTAACTTGTACTTTTCAATGAAAAGAAGGCACACTTGTTTTAATTAGGTTTAGAATTGGACAGAAGCAGTTCTTTTGTGTAGTATTTAGAAATTACTTTGTTAAATTTTTTTTAATCCAACAAATATTGAATTGGATTATGTGTAAGAGTCTGCTAAATAGGCACTAGGGAGGGTCAAAGCTCAATAAAATATGGTGCTTTCTCTCATAATTAATAATCTAGTGGGAGATTTTTGAAAACCCTGTATAGTTAATTAAAATAGGGTCATCCAATTGTTCAAGAATAAGGATTATTTCATTGTCCTGGATTTAACGAGCTCCTAAGCTGTGCCAAACCCTGTGCTGGGAGAACCAGGGCTACAATTTCTTCCCTGCCCTGGGGTGTGCTCAGCCTGGGGGGGTGGCCAGAGGAGGGTGGAATTCAAGACTGATGAGTATGTTAAGAGCCTGCTGTGTATGTCCCTCTGCTACCCTGACCCTGCCGTCCTCCTCACTAGATGGCCGGCCAGGTGTATCTTATGCATCTCTGTAACCCCAGTGCCTGCACTTAGACCTTTACTGGTTGGGGTTTTCCCTGTTCTGGCATTTGCTGCATTCTTGTCAATACCTATTGATGTGGCTGCAGTTGATCACATTTGCTCTGTGTGTGTGTGTGTGTTCGTTTTGTTTTGTTTTTAATAGTAGAATTGAGAGGGCAATGAATGATGTTTTTTATAACATAGTCTCCATCAAGGATGAGAAAATGCACAAGAGGCCAGGAGAGTCCTGTGTTTCCCTGATAATGGCAGCAAAGATGTCTCTTTGTTAGAAGTGAAAAACAGTTCTTACATTTTTTTTTATCGTAATGAAATAATTCTTTATACCGATGCCATTCCTTAAAAAAATGGGAAAATAAAAGATAGACTGAGTAATTAAGCCAAGTGTTTAATGAAAAATGGGTGCAAGTATATGCCCAAACCCCTGTGATCATTCATGTTCCCTGCCTAGCCCCTGTAGGAATGTGAGTTTGCAATCCTGAAATGAGTTCCTTGAGGTTAGGGACTGCTTCTTACTCATAGGTGCAGGTACAGTTCCTGTGCTGAGCATCCCACCTTGACCTGGTCAGAGCCAAGTTGATTCATTGATTCACTGAAACAGTGGAACTGGCGTAGCTTTGCAAGCAAGAGGACAGCTACCAACCACCAGGAGGAGTCCAAGAAGTCTTCTGAGAAGAGCTGAGCAGTGTCATACAAAATGGGTTTCTTAAGCAGGAAAGTGGAAAGGACGTTTTAGGTCAAAAGAATAGCCTGTGTTAGTGTATACTTGAAGGACCCTGACATGCCCAAAGAGCAGCCGTGTGTGTGTGCACATGTGTGTACGTGTGCAAGAGAGGGAGTTTTGTGTGTGATGGACCAGGTGCGGGAGACAGAGAGAGAGCAGTTGTGGGAATCTGCAGTAATAAGAAAGAACTGCAGAGCTTTGCTGTGCTATCCATCTTTGGATCCTGGCAGCCTGTGAAAGGAAGGGTTTTGAGCAAGCAAGTAATACGATCAGCATTGTGTTTTGGGAGGAGAATATGTTTAGAGATAGATTAGAGAGAAGCAAGACTTTAAGTAGCAAGACACATGTGACTTTTGGACCTGTCAGGTGAAAGATGTCAAATTGAATTTCAGAGCCAGGTTGGGGGGTGGGCAGGCAGTTTTAGGACTCACTTCATTTTCTTAGTTAAAGCCATAGAATGGGTTGGGATTGTATTAACAGGCAGAGACTGGAGCAAGAACAAACTATAATGAATGGAACTCTGGAGAGGGCAGGAGAGTAGTGTGAGGAATCATTGGTAAACCAGTGAAAAACAGGTTTCAGACAAAAGGAGGGAGGAATCTGAGGGAGGGAGGGCAGGAGGTGAACAGTGTCAGTGCTATGGGAACACATCACTGGACAAGGCCTGAGATGAGGCTTTTTGGATTTGACCATGAAGAATTCTAATGTTTCTTGCTTTTGGTTTATCTAGTCTCTTTCACTAGAGTTTTAGTCATACATGGGAAGAAAATGTGGCATCCACTTTAAATTTTCTCACAGTGCCTCACAATTAATTAATAGATGCTAAACCACTTTGCAGTGGTTTGGGGAGGGTTCATAGGATAGGGTAATTAAAGTTTTCATAAAGTGTTTTATGTAAGTATAAATTATTTTGGCCATGATGCATGTTTGGAAACCAACTCTTGTGTATCTAAGACCATGCTTTCAAACTGAAGTAAAATTATAAACAGTGTTACTTCAAATATACATCTGCCATTGGTATTTTAAATTCATTGTTTATACTAGAGTGATCTTTTTTTTATTTGTTTGCATAGCCTGGCACCTGTGTTTGCTCTGTTTGTACCATTTTACTGCTCCATACCAAGAGTCCAAGTGGCACAAATTCTGGGCCCGTTGTCCATCACAAACAAGACATTGATTTATATATTGGGACTACAGGTACAGTATGCATTTTTATGTTCACATTTCTTTAACCAGATCTTTTTTTTTTTTTTTTTTTTTTTTTTTTGGTCTTTTTCTCATTTGATCTCCTTGAAAACAATGGGGTTTTTTTCCCCATAAGTTTGGCTTATGATCTATATCAAATGTTCAAAGGAAGTGTTACAGAACAAGAGCATCAAGGTATAGAAGGTACTAGAATACACTTTCATAGTCTTTAGAAATCTGATAAGAGCTTTCACTGTAATTTGTATCAGTGGAAAATATTTTCATTTTATTATACAATTGCATGTAAGTACTTTAAAAAAATCATAGTATGAAGTGGAAACAATCAAAAGGTAGAAGGTGGAAAATCAACATGAAATTAATTTATTGAATACCGTATCACAAATGAATCTCAGGAGAAGAAACTCAGTATGCTTTACCATCCTGAGCTTTGGGGGTTTTTGAGAAGCATTTCCAACTTTATTATTTCTGTGTCTGTGTGGACTTGATAGTAGTATCACCATTTGCTACATGGTTTGCTATGAAGCCCATTAGAGACTTACTGTCTGACTTAAGTTATCTTCAGCAATATTCAGTGGATATTGATTGCTCCCTGCTGAGTTCTAGGCCCTGTGGTAGAATACACACACGATTTTCAGTTTTCTCCTTATACTACTTGTCACTTTTCTTTTACTCTCACAGCTTTTGATGTAGTTTTATTTCTACGGCTTCCTGTGCTACCATGTGTAGCCTGGCCTTTTGATCCACCGATTAATACTTATAACATTCTTTATCCCACACATAGCAAACCGGATACTAGTGTCACTTCAAAATGCCCTCCTCCCTCCCCTTTTAACCTTTAGCATTTCCTCTCACTGCTCCAGTCTGCTGTCAGGTACTATCAATGGCTCATCTGGGGCGGGTGTTTCCTTACTACTTTTTATGACCGTTTCTCATGAAATCTGTTTTTCATCTGTCAACCGCCATTTCGTTACACGCCCCCTTATGCCACCTAATATTTGTATAGCCAAATGGTCCGTTTCTGTAGTTCTTGTGATTTGGATTTGCTGTAGCAGATTTAACTTTTTAAAGTCTTATGTCAGAGGCAGTGTGGAATGGCAGGAGATCATCTTGGACCTGGCTCAGGAGACCCAAGTTCTAGTCCTACTGTGGCTCTGGCTAGCCATGAGACTTGGGTCAAGTCAGGGAAGTCATGGAACCCCTCTGAGCCTCATGTTGACTGTAGTTCCTTCCAACTCTAAAGTTAGGTAGAATCTTTGCAGATGAAAAGCATTGTTTTATTAATTATGGAGTAGGAACTCAGCGTGGCATTGTAGAAAGTCTTTGGAGCCACATGGACTTTGGTTTGATGACTTGGTCTGATAATTATTGGCTTTGTCACTTACCTTTTCTGAGCCCCCGTGTCCCCATCTGTACAGTGGTGATACTATCTACCTTACAGGGGTATTTTAAGGAGTAGAGGTAATAGTATTAAGTGTTCAGTGCAATCTGAACAGATTAAAAGAGCTAAATCAATTGGCTTCAATTATTAATTAATAATTTGTGTTTCCATAGCTACCACCAGTTATTTTTCTGAGATTGTGGATGTATTTTTTGTTGCTTTTTTATTTTTTCCCATAAAGCAAAATGAGTAGCATGTTTCATCTCTTAGAGAAAAAGGGTCCTAGTTGGACAGAGGCGTGGCATAGCCTCCGTCACGGCAGCCCGTGTGTTTAGTGCTATTTCAGCAGTATCATGTGGCTCACAGTGGAAGTGTCCTGTTAGCCACACCAAAGGCAGAAATGCGGATGCAACTACCACAAGTATTTTTTCACAATAATATAAATTTCTAATATTTTCATAATATTTCCAATAACTTTGTAAGATACAAGTTGATATCAGAAAGTAGAGGTGGAGAAGCCTCACTGGCTTCTTGAAAACTCAAGTCCTCAGCAGAAGGCAGCCGGGGTTCTTCTTGCCTGTCCAGTACCAACTCCCTGCCCTGCCCAGCTCCCTCCCTGCCATACCCACGAGTATGGCTGAGCTCCTCACTCCTGAAACGTCCATCCTCTCCTGCCCCCTTCCCCTCTGGGCCTTCGCAGGTTCCTGGGCCTTTTTCCCTCCCCACCACAGCTACTGGAAGCCAAGCACATTGTTGAGTGAATGAATTAATGAGTTAATGACTTTAATGATAATCAGAAAGTCAAAATGCTTGTTAAGAGTCACTGACATATCAAATGGCTTGAGAGCCAGTCCTGTCATGTGCTGTGCTGGGGCTATGGAGGATGAAATGCAGTATGAGACTTGGCACCTGTCCCCAGGGAGCCCAGTGGTGAGAAAACACACACTGTCAGAACTAAAGCAGACGCAATTGGGGCCAAACAAGATAAGATAAGGGGCTTAGGAGTGCAGAGGAAATCATTTTTTTTTTAACTTGCAAAATGATATGCTCTTTTTACTTGTGTATAAGACATAGAGGAGTGGGGAGCGTGGGCTGTGGAGCCAGACTGCCTGGATACACTCCCAGCCCCACCTCCTAGCTGTTGACCCCGGCAGATTACTTAACTGCTAGGTTTTCTCTTGGTAAAATCAAGTAAACTTCCCTAGTCAGGTGAGGAGGATTCAGTGAGTTCAGTGCATGAAAAGCCTTGAGGGCAATGCTGGGCACATAGAAAGTGTTAGCTAGTTTATTATTCTTTTTTTTTTTTTTTTTTTACAAAAAAAAAACTACAGCAAAATATTTGTCTACACCATTCTCATCCTTGTTATTGTGAGTCATTTATGCTAAACAAGCATCCACGCTAGATCAGAGGATCAAATTTAAAGTTGCAGCCAGTGCTCATTTCTAGATGAGCTTAGGACTAAAGCTGGCCAGCCTCTTTTTTATCTGTATGTTGTCAACTCTTAATCTCTATGTCTGTCTTCTTTCTGTGTATCCTTGGTAAGTGTGCAGAACTTTGAGATTTTCATCTAGCACAGCATCTACCGTGAACCTGGGTATCTGCCTGAATGTCCCACTTCTTCCTCTGCCTCAGAAGTACTTAAACTCCCAATCAATAGGCCACAAATCATTTCTTCCCTGCAGGGACACCAGGGACACTTTGAAATGCCTTATGTTTTGTTTTTTTTAAAACCCTGAGCACAATTCTCAGATATAAATAATTTGAAAAAGATTTCATGAGATCTATAACTACTTTTGCCATTCATTAACTTTGTTATCGTTCCTTAGTTTGCTCTTCCTTGGGTGAGCTATAATGAGCATATCAGTATTTAAGAAGGGTAGGCATTGGACATGGACCTATTGGCTGACAGAATTCTTCCCATCTAAATTTAGAGTAACAATGATAAGAAGTTAAAATGAGAAAATTATGTAAATAAATATCATACCTAACACCAAGCATGGGATGGTGACCACATATTTTCTATATTGTTAATTCTAATAATTTTTTAATGTGTAGTATTTTACTTTGTTTAAGTCAGTTGATGCCCATTTATAAATAAGAATATGCTTGAATTTTTCACTTACTTTTCTTTGTTTGGAAGTGGGCCAGGTCAAACCAATCTGTTTTAAGCTATACAAAGTCTGAGGTCTTGATTTAAAAAAAAAAAAAATAATAATAATAGTAATGTTTTCTTTTAAATAATAGAATTGTTATTAATTTTTATTTGCTTATCTATATTATGGCATATATATTTAATACTTAATATAAATGGTCATGACTATAGTTATGTAAAAGTAAGTATGCTATGACTGGCAGTTGAATTTCATTTTTAGTTGCCTTTTTTTTTTTTCTTTTATAGCTTTTCACCTCTGGTTCCTACATCTGGATTGTAGCCATAAGTGGACTTGTAAGTGTGATTTTTCCTTGCTCCCAATTCCCACTCTCTTCTGAAAAAACATTAGGGAAAAAGTCATATTTAGATTGGGGATCATATTCAACTGTCTCCAACATTGTTTTAACCATGTCAGGTCTGGCTCAGTGCTACTTTCCTTAGTGATTAAAAAGGGGCAATCACATGGAAAATTAAGACAAAGGAGGCCAGTTATCTCAGTTTTCAAGGTAATATTGATAAAAGTTTAAACTGAATTTTTTGTCAGTGTTGCTTTTAAATGACATTAGTAGTCTAATTCATAGTAAGAAAAAAATGATCAAAAATGAAGAAGTTGGAGTTACTAAAAATAAGGGGAGGTTCTGCTTGTGTTTTAAGGAGACATTATCATGCAAGGGAAAAAATAGGGCTAACTGGAAAGTCAGGTGCATTGGACCTGACAGAAGACTCATCGCTGCAGAAGGAATGAACCAAAGCATTTGGGGAGTCCTCGTTCTGTGCTGGAATTTTTTCATCTCGTTCCTCCCTGTGCTATTTTATTTTAACCATAAGCATTTATCTTAAACCCTTTATGAAGTATTGAAAAAGAAATTTAGAGCATAAAGTTGAGCTTTATTCTTCATCCCTGACTTAAATTTGAACCTCCAGATGTAGAAAAATAAATTCATAACTAGTGTGTATAGAGTATAGTTTTAATTTCTTTCTTGGAAAAGACTAAGAAAATTGCAGAATGGATTCATAGTAATATGTATAGCATCAAAGGGAAACTCTCTGGAAACAACTATGCATTCCACTGCAGACATTTCAAGTAAGTTATCCTTGTTTCTTAGGTGAATAACGGGTGTTTTGGGCCAATGTGTCATTCTTTATGTGTGTTTACCTCTCTCCTTCCTTTAAGCTATTTTATTCCTTTTCTGTGTTCATTCTTTTCATATAGAACTTGAGCCTTAATTCACCACAGCTGATGTGCTTCTGGCCAAATGGTTCTGGGGCTCAAAGTCACTTTGTCTTCCCCTCTCTATTTTCTTACCTATCCAAATACCTGATTTGCTTTGGTACTACAGAACTGAACCCTACTGTGAGGCCTTCAAAGTATCTGGCCATTCGTCTGGTATTCTTAAGACTTGTGGTAGCTCAGGGACATCCTGGGGTCAGCCTGGGGTACAGTTGCCAGGTTCTCTCTGGTAGGCTGGTCCCCACTTGAACTGCCAGCTTGATTGAGGGTAGCTTAACCAGCCTGAGGACAACAACTAGGGAGCTCATTGTTATCTATGACAAATGACAGCTGTATGAAAATTTACTATTTCTTCCATGGTATATTTTATTTCACTTAGCAGTGATGGTTTTGAGTCCTTTTTAAAATACTTTCCTAAAGCATTCAAATATTAAAGTACCTTATTGTATGCTATTTCTTTGTGTTGGTTTACTATTAATTCAATAGTAATTGAATTGCTCTCAATATTCATACCCTTCTTTAGTAACTCATTATGTGACTCATTTATTTTAAAACATTCCATTTTCTTTATTGATTCTGTTTTTAGACTCCTGGTTTTAAATTAAGTGCTTGCTATTACCTCAGAAAGTTTCATTTCGTGATACTTCAGTGCTCTAGAATTGGTGGCATTTTTCACCTCTTTGTAGTCTTTTTAAAATCTAAAATATGATATTATGGTCATAGTCTTTTTTAGTACACATGTTTAACAGGTAGTAGGTGCTTGTTTTAACTTTTTAAAAGGAACTAGAAGTTTAAATGAGAATTTTTACCATAAAAATCCCTTCTTTCAGAAGAGTGAATAGAATTGCACTGTGTTCGGAATATAATTACAGGATAATTTAGAATTTTAAAGATCCCTACTGGCCGAGCATGGTAGCTCACACCTGTAATCCTAGCACTCTGGGAGGCCAAGGCGGGAGGATCACTTGAGGTTGGAAGTTCGAGACCAGCCTGAGCAAGAGCGAGACTCTGTCTCTACAAAAAATAGAAAAAATTAGCCAGGTATAGTGGTGCACACCTGTAGTCCCAACTACTCAGGAGTCTGAGGCAGGAGGATCGCTTGAGCCCAGGAGTTTGAGGTTGGTGTGAGCTAGGCTGACACCACAGCAGTCCACCCTGGGAGACAGACCGAGACTCTGTCTCAAAAAAAAAAAAAAAAAAGAATTTTAAAGAATCCTCCTAATAATAAACATCTCTGAGCCAGCTGAATTTTTCGCCTTTTACAGTATTGATTAAGCCAAAGTTATTGACCTCCTACCACGTTCAAAAATCTGATAAATCTTCTAATTGAATGACACTAACCATGTTTATTTAAAATAATATCAATGGTAGTCATAGTCTTCATACTTACTATACTGTAAATGTTGGTGCTTGTTTCAAACTTAATATTTTCTTTCTGACTTTGTCTAGAAAATCTACATTTTTATTATGAAATATTTAGTATTATATGGTATACTTTAGATAAGGATGATATCAAAATTATTTGTGAATAATACACACCATTGACTGTAGGATCCAAGTCTGAGATTCACAAAGCCACAGTATGCCTATTCCAGATGTCTCTTGTGCAACATGACTTCTCTTTCTGTATAGATCAAGTGACTCCCCTTTTTTGTTTGTTTGTTTTTATGCTAAATTAAATAAAATACCAAAAAAATAAATAAAATTCTTACTACCCCAAAGAAATGCATACATGGATATTCAGTGTTTTGGGGGAATGTTACAAAACTTATTGATGAAATTTCACCTTTTAGAATTGAAACCAATTGTTCACCTAATTACTACTTGTGTTAAGGAATTTTATTTCAATCTGACAATTAATTTTTTTTTTAAGAGAAAGAGCTCTTTTCACAAAGATAACTTGTGTAAGACACAAGTCATTTATTATCTGCTGTCATAGAAACCAAAACTTTACTCATGCTTTTCTGGAAAGCTGCCAACTTTGGATTGAGTTTATTTTATTTAGTTAGTTATTGGTTGATTTACTTTGGTTAAGCTGGTTTTTATCTCTTCTTTTGTCCCTCATTCTTGCTTAATTATGGATGTCTCTGAGTAATTTTGAAATATTCCACTGTTTAAAGGCAGAGGTTGATAACTTACATCACAAGAGTATTTTACTAGCTTAGAGCCCACTTTCTGTCTTCAGTGATGATCACAGAAAAGAATGAGGACTAAATTATTTTTCTGAGTTGAGGGAAAACATAGTTTTTAGCTTACCAGGAGCAATAAGTTAATTTGTCTAGAACAGCTATCATTCTTCATGTCCATGATCCAGCAGAGAATCCAGCTTCTGCCCAACAAAGGTGAGGGACATTCAGTTGTGCTTGAAGATTGCTTTGAGATTACTCGCATGTACTTTTGATAAATGTGTTTTTTTGTTGCCTTGTCCCTCCTTTGACAGCACTGATTTTTAATAAAAACATTTAATATTTAAAAAAATGACTTTATGAAAAGTTGCAAAATTGTCAGTGGAAAGCTTGGTTTTTGTAGCCAACTCACATGTTTCAGTTGGCTACAATATTTCAGTTTAAGGAGTACATCAAAAGTTTTAGCATGAAATGCAAGTAAATACCTGCTTCCATCATATTAGCACCACTGTGCTCAACTGTTCTTAATGTCTTATGAGAGACCTTCAAAAATTTAGGCCACTCTTTAAATATTCACAATTCCAGTAGTCTTTTTACACATCAGTACTTTCTTTTCCTTAAAGAAAGCATTGCTCACTTATTGAACTTTATTTAAATTCTTTTTTTGTGGTTCTGCAGAGAGCCATGGAGGCATCTATATCCTAGTACTTCTTCATTTTCTGCAGTTTTATGAATCATAATAATGAGTCATTACCACTGGGATGTACCCTAATTCTCAGAAGCTGAGGTCTCAGGCCTGATCTGATTCCGGCATGATTAAAATAGAAAGAGCCTGCTTTTGCCAATTTTCTACTTTTATACTTCACACATTTATCATTATTTGGTCCTCTTTTAAGCTGTTTTGAGAGTGAATTAATAGACAGGCCTCAGGCTCCAGGCTTCTCCCTTCAACACAGCCCTTCACAGTACCCATTTCCTGCAGCTGTTACTTGTTCCCTACCATGTGTAAGACTGTGATTATCTTGCGATCAGACAACCTTAGTGTGAAAAAAAATCTGTTCCACTCAATAATAAGGTTTGAATTTAGATTGACAACAGATTATTTAGGACTTTGAATGTGGTCTGAGTTTGGATTGTTGTCTGTAAGCAGTGGGATCTTTAATGCTTTTTGAACAAAAAACACTTAGCGATGGTGCAAGATTATAGAAGTCTTATGAGAGTTTGTAAATCATAGAAGGGGAAGGGAAAATGAGTCATCTGTAAGGAGCTGGGACAGTTTATTTGTGGGCTCTGATTTGCCTTTCTTTCCCCCCCCCCCCCACAATATTTTTAAAGACGAAAAACTAAAGCACTCTCTTATAGTAACTATGAAGAAATGGAAATAACATAATCTTCTGTGGAAGCGTAAACTCCTTGAAGTGTGTTTTCAGGCCCTGGCCTGCTCCCTGGTGAATGATGATGGTGTGTGGGGTCCCCTGTGCCTCTCCCTGCTTGTGCACCTCTTCCCCTTCTCTCCCTGCTGCCCTTTTTCCTATGTAAACCTTTCTCCCCTTAGATTTCTTCTCCAGATTTACCAAAGAGGGGTAGAGGGTAGCAGGTCAGATAATTCATCTGATGCTCAAGACTTCCAGTTAAATTTTAGCAATTTAGATTATTTTCTAGCAGTGCATTGAAAATGAGGACAGAAGCTGCAAAGAGAAATTGAGATTGACTAAAGCCATGAGGGTGGTGAGACTTGTGAAAGGACCACATGTAGAAGTATAATATAATAGAAGACAGCCAGCAGGTCCTTAGGAAACATCCATACTGGGAGGGTGCTTTCACCCTTTTATAATTAAAATAGCAAGTGTGAAGCCAGCACTGAATTAAGTCCTTGTAGTCTGTTGTACATCACACACACTCACAATCACACTTGAAGCGATCCATCCATACCCTCTCTCTTCTTCTCTCTTTCCTCCCTCCCGTTCTATGCCACCTTCCCCTATCCTGACCTCAGGGAGCCTGAGCCACCTGGAAGAAACCTTCCATATATTCTTCCTTGTTATGGCAATTGCATCTCAGTCCCAGGCTGACAGGTATTACACAGGGAGGCAGTGACTAGTAGACATGTGATTTTTAAATTCTCCATGCAGAATAAATGAAATTATGCCAATGCTTCAATAAAGCTGGCAGACAGAAGTGCCCCATAAAATTTATTTAAAATAGCTGTAAAAATTTTTTTATTATTGCAATGTATCTTCTACCCATAGGTAAAAACCTAACTTTCTTTCAAAGCCTTTTGAAATTTGCTCTCCTCACATACCACTCTCACCCCTGTGTACCATATACTTCGACACTGAATGTTTGTTCCCAGACATCTCATCCATTCTCAGGATTCTGTGCCACTGTGCAATCTCTTATTTTTCTTTAGCACACACGTGGTATTTACTGTGTACCAGACACTTGTGGTAGATAATATTATTTGTTATAATATTTTTGTTCATATACATTTGTTTAAAATATTTTCTGCCCCTCTCTACTTGGCCTCTCCCTATAAAGGGCTCCATGTGGCCTGTTGACTTCAGGGTTTGTTCTGTGACTTATATTAGCCATTGAAATATGAGCAAAAGTGACAAATGCTTTATCCAACCAGAAGCTTGGAGAACCATTGTGTGGTTCCACCATTGCCATGTCCCCTTTGCTGTGAGGAAAACACAGGTCAAAGAGAGAGGATGCTCCTTAAGAACGCAGAATGAAATAGACCCATGGAGCAAGCCATAGCCAACATGTAACATGAACAAGTAAATCTTTGTTATAAGGTACTGAAATTCGGGATAATTTGTTCCCATAGTATAACCTAGAGAAAAACTAATAGAGCTCTTTTCTAAGCACTTTACAAATATTATATTAATTAGTTCTCATAAGAAACCTGATGAACTAGGAACTATTCTATTTTGTAGATGAAGAAACTGAGACACAGAAATTAAGTATAGTCATGCACTACAATGTTTCGGTAAACGATGGACTACATATATGATGGTGGCTCCATGGATTATAATGGAGCATATGTAGAAACCTGATATGTGGCATTTGATATTGGCATTGCAGATCAAAGTAGGGGAATGATTGATGTTCAGGAATGGTGCTGGCACATTTGGTTTTCCATATTAAAAAATATACATATGAATGAAAATATACCATCTAGGTTTATTGTAAGTACACTCTGTGATGTTCGCACAATGACAAAATTCCCAAGGGCTCATTTCTCATAGTGAGAATACTTAACAAGATCTACACTCTTAACAAAATTTTCAGTGTACAATATGTTATTGTTTACGATAGGTACAGTGTTACACTGCAGATCTCTACATCTTATTCATCTTGACTGAAACTTTATGCCAGTTGATTAGTAATTCCCCTTTTCCCGCTCCCCCCAGCCCTTGGCAACCACCACTCCACTCTCTAATTCTCTGAGTTTGACTAACTTAGATACCTCATATAAGTGGAATCATGCAATATTTGTCTTTCTGTGATGGCTTGTTTCACTTAGTGTAAGGTGCTAATCCATGCTGTTGCATATTGCAGAATTTCCTTCCTTTTTAAGGTTGAATAGTATTCCACTGTGTGCATGTAACCCATTATCTTCATCCAGTTATCTCTCAATGGACACTAGATTGTTTTCACATCTTGACTATTGTGAATAATGCTGCAGTGAACATGGGAGTGTGAATATCTCTTTGACATCCTGATTCCGTTCTTTTGGATGTATACCTAATAGTGGGATTACTAGGTCATATGATAGTTCTATTTTTAACATTTTAAGGAACCTCCATGCCATTTTCCATAGCTATTGTACCATTTGCATTTCCCCCAACAGTTCACAAGGGTTCCAGTTTATCCAGAGCCTCACCAGTACTTATCTTTTGGGGTTTTTTTTTCTTTCCTTTCCTTTTCTTTTCTTTTTTTTTTGATAATAGCCATCCTAACAGGTGTGAGGTGATATCTCATTGTGGTTTTGATTTGCATTTCCCTGATGATTAGTGATGTGGAGCATTTTTTCATATACTTGTTGGTTGTTGGTATGTTGTCTTTGGAGAAATGTCTATTCTACTCCTTAGCCCATTTTTAAAATCAGGTTATTAGTTCTTTGTTTTTTTGTTTTTACCATTGAACTGTAAGGGACTTTGTCTTCCAGTTTGTAGGAATTATGTAGTATTCTTTATAATCTCCAGTGCCTAGTACAATGTTTAACATTTGATATACATTCTGTAAATAATAGTTGAGTTTTAAAATTCAGTATAATCAAAAGAATAAATACCGAATAACACACTATAAAACCATGTGATTATCAGGATGTTTTCAAAGCATACTACCTTAGTAGGTTTTGGACATGCTCTCCCTAGTGGTAGAGTACCTGGGCTTCCCATTTTAAACACAGGGAGGCTGAGGTTCTGATTGTGTGACTGCCATGTGATACAGCCAGACAAAGGCAAGAGTTCTGCTCTAGGACCAGTGAGTCCAGTGCCTTCCACCGTGCATTTCAAGCCTCTCCATGTCTGTTCCAACCACAAGAAGCTTACATGAGCTGTTCACAGATCTCCCCTTAACCATACCACTAAGATAAGGCCCCATTTATCATCAATGGAGACATGATTCCCAAGGGCAATCTTGGATATGAAGTTGTTTTCAAAGTTCCCAGAAGCACCGAAACTCATAATCAGCAACTTTCTGCAGCCTTCGTTATGAATTCTGTGGGCTGAAAAAATATTCAAGAATTTTATCTCATTGGCAGTCTTTCTTTTCTTTCTGATAGGAAGAATCTGGCCTGTAGCTATGCTTTCTCCTCTAAGATCATCAAGATATTTAACTGGTCCTTTCTCTATGCTTGGTTAAAAGTGCAACTCAAAGCTCATCTTCAACATGCTCATCGTCTTGCATTTCTTGCATTGTCATGTACAAGAATCTTAAGTAAAGAATGGTTTAGAGAAAACTTAAATGATAATTTAAAATATATTAGGCTGATTATTAGTGATGCTGATTAAAGGAAGAAAAAATAGAGATAAGGAAGAGGTGACCAAGAAACACGTGTTTTTACTTGTAGAGATTACCGGTAGATGGTCCTGTCAGTTGCAGCACAGAGCGTTTTCCCATGGGCCTTCACATTGTCTTCCTATGACAAGACTGAATGTCTTCAATCAGTTTTGATTATCTCTTTAAACTGTCTTTTCTTTTTTTTTTAAACAGAACTATTCAGTGTTCCTTTCTCTTTGGGGCTGAGGGTGTTGATATATCTCTTCTATCTTGATGATAACCTCTGGGAAAGGTCTGTGGTAAAATCAATACATGTTGTTTTGAATTTATTCATTATTTATATACAACAGCATAGCATGTTATCAAAAGTTTTATATTAGTTTGTGTGGATAACTTGGAATGTTTTTAAGGTATCAGAAGTTTTTTGTTAAAAAATTGTTTTTATTCTGCTAAAATCCCACCTCTTATAAAATTTAAAAGAAAATTTGTGTCTACATATATTTAGATCTTTCTAGATCATCACATTCACTTTTATGAAAAATTCTTTTTTTGTTGTTTTATTAAGATGTTATTTACATACAATGGAATTAAATTTTAAGTGTACAATTTGTTGAACTTTGGTAGTTGAATATAGTTGTGTGCCCACTACCACAATCAAGATAGAAAACAGTCTCATCACCTTGAAAACTTTCTTCAGGTATGTCCTTTTGCTCTCCTATCCCCACTTTCAACTGCCAGCCTCAGGTTACCACTGATCTTCATCTCATTATACTTTTGCCTTTTCTAGAATTTCATATACTTGGTATCATATACTATGAAGTCTTCTGTGTTTTCTTTCATTTAACAAGATTTTTTGAGATTCATCTATGAATTTCTTTTGAGATTCATTTATTAATATTATATTTCTTATGTAAGTATGAATCTATAGTATAGCTGCACCACAATTTGTTTATTCATTCACCAGTTAGTTGATGGACATTTGTGTTGCTTCCAGATTTGCATTATTATGAATAATGCTACTGTGAACATCTGTGTACACATTTGTGTGTAGACATGTTTTCACTTCTTTTGGAGTGGAATCTCTGGGTCATGTAATAAGTGTGTATGTACATTATTTTACAAAGTGGCTATACCACTTTGTATATTGTTCTTGCATTTTTCATTTCCACCATCAATGCATAGAAGTTCCAAATGCTCCACATTCTTGTCAACATTTGGTATTGTCAGTCGTTTTGCCTTTAGGCACTCTAGTGGATGTGTGGTGGTATCTTGTAGTTTTAATTTGTATTTCTCCAGTGATTAGTGATATTGAGCATCTTTTCATGTGCTTAGTGGCCATTTGCCTATCTTTTGTGAGGTATCTGTGCAAATTTTTTACCATTTGTTTTCATTGGGTTATTTGACTTCTAATTGAGTTAAAAGAATTCTTGATATATTCTAAATATAAGCCCTTTGTTGGGCATGTTTTGTAAACATTTTATCCCAATATGTGGCTTGCCTGTGTGTTCTTTTTTTCTTTTCTTTGAGACAGAATTTCACTCTGTTGCCCGGGCTAGAGTGCTGTGGCGTCAGCCTAGCTCACAGCAACCTCAAACTCCTGGGCTCAGGCGATCCTTCTGCCTCAGTCTCCCTAGTAGCTGGGATTATAGGTACACATCACCATGCCTGGCTAATTTTTTCCATATGTTTTTTAAGTTGTCCAGCTAATTTCTTTCTATTTTTTTAGTAGATACAGGGTCTCGCTCTTGCTCAGGCTGATCTCAAACTTCTGACCTAAAGCTATCCTCCTGCCTTGGGTTCCTGCAGTGCTAGGATTACAGGCATGAGCCACTGCGCCTGGCCTTGCCTGTCTGTTCTTTAACGATGTCTTTCAAAGAGCAAAATTTTAAAATCTTGATTAATTCATTATTACCAATTTTTAAAATAGCTTGTGCTTTGGATGTCTTATTTAAGAAATCTTTGCTAATCCAATGTCACAAAGATTTTCTCCTGTATTTTCTTCTAGAATTTAGTAGTTTTTGCTAAATTTTGGTCTGTGATCCAGGTTGAGTGTAATCCTTATGAGGTGAGGGTTGAGATGTTTTTCCAACACAGATATCCAGTTGTTCCATCACCAGTTATTGAAAAGACTCTTCTCCGTTGTATTACCTTGGCACCATTGTCAAAATGCAGTTGACCACTGTGGGTCCATTTATCGACTCTCTTTTCTATCCCAGTTATCTGTATGTCTATCTTGTGTCAATACTACACTGTCTTGAGCACTACAGCTTTATGGTTGGTCTTGAAATCAGGCAGTATAAGTGTTCCAGCTTTGTTCCTCTTTTTCAAAACTGATTTACTTATTTTAGGAACATTGACTTTTAATATGCATTATAAGATTAGTTTGTAATTTCTTTAGAAAAGTAGGGGAAAAGTTAAGGTTTTGCTTGGGATTGCATTGAAACTGTAGATAAACTTGGGAAGAATTGCCATTGTGATAGTTTTAAAATATGTCCACAAATTCTTTTATACTTTAAGAGATGAACTTATTTCCCCTCCCCTAGAGTATGGGCTGTACTTAGTGACAAACTTACAATGAGTAGAATGTGGCAAAAATGATGGAATGTGACTCCCAAGGGCAGGTCATAAAAGACAGAGTTGCTTCAATCTTGCTCCCTCTTGGGTAATTTGCTCTTGGGGATGCCATATACCATGTCATGAGGACACTGAAGCAGGGCTATGAAGAGTTCCCCATGACCAACAATTCTGGCTTCCTGCCAATCAGCACTAACATGCCAGGTGTGTATTTGAGCCACCTTGGAAGGTCATCCTCCAGCCCCAGACAAGTCTTCAGATGAGTACAGGTAGGCTGACAGCTTGACTGCAGCCTCATGGGAGACCTTGAGCCATAACCACTCAACTAAGCTACTCCCACATTCTTGACCCACAGAAACTGTGTAGATAATAAATGCCTGTTGTTTAAAACCACTGAGTTTTAGGTAATTTGTTGGTTAGTAATCAACAGCAAATGCAACCATTTTAACAATATTGAATCTTCCAATTCATGAACATTATGTGTATCTATATTTATTTAGCTCTTCTTGAATTCCTCCTTGTAATTTTTAAATTTTCAAAGTACAGACCTTGTACTTTGAAAAGTATGTTAAATGTACGTTCATTAAATGTATTCCTAAGTAATTCTGGGTTTTGATGCTATTATAAATGGAGTTTTTATACTTTTTCCCAATTGTTTATTGCTAGCATATAGAAATACAGTTGGTATCTGTATATTGTTCTTATAACCTGCACTTTGCTGAATTTGTATATTATTTCTGGTAACTTTTCTGTAGATTCCTTAGGGTTTTCTATACATGATCATGTCATCAGGAAATAAGTTTTATATGTTTTTATGTTTTACTATTTTTCCAATCTGTGCCTTTTATTTTTCTTGCCTTACTACACTAGCTAAGACCTCTAGTACAATGTTAAATAAAAGTGGTAAATGGACATTCTTGCCTTCTTGTTGATGTTAGATTGAAAGCATTGAATTTCTCACCATTGAGTCTATATCTGTAAATCCACAAATCTTTCTAGGTCTTCACATTCACTTTCAGTTTATTTTTAGTCCAGTGTGAGAAACAATCATCATAAGCCCATTTTCCCCTTAATTTTTAGTTTGTTGAATCAGTTTATAAAAAATAGACATAACTTTATAGGTGGATAGTCTCCTTGTTAAAAGAGGATTAGAAGGTATTTGTTTATATATAAGCTTTCTCCATGTGCTAAAGACTCTAGCTGCCTCCTAATGTACTTTTTTCTTAAAACAGAAGCATCATTTTATTTGGGACAGCAGTGGCTCCAACTGAAAGATCACATTGCCCAGTCTCCTTTGCATCTAGGTGTGACCATTTGACTAAGTACTGGCATCCTGGCCAGTAAGCTATAAACATACATATTGGTGAGACTTCTGGGAAGGCTCCTTAAAGTAGCATTTTGTCCTTTTTGTTTTTATTTTTTCTTGCTGCCTGGAATACAATTAAGATAGTTGGAGCTTTTTGGCTGGGCAAAGTGGCTCACATCTGTAATCCTAGCATTCCGGGAGGCCAAGGTGGGAGGATTGTTTGAGCTCAGGAGTTGGAGACTAGCCTGAGCAAGAGTAAGACCCCATCTCTACTAAAATATTAGAAAAATTAGCCAGGCATGGTGGTACACATCTGTAGTCCCAGCTACTCAGGAGGCTGAGGCAAGAGGATGGCTTGAGCCCAGGAGTTTGAGGTTGCAGTGACCTATGATGGTGCCACCACACTCTACCTGGGGCAGCAAAGCAAGGTCAAGTGTCTCAAAAATAAATATATATATATATATAGTTGGAGCTTTTTTAACATGATGAAGAAATAAACTGTTGTATTTTAGGCACTGTAGTTTCAAGTTTTCTACTTTGCAGAGTTGACCTAATCTCCCTGATGCATGATTTTCTAAAAGGAAAAGCTTAGAGCAGCTTTCTCAAACAATTTGTGAGAAATAATCTCTGATCAAATTAATTTTGTCTCTGTTCCAGTTCAATTTCCCAAGAATCAAAAGGATATCCAATGTTTTAATTGAACACTTTGATATCTTTTAGGTTAATATCCTTCTTCTTCCCTCATATGAAAGAGCAAAGAGAGCTATAGAGAGTTCAATCTGAATCATTTCTGCACTTAAAGAGTAACACAGCAAGACTCTTACAGTAACTGCCAAGGGCACATGGTTTTGTCTGTCATGAAACGAACAATCTTTTCAAGTTTTGTCATAAATGGCAGAAATAACTTTCAGTATCCCTAATTTGCATACAGATTCTCTGGGTAATAAATTAGAGAATTTACAAAGTTCCTTCATTCTTTCTTTAGCATTTTCAGTGCAAAAGAAGGAATAGAAAAATAGAAATAAGATCAATTATAGCAGGGATTTTTCCATTTTGCTCCCTACTGTGTTCCAATGTTAAAAACACAGCCTATTCACGTTTAATAATGAAATGAAGTAAGAAAAAAAAAAAAAAAAAAAAACACAGCCTGGCACGTATTAGCTTTCAGTAAATATTTGTTGAATGAATAAATGAGGCCTCAGTGGACCTTAGTACATATGAAGTTTTGTGCCGAGGCCCAGGTGCAAGGGGATGTCTGTTCCCTTGGCTCACCACTGTCATGCAAAGGCAGTGTCATTCCCCTGGGAAAGCACCACTAGTGTTTCTCTATTGCCCATTAGATGGTAGGTTTCTTGGACGTGGATACCGTCGCTCACAGGGACCCGGGCAGTGCAGCTTGGCTGTGGGTTTTTGTTCAGTCACAGTTGGCTGGAGAAAGAGATCAACACCTGGGTATCACTGCCAGGTCATGGTTTCTCACGTCTGCCTGCTGTGGTTTCAGGCTAATACTAAACAAGACCAGAGGACAGTTGAAATTTACTCTCTATGATCAAGAGTGTTTTGCATATTTTCCACCCAACAAATTAAATTCTTTATTTGCCTAATGAGCGTTATTTTGTAATTCCCTTTCTAAAAGGACTAATAATCTGAAAACTATGTATAAGTGTTTAATTAATGTCCACGTTTATTGGGGGCCTAAAAGAAAATGACTTCCTGTTGTTTCATTCTCAGACTTTTGAGGTAATAGCTTCCACTGTTGGCTTATGGAGAGTTCCTACCTCTAACCCAGAGCCATGGCTTTCAGCTGGACATGGGCCGGACATTCTCTGTTTGTCTGATCTCTGTCCCTTTTCCTAGCCAGTGTTCCTGATTCATGCTACCCAAGTGCTCCAATTCCTCTAGCTCGTCTTCCCGAGTACACACCATCTGTTCCTTTTTGCTTTATTTGGTCAGCCTGGATGGACTCCTTGCCTGCCGGAGCCCCTGCTACTGCTGTCTTCCTGACAGTGGCCCCTCCATTGACCTTTGGCTTCCCTGGCACTGAACCCTGCCGGACCCCCTTCTTAGAGTCCCCTGGCCTGCTGAGAAGCAAATCCAAGCATGTGGTCTTTTTTTAAAGTCTGTTTTTTCGCAAGGTCTGTGGGTTTCAAGAAAACTCTCTCAGAAAACCCAGTACAAGTAAAGTTTACGAGAGAATGAAAATTAAAGTTAAAAGTAATGTGTAAATGTAAGGTAGTATAATAAGCAATACTGTCTCAAAGCTTTTGGTAGTGATTAGTTGAAATGTAATGCAATAATTTTTATCTCATCTTGTCATAAATAGGGTGGTGTCATTATCAATAGGAAACTAAACTTTTAACCTCTTTATGTTTTTATCCTTTGCGAGTATCTAAAACATTTGGCAGTAGTGCTTTATTTAGCAACTTGAGGTCATGCTGGTGTGCCAGGGGCATGGACAAGTGAATTCTTCACCTTTTTGTCATATGGGAAAGTATAAACTTAGGACTGAAAAGAATGTGTCTACTTGCAACTTTCCAATTTCCCTTAAGATGATCTGAGGTCATGTATTTATTTTTGTGGAGCATTCATGTATTCACCATTCCTCCAGCAGGTACTTAAAGAGTACCTACTATGTACCAGGTAGCCTTTTAGTTACAGAGGCCAAGTAGTGATTAAAACCAACCAAAATCTTTCCCTCTCAGAGTTTTCATTTAAGTAGATGGGATGGAAATGTAAGCAAATGAGCACAAAAACCCTATTTCCCTGCCAGAATTTGTGGTCGTGTATTTGTTTATTACTGGGTAGGACATCCTAATTCTTCATTGGATTGTCCTGATGAAATTGAATACACAATTTGATAAGTGTATACGCGATTGTGGGGGCAGGGACAGACATGGACATGAGAATGAAGATCTTTAACCTTCATCAGTTTCTTTGGGGAATCTTTGTCTCCCCCCATAAAATTAAGAGCCCCTGCTAAATTGTGAACTCTTCAATAAATATAGGCAAAGATCTGCATTTTCATTATATTCTTTAAAATAAGTTATTTTTAAAATGAAAACCAATGCTGTATTATTGAGTTTATACAGTATATAAGTGTAATATGTAAGACAGAAGTAGCACAGTGGGTGGGAGAGGTGTTACATACAACTACAGTAAGTCCCCACTTAACATTGTTAATAAGTTCTTGGAAACTAGGACTTAAAGCAAAATAACCTTCAAATAACATCATTTCATTCGGTGTCATTTCATTATAATGTTGACTTAAAAAAAACAAAATGTTGTTTCACTAAAATCTGCAGTTTCCAAGAAGCTATTTACAACATTAAATGAAGACTTACTGTATACTCTTACAAGGTTCCCATATTTTACTTGAAGTAATTCAGTAATAATTCTAAGCACATTGTGGTAAGTTAAAAGTGTATATTGTAATCCTGAGGGTAAACTTGAGGGAAAAAATGCAATGAAATGTAGCTAAAAAATTAAAAGAATTAAAATGAAATACTAAATAATATTTGATTAACACAAAAGAACATAGGAAAGGAGAAACAAAGAATAAAAATACAGATAAAACAAATAGAAAACAAATAGCAAAATCCAACTATATCAAGACAAATACATTAACGTGTGAATGGCTAAATACTCTAGTCAAAACAGAGATTGTAAGGCTGATTTAAAGGCAAGAAACTGCTAAAAAGCTATGTGTAAGACACATTTTAAATACAAACACACAAAAAAGATTAAAAGTAAAAGGACAAAGAAGATATATCATGGAAACAGCGTAAGAAAGCAGAAATGACCATATTCATATCAGACAAAATAGACATTTCTATGAGCATTTCTGAAAGCACATCAGGGTACTTTGTTATGATGAAAGGGTCCATTGTAATTGCATGTGTGCCTAAAAACATCTTCCGCATACACGAACAGCTTCCAAATACATGAAGTTAAAGTAGAGCTAATGGGAGAAATGGACAAATCCACAATTGCAGTTGGATATTTTAAGACTAAAAAATAAAGTGTTTAATTTTTTTTACTTAATTCAAATCTCACAGCTCTAATTTGATCTATATTTTTCATATTTTGTTATTTATAATAACATTTTCCCATCTTTAGTTAAATCAGTATTACTATGCTGTATATACCCCATTTTCTGTTTTCCTTCCTACTAGATCTTCAGAAAAGGGATTTCTACTTTCTTGCCTCCAGTTCATTGCCTTTTTTATTATTACTGCTATATTTACTTCATATAGCTCTCTTTGTTTAAAAAAAAATTGCTACAGATAATACTACCCCTCAGAGCTCCCATTCCTCATAGCCCTGCTGCAAAAGAAGGTACTTTTCATGATTCTTACTACAGATGGATGTGTCCATAAATAGTTTATAAATAGTATAAGCTATTATTTTGTGTTTTGAAATTTTGCAAAAAGGTGAATAAAATATCATATGTATATTAAATATGTAAAATGTCATGTATATTTTTCATTCAACCCTAAATACATTAATATATGTACATGGAGTTCATTTGAACTGTATGGCCTTTCAAATGAACTAGATGTGCATGTATTCTGTTGTATGAATAACCCACTCTTTAGCTGTTCCTCTACTGAAGATACATTGTTTCTCTTTCCTCATTACTGCGTACAGCTCTGTGATTGAATATTCCTGAAAGCACGCTTCAGCTCTACTAGATATTATCAAATTGCTTCCCAGAAGGTTTGTTAACTTTACCCACCCTTAGGACTGTGTGAGAGTTCTCAGTTCCCCTCATCCTCACCAGAACTGGATGAGCTCAGATTCTTAAATCTGTGCCAATTGTTATTGTGCTTCACATTGCTCATTTTTAGATTTCAGTTCCCTAAAAACAAGAGAATAAACATCTTTTCATCAATTTTTTAGCCATTTCAATTTCCTCTTCTGAAATCTCCTTTTCTTTTGCTTCTTAGATTGGGTTGATTGTCTTTCTTATAAATGTCCAGGGTTTCTTTGTATGAATTCTAAGTATGTTCTACCAGTCTTGTTCTTATCTTTTCACTTCACTTGTGGTAACTTGTGGCACACTGTGTCTTTAAAATTACCTTGGCTACTCTGGATCCTTTATGTCATTATTTTTTAGCTCTTTTTATTGTGATATATAACATATACCAAAATATGCATAAACCATAACTGTGATGACGCTGTACAGATCAATGTAAACACAACGATAAAACCACCACACAGGTAGAGACCGCGATTGGCCAGCCCCACAGCCCACGGCGCCCCTTTCCTCCTCTCTCCCTCCCATCCTGCTCCTGAGACCCCTCCTGACACACGTGGTCATCATCTTTATGCTTTGCTTTATTGTTTTACTGTATGGTTTAGATTTATCCATCCACAGAAATTGAACAATAATGTTTGTAATCTTTTGTGTCTGGCTTCTTTCTCCCGACATGATAATTTTAAAATCTAAACCTTAAATATTCCATGTGAATTTTTAGGATTTACATTTATGTTACAACAAAACACCCTGTTAAGATTTTATTTTGTATTATATTGAATTTATGTATTTCATTTGATGAAAATTGGTTATCTTAACAATTTTGTGTCTTCCTGGTCATAGATGTGTTATCTGTAATTTTTACTAGGGTTGATTTCCTAAAAAATATCCCTTATTATACCTTTTTGATTTTCTCTTTCAAGGCCTTATACATTTTTAATTGGATTTATTCCCAAGTATCTTGCAGTTTTTATTGCTGTTACCTGCTAGTTAATTTTTTTTCCTTTATGACAGTCTGTGTTTTATCTCTGGTTGTTTTTAAGGATTTCTTTCTTTTGTTTCACTACAGTGAATCTAGGCATCAGTTTCGTTTTAGTACCCTTTTAAGGACTCTTGCATTTTCAATCTGAGGATTTATATTCTTTATTAATTCTAGAAAACTCTCAGCTGTTGTCACTAAATATCTCCTTTCTCCCATTATTCCCTCTGTCATCCACTTCTGGAACCCACCATAAGACATACACTCATGGCTCCGATCTGTGTTGATTGCCCTGTGCAGAGCCCCAGGCCTTCCCCACCCACATGGACCCTCATGGTGCATGCCCAGCAGAGCTCAGACCTGTGCGCTGTGGCGGGGAGAGGGCGGGTAGGCGGCTGTGCTGGGTGTGGGAGGAATCGGATGCTTCTCACACAGACTTAAGTAACCTGCTTCGCTGCTGCCTTCCACACTGCTTGGTGCCTTCAATCCTTGAACCTGTCAGAGTCCCACGCGACCCTCTGCAGGCATTTGAATTTACACTGCTTATATGCTGAGCAATTTAGGATTACTCAATATGCTTTCCATTTTGTTAGTGTGGTTCAGGATTACAGATGCTTTCTCTTTTTACTGACCATGGAGATTTTTCTGTTTTCATTTTCTTTGTTGTTTTGTTCTATTTTGAGAGAAGGGGCACGGAAATTATTTGAAACTAAGTCTTACACAATTCACTCTCAGCCAACTACAGCCTTCTTTTGCACCAAAACTGTTCTTATAAATGCCTTGTTCATCAAATGCCTTTGTTTGCCACATTGAGTGGCCAGTTCTAGCTTACCGAACTGTTAGCTGCATTAGACATAGTTGACAATTCCCATGTTAAAACTCTCTACTCTTAGCTTCAGTGCTACCGTGTTTTCCCGAAAATCAGACCTACTCATAAAATAAGCCCTAGCAGGATTTCTAAGCATTTGCATAATAGAAGCCCAACCCCGAAAATAAGACCTAGTGATGGGCGTGGCTACACAACGTATCTGCACAACCCATGCGTTTTGTCGAGGAGCAGTAAAGAAGACAGCAGCCCTTCTCATCTGCCCCATGAGAGCTCTATTGCTCGACATGAGAGATTGGGGCCAATAGTTCTAAAGGAAATAGAGTCACAAGAAATTCAGGATAGAATTCGGGGTTTGGAGAATTATCATGATGTTCCGGAAGAAGACGACTTAACTATATTTGAATAAATGTAGATTGTTGTACCGTACTTAAAAAAATAACACATCCCCTGAAAATAAGCCTTAGGGTGTCTTCTTGAGGAAAAATAAATATAAGACCCTGTCTTATTTTCGGAGAAACACGGTACTAAACTCTCCAAATTTCCCTTCTGTTCACTGGCAGGTCCCTCTCAGATTTCTTTATTGGCATCTCCTGTTCCATCCATCTACAAAATACTAGTGTGCTACTGAGTTCAATGCTTAGTCTTGTTCTCTCTTCCCACCCCCATATTATCTTGTCTAGTCCCATTGCCTTAAATGCCATAGAATATCCAGTGGCTCCCAAATCCTTCTCTCTGCTTTACTTTCTCCTTGAGTTCCAGATTTATTTTCTTTCCTTCACAGAACTTGTCTGAAGCTGTTTTACCTGTAGGCTTGTTTACTGTGTGTTCTCCATATTGACCACTGTAACCTCTGTAAGAGCGGGGCCTCACTTAACTTGTTCTCTGCTGTATTCTAAGTGCCTAGAACAGTGCCTGGTGTGTAGCAGATTCTCAAGAAATGTTTCCCTAATTAATTAATTTAAATTTTATTAATAATACATTGGCATGTACTTTTCTCATATTAGATAGAAAGTTGTCAAATATACTATAATTTGGTATGAATAACTTCTCTTCCAAATTCACATAAAGTTTTTTTACAAAGGAATAGCCATAGTCATTTTTACCTAGAAAACCATGGAGACTCTTGAGACATCTCTTACCATATAAATGACCTTAAAGGTGATTGATTTGTAAATGGAATTGTTAATTGCTAACTAATATTGGTGAGGAATTTAAAAATCTAGAAAAATCAATACTTGAAAAATTGATTAAATACTATGTTAATTAAAAATAAGATTTTAGATTATCTTTTCTAATAAATGTATTATGTGATTGGATCAGATTAAACATCACAGTCATCTTCTGCTATTTTCTCTCTCCAATGGCCATCTGCCAATAAGGGTAACCACAGAGTTAGTACAGTGTGAAAGTGTTTTGATAATCAGATCTTTTATGGCTTTTTTACAAGATGAAGACAATGTTTTTAAAATATTTTACCAGTACTTTTGAGAGTTAAATGATCACTATTTTGCTAGCTCTTCTAATTCAATAAAAGCACAAATTTGTTTACTGATTATATTAGTTTTTTCTTGATTTGTACTGCTTAGTATTCTGCAATTTGGTAGAGATTTTTGGTTATCATCTAGCACTACTAAAAGTAAATTTAAAAAAAAAACATCTGAAATGTTTTGTGGCTGTTGATTTTTGTGTTAAATATATTCTTTAAAATGGTATTCCATTTAAACAACCCAGTTGGACTCTTTTCTTTTAGATTTCCGGTTTGTGCTATGATAGCAAAATGTTCCAAGTTCATCAGGTGCTCTGCGTCCCCAGCTGGATGGCAAAGTTCTTTTCCTGGACGCTGGAGCCCATCTTCTCATCTTCAGAACCCACCAGTGAAGCCAGGATTGGGATGGGAGCCACGGTGGACATCCAGAGACAGCAGAGGATGGAGCTGCTCGACCGGCAGCTGATGTTCTCTCAGTTTGCACAGGGGAGGCAGCAAAGGCAGCCACAGGTAAAGCTGATAACAATCACTACAAATTTAAAAATATTCCTTGGCCCAGGTAAACTTTCCCCTCTGATTGCGTGTGTGGTAGAGCCTACATTTTATTCTTGTGCATTACGATGTGGATGTTGACATGTTTCCAAATAGAATGTAAGTCTCTGTTAGTGGCTATTGTTAGTTTTTTAAAAAGTTGCAAAAATAAACTGCAGCTGAAAGATTGGTCAAACTGGACATTCTTGTTCCACTTATATTAGATAAGCATTATTTCTTAGAGAAACACCAACCTAGTTAACAAGATGGGCTATTTATCTGTTTTTATAATCTTGTAAAAGCCACAGTGTCTTCCTGTTAAAATGCTAATTATGTGCTGTGGAATGAAGAACAAATGTAAAACATCTTGATTTTCCTTAATTCAAATGAAGACAATACGAAGATAAGAAAATTTTCAAAAGAACAACCAAAGAGCAAATCAAATAAATACTGTGTTTTCTTAACCTTGTTACCAATAATCAGGAACCATTGCACATTTATCTACAGATACTATTGTATCCAAACAATCTGATCCAAACAACTTGTCTTTGAAGGGAGGCAAGAGAAAGAGGGTTACTGTATGTCAGGCTGAAACCTCAGGCCCGATCTTTCTTGGACACTTCTGTGATCCAGAGCACTGGGCTCTTCATTTCTTGCATCCATCTTCTTTACCCTCTGGGGTAGGAGGAGATGGTGCTACTCTCTCGTGCCATCTCCCTGTCTCCTACCAGCATTGGGTGCGAGAGTTAGGTCCACAGGTCTCACAGTGGTTTGGAAAAGTGGAATCCAGTCTGAAGTAGTTAGTGTCCCATTGGAGACACGGGTCCCAGAGAGGAATGGAGTGGAGTCTACAAGAGAAAGAAGCAACAGTTGTTTCCTAAAGATGTGTTTGAATTTGAGGTGAGTCCAGAACATACCATGAAGATGTATGGTATGTATTTGAAGATAGAGGACGGGACGGGCATGTCTCTCAGAGAGGTGGAAGCTGGGGGTGCAGGTGATGGGATCACCTGTGCAGGGATGGGAGCAGGAGGCAGGGAACTAGGTGAGTTCTGTCGGAAGAGGACTACATCCAAGATGAACATAGACTATAGATGTAGCCTTGTATTTAGCAGGAGGCGGATCCTGCAGGGAAACTGAAGGAGGAAGGGAAGGTATGAGAACTCAAAATGATCAGTGTCAGGAAACTGAGAAGTGGGGAGTGTAAATATTTTCCAAGTAGAAGGGGCAGAGCTTGTGAGGGAGAGAAAAAAGCAGGGCATGACTCTGAGGTTTCTGGCTAAGATAACAGGACAGGTGGATGGTAGTTCTATCTCACCAATATCAGAAGAGCAGATGTGGGGGAAAGGTGTTACCTGAGGTACCTGGGGAATACCTGGGAATAGGTTCCCCATTAGAGGGCTATGGATCTGTGCTCATGAGCACACCAGAGAAGCTGGGTGTCTCAGGTTGGCTTCCCCAGGAAGATTGTCATGCATGGAGTTTATTACAGAACACTGTCAGCATCAGCATCTTTGGGGCAGGGCTGGTGAAGAAAACAAGACTGGACAGAGGCAGAAGTTGAACTGCAGTCACAACAGAGGCTTCAGCTCATCTTACAGAGTGCTGTGGCTGCAAGAGCCCTTGTGAGTTGTCCCAAATTGGGGGCAGGGGGCTAAAGTATTAAACCTCTCACAGCCAGCCGTTGGGGGCAGGTGGCAGAACCCGAGCAGATCAGCTCTCCCAGCTGCATGATCGGCTCTCCCAGATGCATGCTATCCACCAAGAGAGCCTCAGTTTACAACCTCAGGTGCCAACTCCCCTAGCAGCTGGAAGACTGGGCTCTTCCGTCCTGAAGGGGGGGAGGATCTAGGCAGCGTTAGAGCATCCACGCTCTGGCCCTGTGCTGCTGGGGGCTTCTTGTTTTACTGCGTCCTCAGGGCAGCTCCTCCAGGGCTCCAGTGGGACTCTCTGCCTTGAAGGGAGAAACCTTCAAGAAGATGGTTAGCAGGATGAACTACACCCCTTCTGCTGACACTGGTCTCAAGACCATCTTCTCCTTCCTCTGCTGTCCGCCCTGGAGTCCCTGCACTGTCATCTGGAAGGCTTACTTGCTAAAGTGCTGCAGACCGTCATCCCTTGTGGTCTCAGTCTCTGGTCTCCAGACCCTTCTTGGGTTGTGTCTGCCACATGTGTCCATTCGCCATGAAAATTGGGCAAGGGAACACCAAGAGATAGCCCAGTGGATATCCTGGATGACAGACGCATTCTTCCTTGCCCCTTGTTTTGCCAGTAGTTTTGCTTGTTCCTGAGGGCTGGGGCTGATTACTGCTGCCAGGATCATGGCTCCACTCTTGGCTGCTAGTCTTCTGCACTAAGAAGCCCACAGTGACCAGGGAACAGCTGTTACTTAAAATGTAATGGGATTCTTGCTGTGTCTCCTGGTGGAAGTGTCCCCACCTGTGAGCCATGCTCTTGTGAAACCTAGAGTTGCAGGGACAGGAAGCCCAGTTGCCCAGGTAGGTTGCCAGGAGGGAAGGTAATCAGGGTCACTTATTGTCAAGGCCCCTGTGCTCTACCTGTAGGGACACAGCACCCACATAATGGCTGTTGATTTAGGGCTAAACTGTGACCTAGAGCATTGAGTGCCATCCTTGCAGGATGTTGTCTCCAAGCTGGTATTTCACCTGCACCCTCACCTGTCTGTGATTGGTCTGGCAGGCCAGCAGCTCCTGGGTCTTGTGGTGTGTGTGATGATCCATATGCCCTATGGTCTTGCCACTGCTGTTCCCCCTTTGCTGTAAGGGGGTCTTTTGGTCTGATGTGATGTTATTTGGGAACCCAGTCAATAAATCAAGCATTCTGTAAGCCCTCAAACAGTGGTGCTGGCTAACAAAAGAGGCAGAGAGACCTATAACTGGAGTATGTGTCGATTCCAGTTAAGATGAACTGCTGCCTGCCTTAGTTTGCTAGAGCTGCCATAAGAAACCACCATAGGCTGGTGGCTTAAACAATAGAAACTTACTTTCTCATGGTTTTAAATGCCGGAAATTCAAGATGAAGATGCCAGCAGGTTTGGTTTCTAGTGAGGCCTCCCTCTTTGCCTTGCAGATGGCTGCCTTCTCACCGTGTCCTCACGTGGCCTTTCCTCTACGTGCGTGCTCCTGGTGCCTCTTCTTATCTGGACACCTGTCCTGTTGGATAAGTCCCACCCTTATGACCTCATTTAACATTAATTTCCTCCCTAAATACTCGATGCGTATTCCTGTCTGTGTCCACTCATCTCCTGCTTCGGTCTCCTTGTCCCCATCCTCCCAGTTCCCTGACCGACCAGCCAAGGCACCTGCCATGCCCAGGGAGTCTATACGTGTTATTGCCTCTGGCCACTTCTCTTTCCACAGAGTTGACAGCGGAGTGCACCACCCAGCTCTGCCCATTGGGGGTCCCCTCATCACCAGCTTTCAGGGTTACCCAGGGTAGAGCCATAGTACAGCCATGGTCCTTCAGCTGTCACTTGTCTCCCAAGCCAGCCTATCCATGAACCACATTTAACTGTTTCCCCCTCTGTCACTTGGTCATGAGGGGCCCACCCTCACATGGGTGTGAGCGAGGAGAGGTTGTGGTACGGCAGAGACCAGCAGGGTGGTCTGGCGTGCCTGCTGCGGCGGCTCACCTGTGCCCTCTGGCCCTGCCAGCGCTGATCCCACATGCCCATGTCCCTCTGACCATGGGTTTCTTTTGGGCCCACTTGGCCTGATAACTTGATGGGTCTCCACTGCAGACTACACACTCCTTTTCTAGCACATGGATGGGCACTCCTTGTTCCAGCCTCAGTTTTGTGCAAGTGTCTAATTCTCGGCTGTGTGTGCGTGCCCTTGCTCAGGGACCCTAGGGACCTGCCTTGTGGTTCTCCTTTTGTGGCTTGCTATAAACCGTGTCTTCCCCCATCCCAGATACTTGGAGCACTACAGGGTCTGCCATGTTGCACAGTGAATAAAACAGACCCAAAGCCCTGCTTTCCTGCCTGGAGTGTGCATTCCTGCCAGGCACCTGTGAAATGACACAAACCTTATTTGTGGCTGTCCCCATGTCTCACCAAACTCCTCCATTTTCATAGGTTGGTTTCCCACGTATAGTCTGGAGTCCAGAGCAGGACACCAGTCCCACAGCTCTTTCCGGAGCCTTTATGTTAAGTGGTCTGCTGGGTAGCAGGGGGCATTTTACTTATTTATTCCTAAGCTTACTGGATTCTCTCTTAGTATCCAGACATTTATATACCTAAATCTCATTGGCTTAGCCTCCTGCTAAATGTCTTCACTAGGCTCTGTTAAATCATTTGTCTTTAGGTTTTATTCATATGCATATGATAAATCACCACATAGAGAACTCTTCCATTAAACCACCACTGAAGAAATTATCTACTGTGTTTGCGTGCATGCATGAGAACTATATATGGTACAGGTATATTGGAATTTACATGAGGGGAAGTTTATATTCCCTCATTTTCAACAAGTAAATACTTAGTGCTTATATGCTGTGGATGCCACTATGGAAAAGATGGCCCAGTCCTCTTCTTGATGGAGCTTAGGTCCTGTCTCTTGCTGAGTTACTGTGTTTCACTCTTTATCAGTAAGAAGACCACGATCCTGTTTTGTGCCAGTCAATATACTAAGTACTTTGCCTATGTTATCTCACACTTTTTGCTGGTGTCAGCCTTGAGAGATGCAGGTTTTCCTTCATGACCCCTGAGGCTCAGAGGAACACTTCCTTGCCTGGGGACACGCAGCTGCTGATGGGTACCAGGGTTGGGACCCAGCTGTGTCTGACTCCAGGGCCTCTGCTCCTGATCCCTACGTCATGCCCCTCCCCACTGAGAGTCCTTGGTGATTTCTTTCCACCTTTTATCATTAGCCGGCAGGAAACTCAGTGCCTTCATGTTTAATCAAAGTTCTAACCCAGAGTTAGAACTTTTGCTTCTATCTTCTTCTGTCTGTTTCAAAAATATTTGTTTGTTTTAATGCCCCTATATCTTTTATTGTAGGCAACCTCATATTGTATTACTACATTTAAAATAAATCTAATATTTGTTTAAAAACTGTTAGTTTTCAGATATTTTTCGTAGAACTTGGAGTTTATGTGGTCAGAAAATCATTCAGTTAATAATTACTATACATTCAAAATGTATAGTAAATGTATACATTACTATACATTCAAAATGATCTGTCTGCAGTTTTTAATCTCAAGCATTCCGAAATAACACTCAAGTCCCGCTTCGATTTGTTCTTTTGATTGCTCTTGCCCATTTCTGTCCAGCTCTGCTTCTGTTCATCTCACCGTCCGGCAGCTGCCTGGCCGCTCCCCACCAGCCCTGCCTGTGCTCTGTGGGCACAAGAGAAGTAAAGAACGTGTGATTTCCCTTGGTGAGTTTGGGGGGCTCAGGCAAGTACACTTGAAATAGATGAGTGTCTAAGAACTATGAAATATCCACTAAAGAACCCATGGCAGTAAGAATCCGAGGGGAGCCATGAGCATGGACTGGCGCTGCAGAAGACGGTCCCATGGATGGGCAGGACTTGAGTGGGTAGAAGGCACTGGGCAGGTCACTCCAGTAGGGAAGCGTGGAGGCGATGATGGAGGTGATAATGAGACACTGGAAGGGAAAGGCCTCCAGGAGCCCTGTTTGATTGAAAGGTGGGAGGAGATGTGGCGAGAAATGGGAACTGATACAGCAACTGATAGTGGAGGGAGGTATTTTTAAACCCAGCAGCAGATTTTGGTTTGGACATCGGAAGCTGTGAAAAGTGGTTTATTCAGTAACAAATGTAGGACATTTATCTGAGAAAACTTTGCTTTATTTCACCATGTAGACAGATAGGAGAAAGGGGAGACCAGTAGAGGGCCAATAGAGGAGGAGAAAAATAAAAGGTGATTTTGAAACTCCAACTCGCAGGTGGAGGGATGCCTAGGCAGGGAGGATGCCCATCTCTTTACCCCTCCTTCTCTATTATCCCTAAATAGAGGGTTTCCTGAGGCTCAGCCCTGCGCCTGCTGAGGTGCTCACCCCGGCGCTCAGCGGGGACCTCCCCAGTCCCTGGCTCCACCACTGTGTCGCTCTTGGCTCCTGGCTTTAGTTCCATGGACTGCCCTCTCTCAGGGCTCTGACCTAAACTGGGTGCCACAGGCTCTTGAAACATGCCATTTCTCTGCTAAATTTGCTTCTTCTCACTCCCTACTTTGATGAAAAGCTCCATCATTTACCCAAAGGCCCAAGCCTCTGGCTTTACCCTAGACATCTCCCACTTATGCCTCCCTACCCCGAGTGTCCTCCCCTCGTTAAGTCCCGTAGAGTCTTTCCCCGGTGTGAGCCCATCATTGATCCCCACTCCCAGAGTCAGGCTGCCCCCGTCGTTTGCTGGATTTCTGTAGCAACCTCTTCCCTGCTATCTCTGTCGCCAACTGCCTGCCTCCCCCCACTGCACCCCACAAGTCAGCCTCCACCAGTGATCTCCTCCATATGTGAAAACACACATCTGACCGTGTCGCTCCTACTCTAATCCCTCAGTGCCTCTCTGTAGCTTTCAAGCTGGTTAAAACACAAGGCCCCAGCCTGCTTTTTACCCCTATCTCCTTTCTACAGCCCATATACAAGTCCTATTTTTTGAAGAGATGGGGTCTCACTCTTGCTCAGGTTGGTCTCTAACTCCTGAGCTCAAGTGATCCTCCTGTCTCGGCCTCCCGGAGTGCTGGGATTACAGGCATGAGCCCCATGCCCAGCCACAAGTTCATTTTTGAAAGGAGCTTCAGTGGCAAGGTGGGCTGGCGGGCTCACTTGGTAACGATGGAGAAGCACGTGAGCTAGGGATGGGGGAAGATAAACATCACTTCTCTTCCAGTCAGCTGGCCTTGTTCTGGGCCATCGGTCATCACGCCTGCACTCTGAAAAGTAACTTTTACTGCCTTAAAGTAAATATGACCTTACCTACCAAAAGCACTTATAATCCACTGTGGGTATGTACAGACTCTGTAGCTCTGAAGGACAGTGACCGTGTGGCAGCTCTGTGGACCTTGCTACATTGGAGCTCGAGACCCAAGTGCTGACAGGGTCAGGGTGCAGTTGTCCCACATTCGTCACCAAGCTCAGTAGTGTGATACCGTTGCCAGATGAGCCTTCCCCTCTTACAGATCTTTCTGGGCACTTCCACTAGTAGTTACCATCCAGAGCCTCTGTGAGCGCCTTGTGGGCCTGTGGCATAGAATATCACTGTCCTCTGTGTGTCCCCTTCCTCGTCTCCCTCCACACCCATAGTGCCCCCTTCTTCTGTACATTCATGTGGGAACAACGCGTTAGATGCACGTTAACTCTGCTCTCAGCAGTCCTTGCCCTCTGACTCACTCCTCTCCGCCAGCAGAGTTGCCAGCTTCAAAGCGGGTGACATCTCAGAGTCATTTTGCTACTTGCAGCTGTGGATCGTTTTTCCACTGTCAGGGCCATTACATAACTTTTCATGCATTTGTGTTTTATTCATCCTCAGTAGTTATGTGAACTCTTGAGGGGCAAGAACTGTTTTACTTATTCTTGTCTTTTTTGGCTCAAATGTAGTGTGCCGCCCTGGGAGAGTAACTGAGACACCACCTGGGCCTGCAAGACGTTTTTGGCCAGCCAGGGGAGGATGGCCGAGGTCATGCTAAGCGCTGGGTTTCTGTGGGAGTGCAGCCCTGAGGCCAGAATGTGGTGGTGGCCAGGTCTCCCCAAGGGGTTCAGCAAAGGTTTTAGGGGATTCTGAAAAAAGCCAACACTGGGTAGGCATTTCAGTCACAGGGGACCTCGTGAGAAAAGGCACAGGTGCTCAGAACAGCTGTGAGACAGCAAGGAATGCATTTGCCTAAGATCGCAGTTGCCGTAAGGCAGAGGCAGGGAATAACGAGGCTGGGAAGAGAGCAGCAGCCAGGACATAGGGACGCTTAGACTAAACTAAGAATGTTTTTGTGGGAGGTCGTTGAGTCCTTTTAACCAGGAAAGTAAGATTTGTTTTTAAAAAAGATTGCTGTGGCTGTAATATGAATGTTGATTGAAAAGGTGATATTAGAGGAAGATGACCAGCTGGGAGATGACAAAGATTCTCTATGGATTCAGGATATTGTTTGTGGTGATGAGATGGAGGTTGCTTAATGAATCATAGTAATTGACCAAGTCAAGCCTTGCAGAGCCTCTCTGCATTCAAACCTCCAGAGCAATCATTGGACTCTCCTATAATAACAAACATCTGGTGGGGCACAGTGGCTCACACCTGTAGTCCTAGCATTCTGGGAGGCTGAGGTGGGAGGATCACTTGAGGGTAGGAGTTCGAGACCAGCCTGAGCAAGAACAAGATCCCATCTGTACAGAAACTAAAAAAATTAGCTGAGCATGGTGGTTAGTGCCTGTAGCCCCAACTACTAAGGGGACTAGGGCTAGAGGATTGTTTGAGCCTGGGAGTTTAAGGCTGCAGTGAGCTATGATAATGCCACTGTACTCCAGCCCAGGCAGCAGAGCAAAACCCTGTCTCTCAAAAAAAAAAAAAAAAGAAAAAGAAAAAAGAAAAGAAAAAGAAAGAAAACCACAAACATCTGAACAGTGGAGGTGCTACACGAATCTCCACAGTTTCTCATTGCCTGTTTCCCTCATTTTGTTGGCCATAATGGAAGAAATCCTATGTGCTATAATAAAATAAATATCTGTTCTCTGCCTCTGGTTCTTAGCAGGCAGGACCTAAATCCCCTGGAATCTCCACAGTGATAAATAAACACCTTTTATGCTACAGAGAAGGCTGGGGGACCCTGGGAGGCCTTGGGATGAGGTCTGGCTTCCAGGGGAACCAACTGTGTGATGAGAGGGTTGGCACTTTCAGCCCCACCCACCCCCGAGCCTCTGTGGAGAGGAGAGGGGCTGAAGGTTGAGTTGATTACCGCTGCCCAGTGATGTGATCAGTCATGCCTATGTAATGAAGCCGCCATAAAAACCCAAAAGGACAGGGCTCAGAGAGCTGCTAGATGGCTGGCTATGTGGAGGTGTCCAGAGGGCACATGGGAGCTCTGCGGCACCCTCCCCCATACCTTGCCGTATATATCTCTCCATGTGTCTGTTCATCTGTATCCTTTGTGATAGTCTTTCTAATAAATGGGAAAACATAAGTAAAATGTTTCTCTGAGTTCTGCGAGTGGTCCTAGCAAATTACTCCAAGAATGGGAGTGTGGGAACCCTATTTTATAGCCACTTTGTCAGAAGCACAAGTCACAACCTGGGGCTTGTCATGGCATCTGAAGTGGGTGGCAGTCTTGTAGGACTGGGATCAATCTGTGGGATCTGGTGCTACCTCCAGGTAGATAGTGAGAGTGGAGTTAAGTTGTAGGACACCCAGTCGGTGTCTGCTGGAGAAAATCCCCCAACATATCTGGTGTCGAGTGTTGTGTTGAGTAGTATGTGAGAGTAGAAATGAAAAAAAACGGTTCATTGTTTTTCTTTTTTCTCCCCCAAGACGTAAACTTTATTTATAATCAACTAATAATGTATCGTGGGAGAGTGGTTTATAAAAAGTACAGCACATCATTTTAAAGTAGCTGGGGTCCTATTTTGACCTCAGAAAAACCTATAAATATGACTTAAGAGTAGCAAAGCTGGAACTAGCTCCAGGTTTCCAGACTCCCTGCCCATTACTCTTACCATTATTACGTCAAGGGGAACTGCCTGGTCGGGATGATGGAAAGAGTAGGTTAAAAAATAATCCAGAATCCTCAGAGTGTGTGTGGTGTCTTCTTTCTGGGAAGAGTTTTGGCTCCTTCAGCTCCCAATACCACTGTGAGGATTTGTCTGCATGTCCTGGCTGATTGATTGAAAGATCTGTTTATTGTTTTTCTAAAGAAATGCACACGAAATATAAAGTAGCATGTAATGACAAGAACAAGGGGTTTGCAGTTAGGGAATCCCAGGTTGACAGGGAGATCAATCTGGGATTGATTATGTAATCTATATAATACCATTGTTATGAGGATAAAAAATTATATAAAATTCCATGCCAGAAGGATCTATTAAATGTTAGTTATTATCATAGCATTGGGCATCCGTTTGTGGCCCTCAGGTAGTTTGAGAGATAGTTCTGATTTGGGAGCTAACCTGGTAGTTATTACTCTTAAAAGCTTGTAACCTTTAGCACAAGGGTCAGTAGGATGTGGCTCATGGCCCAAACCACTAGTTTTTGCACTAGTCCTAGAGATGCAGAGAATGGTTTCTACATTTTAAGTGGTTGTATAAGTATCTACATAATATCCTTGATTTGATTTTACCTCTTGGTCTTCAAAGCCTAAAACATTTAATATCTGGCCCTTTACAGAAAAAAATTTTCCAGGCTCTTCTTTAGAAGATTATGTAGTCAGCAGCTTTCAAGCAACTTTTTTTCTGGGAAATCTGAATTCTGTCTGAGTTTTGGTCATATATTATTTGTGTGAACCACCATTTTCTCTGTTGGCTGATGCTGATAATGCCACAACATAAACGGGGGGATAAGACTTTCCATAAGGTATTTCTGTAAAATTTCCATTTATTTTGGAAGCAGAATTAAGGTAAAGCCCACTGTGAATGAATCATGCTTGGTATAAGCCTCGTGGGACATTTGCCAACAAAGCGATGGAGTCATCGGTGCTCCTTTTTTCAATACCTGTTCATATCATCAGGCTGTCCATTGTCTCCTGCTTGATCATCACCTGCAAAGAAAGAGGATGCTGAGCCTAGAGCATCTCTCTGTTATTCACACGTGCTGTTCAGCTTTGTTCGCGGTGTTTGATTGAAGTGAGTTAGCTAGACACCCTCCCTTAGCAACGTCTTGTGGCTGTGAAAATTGTTTCTCTCTTTATCCACTCCCAGCAACAGTTGTTAGGTGCTATCATGAGTCAAATCTGCCTGTAAATCACGAGAGTTTCTGTCGTTATTCTGTCATATTTTTAATTGAATAAAATATTTTTGGTGTCTTAGAAGCGCTCTCAGGTCCTTGAGATTTTTTTAAATCTTCAACAACTCTATCGAGATAGAATTCACATACCATATAAGTCGCCCAGTTAAAGTATACAGATGAATGATTTTTAATATATGCACAAAATTGTGCAAATATCACTACAATCAATTTTAGAACCTTCTTGCCACCCTGAAAAGGAACTCTGTACCCATTAAGCAGTCACTCCCCAATCCTCCCATCTGCCCAGCCCTAGGCAAACACTAATCTACTTTCTGTCTCTATAGATTTGCCTGTTCTGGACATTTCATATAAATGGAAACGTACACCAGCCGGTCTTTATGACTGGCTTTCCTCGCTTAGCATCTTGTTTCCGAGGTTCCCCCCGTCACAGCATGCGTGTCAGTGCCATCCAGCTGAACCGGTTTCTGTCACTGCCCCTTCGTCTGGAGAGCTCCTGAGTAAGCTTCCAGTTGCTCTTGGCCTCACCAACACTCCCATTTTCATTACATCTATTCCATGGGATACACTCAATGCCCACCGTGTGCAGGCCAGGCTCTGGGTTGTCCCCCAGTGAACTAGGCAGCACGATCCTCCCTCTCCCTGAGCTCAGAGGGGAAGAGGCAGTTACAGGGCAGTAAAACGCCATGAGCGCTGTTCTGGGAGAAGCGCCTGGCCAAGACAGGGAGAGTTGAGAAATAGTGTCTGGAGGAAGTGCCACCTGAGAACTCCGTATGTTTCTCCACCTCTGGGGGTGGGGGGGTGCCCCTGTGTTGCAGAGAAGTCCAGCCAGCATTCGCATGTGTCCCAAGCTTAGATGAACCAAAGCACCCTCAGAGACAGCAACTCAGAGACAGCACGTGCCACACTTCTCGGCACTTTTCCTTTTTAGTTATGCTCTTTCACTTTTTAGGCAGTTTGATTTGAAAGCCATTCTTGTCAAGTTGGGGTGCTTCTTTGTCAACAAAGCAATCTAATCAGTTAGAGGCAGGGTTTTTTTATGACTTTTCTTGTTTCATGAGTTTATAAGTGTATAGTATCAAATGTGGAGTGAGTTACTGGTGCTTAGTTGATAAAAATCTGCAAATTAAGTGAAAATTTTCAAGTGAAGTTAAAACTAAGCTGTTTATCTCAATCTCCACCTCCTTGCAGAAATTACTGTTATGTTTTTGGTGCTTCTGTAGTCAATCATACTGACCTTTTTGGTGAAATTCAGAACAGAAAGATAGGATCAGTCTAAATTCTAATCCTTCTCCAAGATTGACTCATTAAGTGACCTTGAGAAAATCATTTCTATTTTCCATCTGCCTTGGTGTCTTCATGAGAAAGAAGAATGTGGTAGAATCTCATGATGGTTGAGTTACTTGGCATTTTTGAGATATAAAAGTTATAGGTAATGCTAATAATTTTGCTCGTTTTTTCCTTTTATCACTTTTTGGTTCCTTTTTAAAACCATGAATGAGTTTAGAAATATACTATGAAGCAGCATAATGTTTAACTGGGTTATATTAGAAAAATCATTCTTATAATCATTTTGTGCAGTTTTTCTCCCACAAAAGCTATCTCTATGGGACTTCAAAACCAAAGAATGCTTGCAGTGCCAAACAAACCACTGGGGTACCCATGAGCATCTCAGGAAAAATTCTTCTGCTCATCTGGAGAAGGCTTGGATTTCATGGAACCCACCCCATCCTCTGCCCCCCAGAGTTCAGAGCCCGCAGCCCTGTGCTGTGGGTGACAGACATGGTTTTGTGAATAAATCAGCCAGGGCCAGGAATTTCCAGAGTCGTGAGTCATGAGCTCCCATCCAAGATTAGAGCGCAGAACAGCCATACTGAGATTTGGTAAGATCATGTATGTAAGTGATAGAGAGGTATACGCAGGCACATTAGAGTGCAGACCAACCATACCGAGATTTGGTAAGATCATGTATGTAAGCGATAGAGAAGTATACACAGGCACGCTGTGCCCGTTCACAGGGGAGGTGGGCCGGGTATGGGCTTAGGATCGGGGAGGTGGCTGCACCCCACTTCATTCCACTTCACTCCTCTGCATCTGCCCCCCTCATGTGGACATGGTCAGCTGCTATGGTTCTGGGAGGGCGGCTGCCCATGGCGCTCACGTCTTGTTGGAGACTTGCGTTCAACACAGGTGGCATTCGTGAGAGTATAGGAGAGTATACGGTGGAGACGGTCATATGGGCGTCAGCCCAGGGCCCCGCCTGCATCCGCTCTGGCACGTGGCCCTCAGGCTCCTGCTGGAGCAGTGATGATCTCTTTTTGAGAGAGGACTGCTTGGCTTTCAGGATACTCTTTAGTTGACTGATTAGGAAGAGGCAATTAATAACTAGCATAAGGATCATCTAGTCTAGCTTTCCATTTACGGATGAGGACCCAGACTCAGTGTTTTATTCTGTCTGGAAATGGTAGTATAACTGAGTTCTGTGGACGTTCAGCAGACAGGAGAGCAGGAAGGGTTTGGATTGTAGACAAAGACGCCAACTACAGATATGTAATGAGCTGGGCCCCATATACACAGTCAAAGGGAACTGGAAAGGGCGTTTTAGTGACAGGGACAATGTGAGCAGACATAGCTGCCATCAGTGGAGGACACAGAGAGTAGAAAGAGCATGCTGAGGGGAGGTGAGAAGTAATTTAGGACGAGCCTGGTTTTGCTTCAAAACAGGACAGAATAATTTAGACATGATGCCTTAAGATTTTTGGTTGCGGCGGTGGCATTGTGAGAGGGCTTACAATGCAGATTCATGTGCCATGGTGTGCAGGTTGGATTGGGAAGTGGTAGTGGCAGTCATGTCATCCAAGAAGCTGTTGGCATAATCTCAGAGTGCAACAAGGACCTAAACGGCAGACCCCATTGAAAGGAATGAAAGGTCCTTGAGAGTTGGCTGGATTTGATAGAGAGGAGAAAGCTGAGTCCAAAAGCACCACAGGGTTCTGGGCAGTGCCAGCCTGACACGAGCCTGAAGCCTGCCCTGGCACGGCACCTGCTGAGGACGAGTACGGGAATGAGAGGCAGTCTCTGAAGACATAAAAATAGGTGAACTCTCTGAGGGAGGAAACGTAAAAGGAGGGGAAATCTTGAGTAATCCCCAATCTCATTTTTAATAAAGAGTTTCACCTGTTCTGTCAAAACATTTACTGGTAGCAAGCATCAGAACAAATTTTAATTTTGACTTTTATTTAATGATTTTTGTGTAGAACCACAATTAGGAAGGAAAAAAAAGTGACCACAAACTTGGCAGACGAAGGAACGAATGAAGGAAGAGGGAAGCAAAAGATTTATGCAGGAATCGGTAATCTATATACTGAAAGATGCTCTTTCACATTTCTTCAGTGTGGCTGTCTCACGCCCTTACCCGTGCCGTCCTTACTCTAACTTGTGTTCAGAGTTCACGAGCTTGGGAATTGAATAGAGAGTAGAGAAGCTGTAAAACAAGGCCTCGGCGTGCTCTTCCTACGCCGGAGCCCCCACACCACCCCTGCACCACCTCCTCCTCCTCCGGAAAAGGATTGAGCATTCTCATTCTCTATCAAAATGAAAACCACACCCCCCCCCCCAAAAAAAAAAAAAGAGTTAGGACATCTTTGATCCTGATGTCCCTGGAGGAAAGGATCCCCGTTCGGGGAGTGAGGTTGGTCAGTCAGCTCTTTAAAAAGCAAACAAAAGCCAGGACACTGGACAGATTACTCAGCCGGCAGCAACCCCGGTGCCACGCTCCCTCCTCGCAGCCTCCTGTGACAGTCACCCCAGTCTGCGCCAACAGAGCCGGGAGGGCAGGGGCAGCATCCCTCGCCCAGATCCTGCTGCCAAGGTGAGTGGCCAAGCCACCCTTGAATCCCACTGCTCTTCCTCCAGACTGCTGTCCCAGCACCGCTGTGGCTCCCAGACGGAATTTACCAGATGCCATACTTTGTTGAAACAAAGGGAAAATGCACGTGTGTCTTGAGTTTGCAGCTGATGCTGAAACTAATTTAACCTATTGTTAAAACTGCACCCATGTCTCAGGAGACATGAAATCACTGTGTTAGGGGTCAGCCCTCTCAAGAGAAATGTCGTTAAACAAGACCCTGGACATATGTCTGTTGACTTATATGCCAATTGAAGTGTCCCCTGCAGGGACTGTTGTGTCACATATTAGGCTCTCGCATAGCTTCCTGAATATATGCTGTAGACGTCTTCATACCCACCTCTCCTCACTGCCACCCCCAGTCAGTCCCTAGAACACCGCCTGTGGCCTTTGGAACTCCAGCAGACTAGAGCCACAAAGAGGAAGAAGTGATACGGCTGATGACAGCCATATCATCGGAAACTTACATCTCCCAAGCCAAAGGGCTCTCAAAATTGAGCAACAGGTTGTAATGTATCTCCTGATCTTACTACTGGGGAAACTGCCTTCTATTGTGCTGAGAAGAGTGGTACAATTTGAGGTATCTTAGCCCCCAAAACTGATCAGTACAATAAACCACAAATAAAAAGTGAAACTGAGCACTATAAAACTAGCCTAGAATTTTGTTCAAGCGATCATCTACGTTCCCTCTAGTTTGTTGTTTTCTCCAATACCTGCTAAGAGTGCTGCTAAGCAGTGCAGAACGGTACAACATACCATTTTTATAGCATTTAGTACAAAGGTACATCACATAGTTAGATTCAGTCATCTGAGTTTGTCTAAGGTTCACATTTTTAAGGCATTAACAATGAATCAAGTTTTTCAAATATGCAATAGAGTTCATTCTGAGCCCGGTATTACCCTCCCATCTCTTACCTAAATGATGAATATATTGCTAGTTTGTGTGGTGGTGATAGTGAGCTTTGTTTGGATTTTTGTTTTGTTTTTTCCCAGTTTTGTAACAAAGCTTTTGCTGATGACAGCAGCCTACAGTAATATCTCTTTCCTCTATGTTAGTTGCACTTACTATTATAGTCACGTAACATATAATGACATTTTTGTCAACATTGGACCACACATATAGCAGTGGTCCCGTAAGATTCTAGTGCTCTATTTTTACTCTACCTTTTCTGTGTTTAGATATGTTTAGATTCGCACTGTGTTACAGTTGCCTACAGTATTCAGTGCAGATACAGGCTGTGCAGGTTTATAGCCTAGGAGCAATAGGCTGTGCAGGTTTACAGCCTGGATGTGTATTAGACAACACCATCTAGGTTTGCATAGGAACATTCTGTATGATGTTTGCACAAGGACGAAATCTCAGCAGGACACACTTCTCATAATGTATCCCCGTCATTAAATGACACATAACTATGGTTCTGTGTCTAGTAAGATGCCTCTCACTCAGTCTAAGTGCCTCTTGTTTAGTTTCTCATGTGCTTTTGTTTTGTCAGTTCAACTAAACTCTTTGAGGGCCGTGGGAAATTAGTCATTTCTCTGTGTCACAGCTCTTTTCACCTGGCCCTAGGACAGTGCACTGCACATAGAAGGCAAATGAATAAAGCTAACCTAAGCATGTTCATACTTCCACCAAAAGTTGCAGCTTCCTCAGAGCACTTGGGAACAGCACAATTACCAGTAGCCGTTTTATATGAGGAGTTGCCACTGTGGTTTCACAATCTCCTAGCACTGGCTCTTTGTAACTCCTGGTTCTTATGTTGGGGAGGGGGGTTTTGCCATGTCCACGAAGATTGTATGCATCAGTCATGTGTTTTGCAAGACTCCTGCCACCTGAGTCTTCATATTCCAACTAACCACGAGGTCTTTGCTAGGAGAACCACATAAGACTCAGCAGTATGCTTCACTGTGTCTGTGACCATCCATTTATCCATTCAGCAGCTATTTCTTGAGTTCCTACATATGCCAGGTCATACACTAGGATGGGTCTCCAACAGGATGAGTCATGCCAGTCTCCATGCTGTTGAAATAGGATGTGCTGAGGGCCACTCTGGTAAGGGACAGTGGGATATATCAGAGCATGTAGAGTAGCATCTAACCCCAGGCTCGGGGAGGAGCACAGGCTCCCCAAAGGTGGTGGGGAATGTAAGGTGGGTAATGAGAAAGGCAACTTGAATGGCAGACAGGAGGCTGAGAAACTATAGCAGGGATCCTCAAACTTTTTAAACAGGGGACCAGTTCACTGTTCCTCAGACAGTCGGAGAGTGCACACTGTAGGCCCGGGACGAGTCGGCTGCTAAGCAGGACAGGCAGCGGTGGCAAAAACACCCAGAGGGCCAGATAAATGTGCTAGGCGGCCCGCATGTGGCCCGTGGGCCGTAGTTTGAGGACGCCTGAGCTACGGGAAGAAATTTCAATTGTGTCCTGAGAGCAGTAGGGACTTGTTGAGTGGCATCAAAGAAGGCTCTCTACAGTTACCTGAAAGGCTCTTAATGTACTCTCTCTTATTTTTCTAACTATGTATCTGTGTGTGGCTGGATTTTCTTCGTATACTTCAAAAGTCAAAGTACTAGAACAGAGTTAAGTGCAGAAGCAGATGCAGACCCCAGCTGTCTCCTATTAAGTCAGACACTAAAGAGTTTTGCAAATAGGGAAAACAATGCCACTCTTCACCTTAATTCTTCTTCTGTTTTGGAACACATGGTTACTTGTTATAAAAATATTTTATGTTAGCAAGTAATAGGTTTGTGATTGTTAATGAGTTAGTAAATATGTTTAAATTAATAAAATGGCAGTGGAGAGCCCCATGCCTGGCCCGTACTATGCCGTGAGAGCTGCGAATGCCCAAGGAAAACCCCAGTGAGCTCTTGTGGCTCCTCTCATGTAGCCGCTGCCTGACCATCCCTTTAAGAAACCTCCCAAACCTGTAGAACATGGGCTTCTGTTCCATGTAACTTCTGCTGCATAAAACGTAGAAACTGTTACTGCTCCTCAGTTGGAAAATTCATAATTTATTTATTTATTTTCACAAGAATTTTTAGTTCATTTGAAAATCTCTTTACAAACTAATAATAAATATTTCATTAAATGTCTGTTCAAAATGCAAGCTGTTTCCTTCTTCCTTTTTAAAATATGTGGTTATTGCTTTTGAAGAAGCCAAGGTGAAGGAAACGTTTCCTGTTTGTAGAGGCTCATGTGTAACCGTACATAAAGAGCAGATTAGTGTCAAAACATCCTAGAACCTAGAGCTCCTGTAACTTTCTGCTTTTTAAGCACTTTTTCACCATCACAGGAGTAGAGAGATTGGGGTTTTGTTTTGCTTTGCCCACTCTTTCACTCTCACTCTCTTTTAAGAAATGAAATGTAAAGGATGCAGCTAAAAGCTCGTCCCCTTCCTGCTGTTGGTAGCTGGTGTGTTGTGTATAATGCGTATGTATGTTTTTGTATCTTTACTCCATATGATATATATATATATATATCAGAGTTTCTTAACCTAGACACTATTGACGTTATGATCCAGGCCATTCTTTCATAGGAGGGGCTGCCCTGGCCTCTACCCACTAGATGCTAGTAGCACCATCATCCTGATCCCCACCCCCCTCACATGACAAGCAAACTGTCTCCATTTATTGCCAGATATCCCTGGAGGGCTAAGTCACCACTGTTATAGACCCATGAAAAAGTTAAAATAGTATACTGTTGGTCTGAGTATTCTTAAAATTTATATACATGGTATTACATATGCATATTCTTATACAACTTTATTCATTCAACATTGTATTTTTGAGATTTACCCATGTAGACCTAGTTTATTTATTCCAGCTGTTCATGTAATAGTTTTTTATATGATAGAACTACTTATTATTTCCCTGCTTGGAACAATTGAATTTTTTACATTTTCTTAATGTTATAATCAGTGTTCCCAGAACATCCTCATACACAGCTCTTTCAGCACTTGTGACTCCATGGAGATGAAGTTGCTGGGTCGTAGACTAGAATGAGTTCACTAGATTTTGACAAGTTGCTCTCCAAAAAGCATGTGCCAATTTATACTCACATCAAGAATTTATAGAGTTCCCATTTCCTTCATATCATCCCCACACTTGGTATTGTTAGGCTTTTTATTTTTGCCGATCTTATGGGTGTATAATAACTTATTGTTGCTTTCATTTGCATTTCCCTAATACTAGTGAGATTCAACATCCTTTTATATGTTTATGAGCTCAGGGTTTCTCTTCTGTAAATTGCCTATTCATACACATTATCTACTTTTCTCTTGAGTCCTTTATTTTTTCTCATTGATTTATTAGTGTTCTTTATATATTCTGAATACTGTTCTTTGTTGGTTATATATGATGTGACATTTTCCCTTAATCTGTAGTTTGTCTTCTAATTTTTGGGTTTTTTAATCAACAACAATTAAATTTTTAATACAAAAGTTCTTACTGGTAATGTAATTTTTAGCCATCTTTTTCATAATGATTTATGCTTTTTATATTTTTGTTTTAAAAATCCTTTCCTATCTCTGACATAAAAATATTCTTATTTCTTCTAAAAGTTTTAACAGTTTAGCTTTTCCACATTTAAATCTTTAATCTGTTGAGTTATTTTTATGTGTGGTGTGAAATAAAGGTCTAATTTTATCTTTTCCTTTCTCTATAACCAGTTGTCTCAGTACTGTTTATTTAATGGTCTGTCTTTTTCCCACTGACTTGTAATGACTCCTCTGATCATCGTGTAATTAAATTAGAAATCAGTATCATGGCCGGGCGCTGTGGCTCACGCCTGTAATCCTAGCTCTTGGGAGGCCGAGGCGGGCGGATTGCTCAAGGTCAGGAGTTCAAAACCAGCCTGAGCAAGAGCGAGACCCCGTCTCTACTATAAATAGAAAGAAATTAATTGGCCAACTGATATATATATATATATAAAAATAAGCCGGGCATGGTGGCGCATGCCTGTAGTCCCAGCTACTCGGGAGGCTGAGGCAGGAGGATCGCTTGAGCCCAGGAGTTTGAGGTTGCTGTGAGCTAGGCTGACGCCACGGCACTCACTCTAGCCTGGACAACAAAGTGAGACTCTGTCTCAAAAAAAAAAAAAAAAAAAAAAAAGAAATCAGTATCAAAATGATAACTAAAACAAAACAAAAATTCACACATTTGGGTATCAAGGAAAGAAATCATAATGGAAATTAAAAGATATCTAAGAGTGAATAAAATAAAACTATTACCATCAAAGCTTGTGGAACATAATTTAAGCAGTTGACGTAATTTTAAAATATCAAGCTTAAAGAAAACGAGACCGAAAATTAAAGAGTGAAGCATACTCAATTTAGGAAGTTAGAGAAAGTAATAACAATCTAAAGAAATGAGAAAGAATGAAAGTTGAGAGCAAATGTTAATAAAGTGGAAAACAGGCTGGGCGCAGTGGCTCATGCCTGTGATCCTAACACTTTTGGAGGCCAAGGTGAGAGGATCGCTTGAGCCCAGGAGTTTGAGGTTTCAGTGAACTATGATGATGCCATACACTCCAGCATGGGCCACAGAGCAAGGCCCTGTCTCTAAATAAACAGATGAACAAAGTGGAAACAAAGACACAATGGAAGGAATCAATAAAACCCCATATTGGCTGGTAAAAAGTCAAATAGGTGAACCTGGCAACCTTGATGAGAAAAAAGAAAGAAGCACAAATAATACTAGGAATAATACAAGATATCTAATGGCAGATTTTTAAAAATCATAAGACTACATTATTCATACACATAACTTTGGTAAAATAGACAATTGTCTAGAAAAATATAACTTAGTAAAACTTAAGAAGAAATAGAAATTGGTAAACACTTTTGAAAATTGTTCCAAAACAACTACTAAAGCTGAGCCCAGCAGTTCCACTCTTGGACAACAGAAAGGCAAACACATGTCCACCACAAGACACAGACTGGAATGTTCTCAATAGCATTATTTGTAATAGTCAAAAACTAGAACTACCCAAAAGCCTACTAGTTATAGAATGGATAAATTATAGCATATTCATATAATGATGTAAGAACCATAAATCAGAGTGAATGAACTATAATTACATGTAACAAATATGAATGAATCTCTCAAATACAATGTTGAACAAAGTAAATAAAACACAAAAGTGCATTCGTATGGCTATTATATAATGTGTTCTTTTCTGTGTATATGTTATACTTTAATCAAAACAGTACTTTGAAATCTACCTGCCAAAAATCTATAGGTGAAGTCTGTGAAATCTTTAAAGACTTCTATCTTTTACAAACTTTTCTAGAGAACAGAAAATGAAGGAGAGCTTCCCATCTAGTTTTTTGAGGCTCATATAATGTTTCCAAAAGTAGGCAAGGCCATGATGAGAAAGAAAACTTACAGAACAATTTGTTTTTCACTGATGGATAGATATAATAATCCTAAATAAAATATTAGGAAATTTAAACTCAACAGTATTTAAAAAATAAACATCTAGTATGATGTACTACATTAGGATTTATCTCAGGAATCTTATAAAATATTATAAAATAATCCATGCATTAGCAGATTAAAAGAGAAAAACCCAAATGCTCACCTCAATAGATATGAAAACAATTTGATAAAATTCAGTACCCATTCATAAACAGATAGGAATGCCTATTACCAGTTCTTTCATTCAACACCAGTCATAGCATAATGAGAACAAAAACCAAACCAAAACAAAAACCCCACGTAAGGATGAATGGGAAAAACAAAACTGTCATTATTGCAGATGATGACCATCTACCTAGAAAATCCAAGAGTGTCTACAAAGCATGAAAACGAATAAGAAATCATAAAATGAAAAAAGTCTCAGTAACATTCCCTCTACTGAAATCGTTTAGAAAATACAAGTACAAAAAATTACTATTTACAAACAGCACTAAGAACTTTAAGGTACTTAGGAATTAAATCTAATATAAAATCTGCAAGATCTCTGAATAAATGGAAAGATGTAGCACATTCCTGAACTGAGCCTTGTGAGATGCAGTATTATGATCTCTCTACACGTTGCCAGTTCTAGTGTGTAGCAGAGACGGCTGGCTGACTCCCATATCCAATTTCCCTTTGCTTTAAAAATTGGGTTTATTTTCTTCCCCTTATGACACACAGCTACTACATTTCTCAACTTCCCACCGCAAAGACTGGGTTCTGCCGGTGGCATGTAAGCAGAAAGGCATGCGGGACTTCCAGGAAGAGTCTTTTAGGCAGGGCACCCTTCTTGGAGGACAAGGTGGAAGCCCTGTGCTGAGGAGCAGCAGCAGGACAGAGGAGCCGAGGGCTGAGGCCTTCAGAACACTGTCCCACCAGCCTGCGTCTAGACGTCTGCATGAGAAAGGCACCATCTTCTACCCTGTTTTAAGTTTCTGTTATTAATATTTTGTATTATCTGTAATTTGGAGCTAAACCAATTCCTAACTGCTGTATACTCAAAATTCAAAAGTGTGTGCATGCATATGTATTTTGGTGGGACTAGACTTATTGAAGTTAGGCCCCAAACTAAGCATGAGTATTTTGAAGGAGTATAATAGGAAAAGATTTCTCTACTAAACTGTAGTAATTAGTGTGTTATTAGCACAAGTTAGGCAAATTGTTTAAAGTAACAGAAATCTGCATAATGTTTGTTTCAGTATTTGTAGACATTTCATATAGGACCTAGTGCACAGTCACTTTTTGTAAATGTCTCGTGTAAAATGGAAAGGAATGTATATTCTCAATATCATGTGCAGTGTCTTTATATATGTCCATTTAGACAAACTTGCTATTTATTTTCTATATCATTTTTTGTCTTCTTGATCTGTCAATTACTGAGTTATATACCGAAAATTAAATATGTGTCTGGATGTTTCCACTTCTCTTGTAATTCTAATAACTTTTGCTTTCTATACTTTAATGCTATCATGTTTTATGTAAATATGTTGCTATATTCTAGCAATTTTATCCCTAATGTCTTTTTGCCCTTGAGGCCTATTTATTTGACATGACTATAGCAATATTAGCTTTCTTTGGTTAGTTTTTCTCTGTTATTTCTTTTTCTCTCTCTTTACATCAAACTTGTCTATGTCTATATTGTAGATTTGTCTTTTGGGGGGAGGAAAGTGGGAGTGGCTTTGATTTCCCTAACTTTTTTCAAATCTACCTGTTTTTTTCCTATAATACCTTATTCTTTTCTTTTTTTTAAGTCATCTTTTAATATCTTAGTCTTTTTAAAGTTTAAAATCATTTTCATATTCTGTACTTACATCCTTGGGGATGTAGTCATACTATTTGCTCTGCATGCTGACTCTTGCTTATGATGGGTTGTTTCCTCATTGATTTTATAATTTTGGATTCTAGGTCTTTCCCTATGGGAACTTTATCTATAAATCCCACATAATGCCAGGGTAAGAGAGTATCTCTCCAGGGTAATTTTGCATTTGCTTTTGCCTGGCTCCTTAGATATATCCATCTCCATCCCAGAACCAATTTTGATGTAATTTTTTGATGGGTTCTAAGGCCACATATGTAGTATAATTTGAACCCCAAATTTGCCTGCAATTCTCAATTCTCGGGCAGGACCAAGATTCCTGGTCCCTCCCTGGGGAAGATAGACTTTCTTTCGGTTTGATTTTTCTCAACTTCTCTTTCACCGAGGGTGCTGCCATTTGAAAGTTATATCTTTAGGCAGATAATTGAGCTCAAAATTACTACCTCTTTCAAACCCAAGGCGTCAACCCAAATAGTTGAAAAAAGCCAAGTGGTTCTGGGTTAGCAGGACCTGGGTTCACCCTTCAGCCCACCCTTGGCAGCTCACTCGCTCACTGCTCTGCTTCCCAGCCCACTTGTTCCTGGCACCCTGGGGCCTCCTTTTCTTTTCTTATGTTCAGCTATGCATGTAAGATATTTTAAAATATTTTATCTAGCATTGTTAAATCTTTAGGACAATTTTTAGGTTATCTTAGTCTATCATTTTTTCAGAACTAGAAATCTAAAAATAGAGATTTAAATTAATACATTCAAAGATTGGCACAAAGCTAAAACAAAACATAGATTCTGTTAAGAGCATCATGTGATGCATCTTTTTTCACATGGTTAACATAGACTGAGTAAGGAGTGGCGTAGCCATCAGTCTTCAGTATCCATAGAGCCACCCTCAGGAGGATGGCTGCCAATCCTGACTTCGGAACTTTTTGCCCTGTTGGTAAGATTTCCCTTTGCATTCTCTAACCTATCAGTGAACCTAGGTTTTATCACAGCCTACAGTCTCCCTCCACTATGCACACTCAGAATTCACTTAAATAAAAGAAGAAGGCGAGAAGAGGAGAGGAGGGAGGGGAAGGAGCATTTTAAAGAGCTGCTGAGGAAAACTCCAGCATTCTGGTTGCCTGCAGTGAATTAGCTTCCTCTCCAGTAGCTTCCTTCTTGTCACACCCTGCAAAACGCAGCTCCTACGGGTCAACTGGAGCTGGGCAGTGTCAGTGGGAACAGCGGGGCTGAGATTAGGAATGTCCGAATGTGCCTCCCACTGCCTTCCAGAGCCAAATTGCACAAACAACATTTACACTGCCTGTTACCTTCTTTTCTCCTGTGCACCTACCACAGGCTGCCAATTTTATCCTGTGGATTGCAGGCTGTTATAATACTTCAGGATACTTTGAATTGCTTGCCTAGAACAGATCAATGTGACAATTCACTTCCCAGTCTGCAGATGTGACTGCACCGAGAGAAAGCTCTTCCAGGCATCATGATGCTTCTGCTCCTTCTGTGTCTGATAATCGTGTGTTGATCTCTTTCTAGGGAGGAATGATCAATTGGAATCGTCTTTTCCCTCCTTTACGTCAGAGACGAAATATAAACTACCAGGATGGTCGGCGGTCTGAACAAGCAGCCTCCCCTCCTCTAGAGGTTTCTGAGGAGCAGGTAATCAGTAACACCTGATTAGGGCTTATCCTAAATCCATGCCTCAAACTGCCAGCGGTTTTGTCAACAGACTTGTAATCAAGCATGTAAATGCAAAGATTTCAATAGCAGTTCAGCTGCTACCAGTGGTAGAGACTTTAGGCTTTTATTGGCTGCTGTGGGTCTTATGAGTTTGAAGAAGACATGATTTGAAAACAGAATGTATTGGGAACTTATTTTAAAATCTCTTATACTTTATATATACTGTGTGAGAAATAATGAAGTCGGTTCCCTACAAAGGGTGGCAGGGAAGGAGGTGGAAGGATGAGGAGGAGGTGGCACTTCTCTGAGTACACCTCTGATGTGGTTTGACTTTTGCGTGGCTTTGAATCATATTAATGTTTTACATATTCAAAAAGCAAATCAACAAGGACAGGGACAAATGTAAAACTGAAAAGAAACAAGCAGATGATCCAACTATATTTCAAAGGAATGATATAGTCACATTGAAGGAGAGGAAAGTAATTTCAGTAACTTTTAAACATAATATACTTTCAGTCTAAAGTAGAAGAAGAAAAAGAACTGCAAACAAATCTTGAACTGTTCTTTGTAGGTTTATTTTTCATAATGGTATGAGTACACCAATTCCAAAATTATGTTGTGTGTATTATAGGTTTGAGCAAATGAGGAAATTTGTTGATCTTACTGCAGAAGAAGGAAAATACAAATTTGGAACCAGGGAAGGCAAAGAGGAACTCTTTGGGGTTGGAAACGAAGTATTGGTATCAGTATAAACTCGTGATTTGACGAGTCTGTGTGTGTGCACACAAACCTCACCCTGACTGGAAGGGCTCAAAGGCCAAGTGGCATCCCAGTAGCAATGAGCCCACCTAGTCCCCAGATCTGGTTTCTAAACACTTTTCCCCGCTGAATGGAACCAGGTCTCTTTAGAGAAATGGTGGATCCCAGGCCCACAGTAGGGAATGTACAAGATAACTCTGGAACATCTTGTGCCAGGAAATAAGGAAATGCATAGCAGTTGGTGGGGCATGTCAGAATGACTCTGGAGCCAGCTAAGGGGTCCCACTGGCCACATCTGGGACATCAGCTTTGAGCATCAAAACAAATGAGGACAGTAGCATAATATGGCTCATGGGGTGGAGGAATGCAAGATGATACTAATATTGGGTGGTAGATATTTATATAACACAGGCATGGGGGGAAAGAAGTACTTTTCCTAAGTAGAATGTCAAGTAATAAATATACAAAGAATGGTGGCATTGGAAAATTACAATTTTGCAGCCATCATAGTAGAAATCAATTCAGGGAATTATCATCAATATATGAAGACTAAGCCATTTAAGAAAAATTAGCCGGGCATTGTGGCATATGCCTGTAGTCCCAACTACTCGAGAGGCTGAGGCAAGAATCGGGATTGCTTGAGCCCAGAAGTTGGAGGTTGCAGTGAGCTACGATGACGCCACTGCACTGTAGCCTGGACAACAGCACAAGACTCTGCCTCAAAAAAAAAAAAAAAAAAAAAGACTAAGCTATTTATATACTGACGTCACAACTTATGGCAGTTTAACTTTCAACTTTACAATGGTGAAAAAGCAATACGCATTCAGGAGAAGCCATACTTAGAATTTTTAATTTTGATCTTTTCCCGGGCTAACAGAAGGTGGCCATGATGCTCTTGCGGTGCTGGGCAGCTGCAGCAAGCCCTTCTGTTTCTTACTTTCAGTACAGTATTTAATAAATTACATGAGATATTCAATACTCTATTATAAAATCAGATTTGTGTTAGATGATTTGCCCAACTGAAGGCTAATGTAAGTATTCTGAGCACGCATAAGGTAGGCTAGGTTAAGCTGTAATGTTCTGTAGGTTAAGAGCATTAAGTGCATTTTCGACTTACACTGTTTTCAACTTCCAGTGCATTTATTGTGATGTAACATAAGGTAACCCCGTCCTAAGTTGGGGAGCATCTGTACTTTCAGATTATCTCCCCACAAGTTACTTATTGATACAAAAGGAAAATAGTAACTGTGCAGAGGAGATATTGGATACCACCTAACCAGCTTATCAAAATTAACGGATAATGGAACAAAGAGTCATTGTGTTTATATCCTGAAAAAGATACATCAGTTGTGTGTTACAGTCAACGTGCATAACTTTGATCGTGAAGGAAAATCTGACAGACCCAATTTGAGGGACATTCTATAGCATCGGTCCCCAACCTTTTTGGCACCAGGGACAGTTTCATAGAAGACAGTTTTTCCACAGATGTGGGGGGAGGAAGGCATAGCTCAGACGGTGATGTGAGCGATGGGAGCGGCTATAAATACAGGTGACGCTTCACTTGGTCACCCGCCACTCTCTTGCTGCTGTGCAGCCCAGTTCCTAAGTGTCATGAAAGACAGCTTTTCCACAGGGGATGGCGGGACCTCAGGCAGTGAAACGTGGCCCAGTTCCTAATAGGCCACAGACCAGGCTGTAGACTGGGGGTTGGAAACCACTGTTCTATAGGATACCTGACCTGTATTCTTCAAAAATACCAGTGTCACAAACTTCCGGATTAAAGGAGACAAGGGAGGCATACTACCTAATGTAGTAGGTAATCCTGGACTGGATTCTGCACTGGAAACAAATTTTTTTAGTGAAAGGCCATTTTAGGATCAATTAATGAAATTGGACTGTAGATTAGACATTAGTATTAATTATTTTAAATTTCCAGGATTTGGTATATGCTGACTGTGGTTAAGAAAGAGAATATTCTTGCTCTAAGTAAATATACACTGAAGCATTAAGGAGAAAAGTGACATTATGTGTAGCCACTCTTAAATGGCTCAGGACAATACATGTGAACATGTGTGTGCATATGCATGTGTGTTTGCATGTGTGTGTGTGTGTAGGTGTACAAAGAATGCAACCACAGCAAAATAACAGTTGGTGAATCTGGGTGAAGAGGAAGCAGGGGTTCTTGGTCCTATTCTTGAAACTTTTCTAAGTTTTAAATTATTTCAAATTAGAAAGTTTTTTAAAACTCTGTAAAGGTTTAGAGCATTGCCATAATAACACATTGAAATTTCTTTCTGCCTGTGTTATTTTCTTCTCAGCAAACAAAACAAGTCCAGGTCAGCATTTCACAGTTGGTCACACCATCCAGGCCATCACCTCCCCCTCCCTTGTCCCCAGTGTAAACAACTCCAGTCAGACCCAGGGTACCCAACCTCTGCAGCAAAACTGAGTCCTGACTTTTTCTGGACCTCAGAAGGTGCCCCTGGGCGGGGTGCCCACTGCCACCTCTGGTTAGGCCACAAAAAGTGTTTTTCAGAGAAACCAACTGAATATGCTGGATTAGTTGATCCAGCCCCTCCCTCTTGTAGCTTCTTGACTCAGACTGATCATTTCAGCAACCCTTAGGGTTGACAGGTGGGTTCTGCAGCCACAGTCATTCTCTTCCACCTCCGGTAGAGAATTCCAGACAGATGTTAGCCCTGTGGATAAGAAAATAAAGCCCAATAACTCAGCATTTGTAAAATCTTTATATTAACAAGTTAAAAAAACAAGATACTACTCTCAAATTCAGGTGAAAAGAGATATCAAAATTCTGTTATACTACTGTTTGATATGACAGTGAGTCACATTCCTCACAGGGCAGCCGTTAAGGATATGAGGTATTTAAAGGTGAGATAATTCTTAGTTTGGCACTTTGAAAAAAGAAAGTGTCAAAAAAAGGAGCACGAGAAGAATGTGTGTGATTGAAGTCTTTAAGGTTTTTTTGTTTAAATGAATCATTTTTCCTTGATTCTCCCAGAATGACTCAGTGAGGTTAACATGTTATTGCTATCAGTTTAAAACAGCATTTAATTCTTCCTTGTTCTGTGTTATGAGAAGTTTTAAATACATGAGAGGTTTTTTATTTTCTTTTTTTTTAGAGACAGAGTCTTGCTTTGTTGCCCAGGCTAGAGTGAGTGCCATGGCGTCAGCCTAGCTCACAGCAACCTCAAACTCCTGGGCTCAAGCAATCCTACTGCCTCATCCTGCCAAGTAGCTGGGACTACAGGCATGCGCCACCATGCCCGGCTGATTTTTTCTATATATATTAGTTGGCCAATTAATTTCTTTCTATTTATAGTAGAGATGGGGTCTTGCTCTTGCTCAGGCTGCTTTCAAACTCCTGACCTCGAGCAATCTGCCCGCCTTGGCCTCCCAGAGTGCTAGGATTGAGAGGTTGTTTTTAACATATACTTTCTTATTTGTTGATTTTCCAAATCTTATTTTTTGTGTTCCTTGATTATCCCAAAAATGACTGTTACAGACATCATTGCATTAAAGACACAAGGTTCTCACTGGCATTATTTATTCTGCAGGTTCTTGGTATTTCTTGTGGTAGGTGCTATAGAGATTATAAAAGATTAAAAAAGGTATTGTTCTTGCCCTCAAGATGTTTTTAAAAAGTTTAGACATTTATGTGTTAATTTGTGATCCCTTGGTTAGTTTGTCAGTGCCAGCCACTATATAAAATATTGCTTGTTAATAACATGTTAAAATAACTTAAAATTAACAAAACCTTTTTAGCTTTAATTTTTCAATTAAATGTTTGTATTTTCTTCATTTAAATATCAGAGTCATATAATTTAATGCATTAATAAGCTTAGTAATTTTCTAAATCAAGAAAAATAGAAATGATTTTTTTCTGCTGTAAACAAACACATTAGGAATTTTAGTGACAGTTCTTCAAGAAAACCTAGTAGATGGGAAATGCATAGCATGTACTTTGAAAACAAAATATTCTGAGAGTGTGCATCCTTTAATAAATCCAATAATTTAAAATACAGCCATAGAAAAAAATTTTGCCACCTTTTCTACTTTTTCTGTCATTAAGATTCTGGATGTTTAGTTCTTCAAAATCCATTCCTTTTGTTTGGTAAGTAGACCTGCAGCACCTTTCCCAGTTCATCACTCCTTGGCGATGCCTTCTTAGCCAGCCCCTTTTAAGAACGTGCTGAAAAGGAGGTTGTGGCGGAGGCAGCTCGCACAGGGCCAGAGAGCACTGCCTGGACTATCGAACCCACAACAGGACAGCTGAAGGCGACCCTGGAAACCAAAGGGCAGAATGTCTGCTTGTGCCTTCTTCGTGCAGACGTGTGGGGAGGAACATAAGAAAAAAACCAGAGGTCACTGTCAGTTTTGCAGGACTTTCCAAGAAGTGCTCTGAGAGGGAGAAGACAGTATCTGGGAAAGAGAAGTCTAAATTTGATGAAATGACCGAGGTGCTCTGGTGGGGAAATAAAGGATGATGGACCAGCTCCGGGAGGCAAGAAGGACCCTAATGTCCCCCAAAGACAACCATTTGGATTCTTTCAGGTTGTTCACAATTCCACCCTGGTGTTCAGAAATCCACAGACCCTGGCATCACTGTTGGAGACACAGCAGGCAAGCCAGGGGAGCTGTGGGGTGACAAGTGACAGAAGCAGCCTTACCACAGACAGCAAGGCAAGGAAGCTGCCAGGGAAGGACGAGCAAGTATCACCAGGTCTCAAGGGACGAAGGGTCCTGCCAGAGTTGCCCAGAAAAAGGTGGAAGAGGAAGAGGAATAATAAACTGTTTATGTATCAGTGAGAAAGAAGAACATGCCAAAACCAGGGCCCACTCAATAAATCCTTTTTAGTAATCAAATGTGCTCAAATATCTACTGTCATAAAAATTATCTATTTTTGGCTGGGCGCTGTGGCTCACGCCTGTAATCCTAGCTCTTGGGAGGCCGAGGCGGGCGGATTGCTCAAGGTCAGGAGTTCAAAACCAGCCTGAGCAAGAGCGAGACCCCGTCTCTACTATAAACAGAAAGGAATTAATTGGCCAACTGATATATATATATAAAAAAAATTAGCCGGGCATAGTGGCGCATGCCTGTAGTCCCAGCTACTCGGGAGGCTGAGGCAGAAGGATCACTCGAGCCCAGGAGTTTGAGGTTGCTGTGAGCTAGGCTGACGCCACGGCACTCACTCTAGCCTGGACAACAAAGTGAGACTCTGTCTCAAAAAAAAAAAATTATCTATTTCTCTCTCTCTTTTTTTAACAAGGTATTTTTATACTATACCCATACTCCGAATTAACAAATGACATTTTTGTCATGTATTCTTCAGATTTTTTTAAAACCAAAGGGGTGGGGGGAATTAATGAAGTGTCTCTCTTTTGAACCCCCCTCAAGCTTAGAAAATAGCCATTCAGGTGACATCAGACAAGGAAGTTAAATAAAACTAAACCAAAGCTAGGACTTAACAAAAGGAAGATGAACAAATTTCCACTTCCTCTCTCCCATTCATGTCTTTCCTTCCTGTTAGTCAGCCAACAACTACCAGCTGCCTGTTCTGTATGGGGCCAAACACTGCTAGGTTCTAGAAATACTGAGATAGATGAGGCAGAGTGTCCTGCCCGCGAGGAGTCCCAAGCCTCGGGCAGGGAGACAGGCAGGGGAACAGCCCTGTGGAGGTGTTCAGGTGCTGCTGAAGCTGAGAAAGGGCTGTCAGCAGGATGACATTGCAGAGAAGGGGTCTGGGGACGAGGACATGGGAGGTGGGAAGCCACAGGCAGGCACACTAGAGTGGAGGAGACTGGCAGGCCAGGAGCACTGCCTGGGTATTCTAGAAACTGAGGGGGAAGGAGGCCAGACAGGCCTGACGTAAGCTGGGTGGACTTCCTCTGTTATGCTCTAGGCACTGAGGAACCATGAAGGATCTTATGCAGGAAACGGCATCACCACGTTTCCCTGGAGGACGGCTAGACATGGAGGAAGCGGGGGATTAGAATCGTAAGCACAGATGTGATTTCCTCCATCCCTGCCCAGGAAACACGGCGCAGCTGAGTGCTTAGAAGACTCTGGCCCAGACAAGAGATGTTACTGCTTAGCACATGAATAACACTTTTATAACACATGTCAACAGCCACAGTTACAGCAAATTTGGTGATAGAACTAATTGGTTTTTATTCACAATGTATGAATCAGGGCAATCTCCCTGATTTCCATTCTAGAAAATGGAATGAGAGCTCCTACTGAGCAGTAGCAGAACAGTGGGGTTTGTAAGGTGGGAACAAGGAAACTGAGCAATAGAAACATAACTAATTGGTTAACATCAAGGTACTTCAGATTGCTTTTTTTAAGGGTTAAAGCAGAGGGGACTACTTACGCTGACTCAGGAAGACCGGAATCTCCTGTTGGCTGCTTGTTCGGAGATCTGTTTGCTTCCTTAAAGGTTCAGTTGGATAATGAGGCATTTAGCACAAGTGACTGCATTTTGGTTTGGTCTGGTCTGTTGGGGCCTAGTGCAGGAGCTCAGTCCAAAACAGTGGCTCCCATAATTTTTGTTTAGCGCACATGACACACATCATGTGGATTCCGTTTACATCCTCTGAGATTTTCATTAACCCAAGTAGAGAGAGAATGGCTTTAAACCTACAAGAAACTTCCAATCTTAACTGATAAATACCAAAATGTATTTAGTATTAGAGAATCCAAATCTTAATGAGGTTCTCTCCTCTCTTCTCATCTCAGGCCTTACCACCATCTCCAAAAAAACACACCTAAACTCCAAAATACGCACCTTCTCAAAGCTGTCCCTCGCTAATATTTGTTTCAAGGCACACCTACTTCTGCATTGAAATGTTGTCATTGCAGCACGCTGAGTGTTGGTTTAGTGCCTCATGCGAGGTCAGGTTTCCCTGTGGATGGTGAGCTCCCTGAGGGCTGAGACCAGGCCTGGGTTTTTCCCCATCCCTCATTGAGCCTGGCATACACAGGTATTCTAGCACTGGTTAGAAAAGGGCTGAAGATGAAGGTGTGGCCAGTGAACTTCCCTTTTAGAACTATTGTTTTTACTTGAAAATGCACAGCCAAGGAAACAGTCAGTAGAGCGAATAGGTAACTTAGAGAATGGGAGAAAATATTTGCATGCTGTACATCCAATAAAGGGCTGATAACAAGAATCTGTAAAGAACTCAAGCAAATCAGCAATAAAATATCAAACAACCCCATTGAAAAGTGGGCAAATACGTGAACAGAAACTGTTCAAAAGAAGATAGACTAATGGTCAACAAACATATGAAAAAATGCTCAATATCTCTAATCATCAGGGAAATGCAAATCAAAACCACAATAAGATATCGCTTAACTCCAGTGACAATGACTTATATCAAAAAGTACCCAAACAACAAATGTTGGCGTGGATGCAGAGAGATAAGAACACTCATGCATTGCTGATGGGACTGCAAACTCATACAACCTCTCTGGAAAGTAGTATAGAGATACCTCAAAGAGCTAAAAGTTACCATTTGATCCAGCAATCCCACTATTGGATATTTACCCAAAGGAAAAAAAGATATTCTATAAAAAAGACAGCTGTACTCGAATGTTTATAACAGCACAATTCACAATTGCAAAGATGTGGAAACAACCTAAGTGCCCATCAATACATGAGTTGATTAATAAAATGTGGTATATGCATACCATGAAGTATTACTCAGCCACCAAAAACAATAATGATCTAGCACCTCTTGTATTATCCTGGATGAAACTGAAGACCATTCTTCTAAGTAAAGTATCATAGGAGTGGAAAAACAAACACCACACTCACCATTAAATTGGAACTAATCGATCAACACTTATGTGCACATAGTGGAAATAGCATTCACCAGAAATCAAGCAGGTGGGAGGGGGAGGAGGGGATGGGTAAATTCATACCTAACATGCACAATGCACACTATGTGGGGGATGGGCACACTTACAACTTTGACTTAAACGATACAAAAGCAATTTACGGAACCAAAATGTTTGTACTCCCATAATATTCTGAAATTTAATAAAAGAGGGAGTGGTTCTACGTCAGATCTTTCCATTGCTAACTCTACTAGATTAGAATTGAGTTTTCTAATAAGCTACCAAAGTTAGATTTGTTACAGTGAAACACTGGGTGACAGTGGAATAACCAGCCAACTTTTGTGGGTGCCTCATTCTTCTGAGTACCCTAAAAGATGTATGCAAAGGAGCTCATGCAGACCTCATTGAGGACCTGCTATGAACCAGACCCTGACCATGCAGCAGAACTGCAAAGATGCCGAGCCACAGGCAGCCCAGAGCCCAGACGGGGACATAAAATAATTAGGAACTGCCATTCAGCTAATAGGTGTGAGAAGGGGATTCAGCAGTTCAGAGAAGGAAGAGAGATGTCAGATGACAGGGAAGGAGAAACCGGACTGCCCCACAGGGAGCTTGCAGTGTGAGGGAGGGGCAGCTGGTGTCAACAGGGACAGGTGCTGGTTATGACGCGAGCGCAGGGGCAGCACGCCTGGCTTCTCAGCGGGGTGTGCGTGCCACCCTGCACACAGCTTGAGGTCAGCATTGGGTGGGGGCCGCCTTCAGGTGGGCATTGCTCTCTGCAACTGTCAGAATTTGGGAAGTAAGAACCAAAAAAACCATTTGTTTTTGACACCCTTAGCTAAAGGGAAGTTAGAGAAAACCACAGTTGTATTGAAACAAGCCAGGCAGAGGTGTAGCCCACTGAGGGGAGTTGTTAGAGATCTTATTGGAACGAACGCCCCATTTTGCTGGTGTCAAAGAGGTGTTAAACTGCTCATTTTCTTGAGTAAGAATTATCTTGAGATATTAGGAACACATATCTCAATCACAGAAAATGCATAAAAATAAAAAAAATTTTTAAAGGAAAGGAAAACGGGTATAGATCCTTCTCCATCTCTGGAGGGTTTCTTCCTCATTCAGTGCAGTCTGTCTTTGAAAAGCATGTCGTAGGAAAAATATATTCTTCATTGCTCTCTTGTGGAACATTGTCAGGTGACAGTGACAGTGCTCTTGTGGTTCCTTCCTGCCTTCTTCCCCTGTCTGGTCGGGCTGTGTCACTCCGGGGCCTGCAAGGGCCACTGACGCCAAGCAGCTGACAGTGTCGTGCTTTGCTCCGGCGGGGCACCCTCAACGTGTCAGAAGGGGGTTTTCATCCCAGAGAGCAGGCAGAGCTAGAATTTACTGTTGCTGTAGTACCAGTGGCTTCTTGGCAGCCTTTAAATCACATTGTCTTTGATCCTTACCTCTGGGAAGTCAAGTTTTCAGTTGCAGAAGTCAGGCCTTGGATGTTGCATTTGGGGAACTTTAGTGTCTGTGAATAAGGAGATGTGGAAGACACGAACATGTAGCACCCTGTTTGGAGATTAACCCAACTATAGCTGGTTTCTAAATGAAGTTAGAGGAAAGGATCATTTAGATTTGGGGGCTAGGAACCAAACTACACTTTAATCTGATGTTTTCTGGTGAGGATTTTTAGGCAGAAACTTCCTGTGATGCCCGAGCAGGAGGAGGAAGATACTTAGTGTGCTCTGAAATGGAGAGGGAATGTTGAAAGACTTTTTAGGAAGTTCCTAAGGGGCATTTTTTAAAATTTTCCAGACGACTGCAAACACAGGCAACCCAGCACTATCAAGACACAAAGCGTGCCTCACTCTAATGTTAGCTCTGCTCAAATCAGAAAAAGTACCTGCTGGAGCATGTTCTTTTGCAGAGTTCTGTGTTTTCCCAGCTTTCCCATCTTGTCCTCCAGATGCTTGTTGGTCCTTTTCGCCCCCCAGATACATAGCTGAACATACCCACTTTCACAGTGAGCCTTCTCCAGCCGGCGCTGAGCCTGTGTGTGTCTTTAAAGACTTAGCATTCTTGACCAGCGAAGGATATACAGCTGGTAAAGCAGAAGCATATTAAAGGGAATGCGGAAAGCAAAAGCTAGGGATGGTTTTGTCACATTGTAACGTCTGCGAACTGAGGCCTGAGGAGTTCAGAGGGAGGGATGGTCACACCCCTGGCCCAGTTGCTCTACCGTGGGATGATGACTACCATAAGAGGTGGTGTTTATTGACCACCCGTTGTATGCCAGCCACTGTCCTGGGCCTCTCTCATGCATGCCCCTTTGCCCAAAAACTGCAAAAACTGAGAGCCGGAGCTTTGGTCCCTGCCTAAGGTCACACGGGGCTGACTCCAGGCTCTGCCCCCGATGGCTGGGCTGGTTCTCCTGCACTGCATTCAGACTGAGGGGGCTGCCAGCCTCCCCTGAATCTTTGTTTTAAGGAAACATGAACTTCTGGTTTTCTGTCTATACAGACTGAGTATCCCTTATCCGAAATGCTTGGGACTAAAAGTGTTTCGAATTGTGGATTTGTTTGGATTTTGAAATATTTGCATATACATAGTGAAATATCTTGGGGATGGAACCCAAGTCTAAACACAAAATTCATTTATGTTTCATACACACCTTATACACATAGCCTGAAGGTAGTTTTATACACTATTATAAATAATTTTGAGCATGGAACAAAGTTTGTGTACACTAAAGCCTCATAAAGCAAAGATGTCACTACCTCAGCCACCCATTCTGTGGTTGTTTGGCGTCACCGTGATTCCTGTGTTATCAACAGCAATCATATTCTTAAACTTATTCACATGTAAAGTACTTAACAGTAAAAAATATGATACACCATTAATACAGTGAAAAAATGTGTTTGGGGTAACTAAGCAGCCCGTAGCATCGCCTGCGTACCTGTCTCAGCTGTTAGACAATAGCAACAAGAAAGGATTGCAGGTGCTCAGTCTCCACCCACAATGTTGTGTTTTGATTAAGAGGCTACTGTGCATTATATTTTTTCCTTAGGTGAGAAGAAACCTCAGAAGCAGTTGAGGGATCAGGAGGTAGGTTCTCAGGGATGAGGAGGCATTCTGTTAGATGCCTTTTTAAAATGATTCCTCCAGAGTTGTCTGCCTCATTAACAGTGTTCCTTGTCTTAGAAGTCTCTCTTAGATTTTATAAACTGACATGAGTTCTTGTTCCACTATGTGAATGCACACTGACCACTCTAGTCCTTCAGTAAGCCCATCACACATTTTCACCATGTTGCCCATAGGCGCTTTCCTACAGCTCTCTGAGGCTTTATTGTACACAAACTTTGTTTCATGCACAATATTATTTATAATAATGTATCAAACTACCTTCAGGCCATGTGTATAAGGTGTGTATGAAACATAAATGAATTCTGTGTTTAGACTTGGGTCCCATCCCCAAGATATCTCACTATATATATGCAAATATTTCAAAATCCAAATATTTCAAAATCCGTTTCAGCCTTTTCACCATCGATCAATGAATGAACAACTGGCGCCTCATTATCGATGTGAAAAGCTTCTTCGATATGCACTTGTTCCAGTTTACTGCTGCACTCTGACAGTGGTTTTTTTGCCTATGTAAAAAAGTCAGATATCATTCTATTCTCACTTGACATACAGAATCCTTCAAAGTCACTACCGCGTTCATCACCACCACTGAACACAGCCCAAGGCAGCGGGTTGTACCAGACGTACGTGACTGTGTGTTTAGTCACTGTGTTCCCAGCTTGGCAACAGCACATGTGGCATCCTTCACGCTAACTCCTTCTGAAACCCTTCCACACCCACACCTCCGCTCACTGCTGCTAGCGTGCCGTTCAAGTAAACGTTTTTATCTTTACTCTTCATTGATCTAAGAATACCCTGGTAACACCGCTGAATTAATGAAGTCACACTGGGGGAAAGTACATGGTATAAACAATATTTTTGATGAGAATCTCAACTGGAGATGAGCAGAACAGTTGTCAAGAAGCAACAAAATCTTGCAGTTGTCTTCCAGTCCTGCCTCCCTGTGGCGAGCACAAGCCGCTGGCACAAAATGCCTGCACTCGGGAAAGATGTCCTGGTGATCCGCCTTTTGCTAGCAAAATAATGGAGCGGTAAGAAATCTGCTCCTTGAAAGCAGCGAGGACACAAGCTTTTGCTCACACTCGCGCATGCCTGCTGCATGAGCACGTCCCAGCAGTCATCTTGGCCTTGGCGTCCTTCGTTCCTGTGCAGGATGCAGTAGCCAGTCATTTCTGGGGCGATGACACCAAAACAGTGATGTGTCGTCAGCATCATAGACTTGTCCCGGCATCAGATTTTCATCAGTGATGAGCTTGGTATACTCTCAATGAACTTCTCTGCTGCTTTGTGATCAGCGGATGCTTCATCACTACACATCTTTACAAATTTAATGCCATGGTTTTTTTCTTAAATTCCTGCAACCAGCCTGTTGAATATTCCCAGTTCCCTTCGATTTTCAGTTTATCATGACAGATCTTTGCTTGTTTCATGATCAGCCTGCCATTCAGTGTCACGTGTTCACGGCGACACTGACAGATCCAGCGAATCTTCATTTTTAACTCTATGCAGTGTTTTCCTATTTGTCATTAACTTCTGTTCATCACCTTCAGCATAGAATGTCAACAGTTTATCCTTCTGTTTCTTCAGGTCTCGTGTTGTGGCCATGGCAACACCACAGTCTTGGATAAGACGTTTCACGCTTGCGTTGTTGCCCAGGATCTCCAGCCACGTGGGTTTCTGTGTGATGGAGAAACATAGATGCTTCCTCTTTTTCTTATCACTGTTACCCATAGAGAGATCTGCTGGCATTTTTGACATTTTCAACAGTATCTGTATACCACAGAGCAGAGAATAAGCAAAACAGCGAGTGGTGCACATAGGTCTTGGCCCTGTGTGGGGCACCTTGGGGAACCTACAGTAGCACGTGAGCATACCTGTTGTGTGCGGCCTGCACACGTGCCATTTTGTCACCCTGCTGGGTTTGCACAGGGGAATCTGGGTGTTCCTGGAAAGAATATATTGCAATTAAAAGGGGCTGAGAGGGTCTTTTTTCCCTTGGAGACACCGAGTAATCTGTGTGTAGTACATCTGCATTTGACTGCCACCTGTCACAGATGGTCAGGTGTGGAATTTTCCACTTGTGGTGTCACATCAGCACTCAGAAAGTTTCAGATTTTGAAGGATTTTGGATTGGGATGTTGAACCTGTATTTTGCTTGTCTGACTACAGGTGTATGCAAGCCTCGATTTTATCTTTCTGCCACTTGAGCACAGAGGTTGATGCTTCACATACTAATAAGCCTTTCACTCGAGAGACAGTAGCGAAATTCACTGGGGTTGGGTGAGTTGGGCCTCTCTGGGCAGATAAATATCAAAGTTTAGTGTCCACCAAAGAGAGCTGCAGCCATGTGTTGTCTGTGTTGCTGGGTTTTGCTCCAGTTCTTATCATCTTAACTGTGAACCACTGAAACTTCCTGAAGAAAGGACAGCAGGGGACACTCGGCCTACTTGTAGGGCTGTGGGTGCCGCGTCCCTTCCCTCTTCCTATTCACTGGCCGGTTATCAACCTCCTGCCCCAGCCCAAGCATTCAGTTCCGTGTGTCCATGGGTGTTTTGTTTTGGATGCTGGAGGAAACTCAGACACCCTTTCCTAGCGTAATTGTTCTTTTTTTCAAAGAAGAACTGTGCTAGCATAACACCATTGCTACTTAGTAATTTTTTTTAATCTGGTAAAAATGCCAAGTCAGTCAGCAGTGAAAATTCTCTAATCACACTTACCTTCTCACCCCCCAAAAGTACATAAACTCTGAAGCTTTGGCAAACAAACAGGCGTGGTAGGTGACCCTCAGAGGGCGAAGAGCCAGCTGCTGCGAGCCTGTAGCAGCAGACACCCATCTGCCAGGACCTGTGAAAAGCTGGGCTCGACTGTCAAAACCAGCGCCGAGGCATGTGTGCTTGATCAAGACTGAGACAGAATGAACTGGAAAGGAAGTCTCACACCCAGAGAAAGCGTTCGTTCTCACGCCAGGACATCGCTTATGTGACTTAGGACATAGCCCAGCCATCCCAGACCTGAAGGACTGGTCCCACCCCAGGGGCATACGGTCCAAGTCACTGCTCAGCCTCGCTGGCTTTGGTGGGTGGCCCATCAATCCGCGTCTTCTGGATTCCAAACCAAATTCATAGCCCATGGAAGGAAACCTCAGGCTGTGGCCTGACACTCCCACCTAGCCTAGATTCACGCTCCATCAGCTCCAGATTTTGAGTCATGATTTATGAAATCCTCAAGTTGCCAAATGTGGACAGCAGATAGGTTTGTTCCTGCTGGCTAGGTGCAAAGACACAGCCAGTCCTCAGCTGGGCTTGTAGTACTAAAGGCGACAGAAAGGTGATAGTAAAGGTGGCCTTTTCCATCCGTTTAAAGTCATTGAGATCGGCCATGGCATCACGGTGGTGGATAACAGACAGGAGGGTAAAACCACCAACTCCTGATGTCCTAAGTCATCTCCCCCAATGCCAGTGTTCCGTAAATGGCAACGATGGAATAAACATAATAAAAGGTTGCTTCAACCGAAGAATGGAGACACTGCCTACGTCAGACAGGTTTTTCCTTCCTCCTGACACGTGTCCAACCCTGTGCCCCAGCCCCTCTCCCTACAAGGCCTGACGGGAGCTCAAGAAAGCAGGGGAGTAACACTCCCTGCAGAGTGCTCCTACGGAGAGGAGGAATGTGAATTCTGAGAATCGAATGGCAGAATTGCTGTTTCATGTCTGGCAGAAGCCCAGACAGATTACCCAACAGATGACTTGCAAACGATCACAAGATTGCTGTGGTATAAGGACACCAAACTAATCCTGTTGACACAGGATGTCACCAAGACATTTGACAACATCTCATCCCCTTAAGAGATGTGTTGTTTATGTATAGTTATGTGTAATGTGTTGTTGACATGTAGAATGATGATATGAATGGGGTTTGAAACTGGTCGAACTGTTGAGTGACCACTTGAACATGGAGGGAGGCCTCTCGTGAGTTCCTGGCTCTATCTTTGATCTGGCCTGTTTGACCTTTTCATCAATACTAACTTAAATGAAGTCGTAGAGATTTGTTAATCAAATTTGGTCATGATAAAAGTTTGAGGGAGATGATTAACATAGTAGACAACAAAATTAAAATTGAATAATTCGTTTTGATTGGCTAGAAAACAGATGGAATTTAGCAGGGATGTGTATAGTCCTATAGAAAAATCAAGGTAGGATTTAAGAAACCTGGCTTGAGAGCACTTTTTGTGAGAATTCCTGAGTGCTTTAGCAGATCCCTGCTTGACTGGCCACACCAGGATGACACAGCGCACTACACAGGAGCGTGCACACGCTTGTCCACACAACGTGTGCACCCAGTAAATCTTGCTCCCCTGTGATCGTCAAAGCTAAGGGTTGAGATTGGGGGGGGGGGGGTCACTGCCTCCCTGCCCCTCGAGCTGGTCAGACCAAGCGCTTGGTGCTGCACTCGGTCCTGGGCACCGTTGTTTTGAGATGGCGCACGTGGGCACGCACACACACACACACACACACACACACACACACACACACGGCATTGGCCCAGAGAAGCAAATGAATCGAGGAGGTGGGGGAGTGGCCGTCACCCTCAGAGTGCTTCACCTAGGAAAGGGGGCTAGGGTTGCTTTCACCTAGTTCAAAATTAGGACCCACGCCACCCCGGGTGGCAGCTCATGAGAGGCAGACCAGGCTCCGTGTGAGGAGTGACTTTCCGTCTGGACGGCAGAGCAGCCCTCGTGCCCCGCACCCACCTGGCAGTGAGGACAGAGAGCTCAGCTGCGACTGGTGTTCTAGAAATGTGGGTCTTGCCTGGGTGGGAAAAGAAACTGGAAGGTGTCTGCGTTCTCTCCGTGCTGCCCGTCAGCCCAGGGCAGCTGAGTGTGAGTCACCTGTGGGCACCGTAGGTCACACGTGCTGGGCCACCGCCTCCCTCTTGCTCCCCCAGGAGCAGCCCTTCCCAGGGTGCAGGCTGGTCCGTTAGAGGGCACCTGTCGGCGCTTTCTGATCACAGCCACAGTGAGCCCACTGCGTGCAATCACGTACTGAGAGCTGAAATGGAAGTTTCCAGAAGGAACACCCTTACTAGGTGCAATTTTTAATCCTAGTCTTAATCCATTAACGAGATGGATGTTGTCCTCTGTGTGAAAAAACACTGGCTGGAACTCAGCTTCTGAGAAGTGTTCCCTCCATGTCCCTGTTTCCTCTCAACTCTTCCCTAAGGCTCTTTGGGGAAGGAGGGGTCTGAGTGTCCAGCCTCTGGTCACTTCGCTCTGCACCTTTCTTAATCACCTAGGCCCCGCCCATGGCTGCCCCCACACCAGGCATCGCCACGTCTCACCCCCACTCCCACGCACCCCGTGGGGTCCCCTGAAGAGAGGCAGTATTGGGCCTCTTCTCTTTCCACCACGTAGCACCAAGTACTTTGCTTTCTATCAGAAAGAAAAATTAGAAACCATGACTAGGTCTTCAGGTCAGCCTATAAAAGCCTCTTTGGTGCTCACATTGCTGAAAATCTCAACATTTACAAGAGTATCATCTTCTACTATGTTATTGTAAGTACAGTATATTTTAATATAAGCAGAAAAAATAGATTCCTGTGGCTGGCCTAGAACCGTAAATATTTTTATAATACAGTCTTAATCAGGAAAATAGGTACAAACACACTTCAGTAACACTGCCTATTTCACCATTGGACAGTGCCGGTACAAAGAATTACAGGAAACCTCTCTATTCACAGAATCAGGATTTGTGGTCCAAAAAATGTAAGCGTGCCTCTCCCTAGCCCTGGTGGCTTTCCCTGCCTCCCTGGGCTGCTAGCCCAGGCTTAGCCCCTTTGCACCTGGCTGTACCTGCTGCAGAAGCCCGGGCTGCGACGGTGCTCAGCGAACGCAGCAGCTGTCAGAAGGGTCGGAGCACATGTCCCGGCTGTGTGATGCCAAGGGCTGAAAGTGCACTGTCACCCTCGGGCGTAAGACTTGCAGAGTGCAGCTGTGCATGTGCACATGGAAACAGGACTTTCCTGAGTTTCCTCGGGAATCAGACTTGACTAAGGAGTGTGGCCCGGCCGCAAGCTCCGGGCTCCTTGTGCTGTCTGCTCTGAGCCCTGGTCCCAACAGGTCACTTGACCTGCAGCAGCCTTATTTCCTTGTCTATAAAATAAAGGTTGCGGGCCGGGCGCAATGGCTCACACCTGTAATCCTAGCACTCTGGGAGGCTGAGGCGGGCGGATCGCTCAAGGTCAGGAGTTCTAAACCAGCCTGAGCAAGAGCGAGACCCCGTCTCTACTATAAAATAGAAATTAATTGGTCAACAAATATATAGAGGAAAAAACATTAGCCGGGCATGGTGGTGCATGCCTGTAGTCCCAGCTACTTGGGAGGCTGAGGCAGAAGGATTGCTTGAGCCCAGGAGGTTGAGGTTGCTGTGAGCTAGGCTGACACCATGGCACTCACTCTAGTCTGGGCAACAAAGTGAGACTCTGTCTCAAAAAAAAATAAAGATTGCATGAGATAGTGCATACGTATCGGTTACATACAGTAAGTGTTGAAAATTTGCACCTGTGATAATTGTTAAACATCACATTTCACACTGAAATGAAAACTAAGGAGGGGGGAGTGTTTGTTTTCTAATAAGTTTGACCTTTGCCACAAAAGTCAGATAAAATACAGTCTTACCCGGCGGGTAAACGGCAATGTCGTCAGCCTTCTTAGGTGTCTGCTCTGTCTGCTTGCAGGTTGCCCGGCTCATGGAGATGGGGTTTTCCAGAGGTGATGCTTTGGAAGCCCTGAGAGCTTCAAATAATGACCTCAACGTGGCCACCAACTTCCTGCTGCAGCACTGATGGTCTGAGGCCAACACTGGGACCAGCCCAGCTGCTGAATGACAGGGGCATGGCCCTGCCACCAAATCAGCCTGGAGGACCAGGCACCTCCGGCACTGATGTGCTCATGGGGAGAGGGTGGTCCACCCCTGCCCTTCACTCCAAGATCGTTACTGTTATAGTATCAAAATAAGTTTGCCTTTAAATTAGCATGTATTTTCTATCTTTATTTTTTTATTGGGCATTTTCCCTAGTTTGGAGGATCACCACTCATTCCTAATGTGTTGAGAATGCATTACAATTGCAGATTCCTGCCAGCGGTGGAGCGGCACTCCCGACGGGGCATTGCTGCTGTGGCAGTCTCCTTACTGCCACGCGCCGTCCTGCGCACCACCTGGTCATCATCATCAAGACGGGGGGAGCAGGATGTTACTTCGGAAAGGACATGTCAGATCATTCTTGGTGGACTTTGTTCATCTCTTTCTTTTCCTCAAACGTGTTTTCCAATCCCAGTGGCTGGTCAGTGTCCACACTTCAGGGGCTGAGGCAGGAACAGGGAGCTAACTCCCACTCCAGGCTGCTCTGGCCCAGGGCACTTGTCCCAGTTCCTTCTCCCCACACCTATTGAAAAATGATAATCAAGTACTGATTTGAGGTTCTGGAATTCTCCATGAAAATTAACTGAGGTTAATTTGCTCAGAATATCCAGTTAGCCACTCAGGGAGAGGTGAAATGGGACAACGAGAAGGAGCAGCATGCTTCTGGAGCCATGCGGCTGGCTACGGAGCACAGTGTGGGCTCAGCCCTAGAAGAGCGACAGTCCCTTGCTCGCCCCGTCCACGCTGCAGGACTCACAGCCAGTCCCTCTGGCAGCAGCTTCTCCCCGAGCCCTGGGCCTTGCTTGACCCCACATGGAGGAGGCAGAGCAGACCACGGAGGGTGGGTGGACCACCATGAGCACGAGAAGATCCGAAGCAAGTTGACTGTTAGGATGTGAGGAAATTGTGCGACTGTTATGTTCTGCAAAATGAGCAGCAGTGTATCAAATTGATGCAGATTTAGATGTGCGATACTTAATAAAGTTTTTAATGTGTTTTACTTTTTGGTATTTTTCACTGGACTTAATCTGAACAAAATTTTTGTTCTAGACTGTATATTTACCACAAAAAAATTTTTTTTGCCATACTGCTCATCGTTCTTCAGAAGACTTGAGTGCTTTTTTTTTGAAGTGAGTGAAGCACTTTTGTTCCTGTAAGTGGGACCGCCCACGGAACACCCCAGGTCAGTGGCATCACATGCAAAACCCTGGAACCTTGGCTTCACTGAGGCCCTGTTCTTAGGCTGGTGAGGGCCATCGGGCTGCTGGCAAGGGGGGTTGGTGTGACTTTCCGGGAGCCCAGCTGGTCCCAAGCACAGGCCCCTACTTGAATCTGAGTTGTCCCGGGTCAGGTCACAGGAAGAGTTGACAGTAGCACAGACGTCCCCAACCTCATTCACTGAGCAAGGCACAGTCAAGACAGCCTAAGAGCCTGCTGCTTGAGGACATGGGTGTCCAGGGTGTCTAGGCCATGAGGCAAGTGGAAATCCACCCTCAGTACTCCCCTGTGCAAAGACAGGCACAGAACAACTTGTATCCAAAAAAGACACCATCTCCTGTCTTTCTTCTCACCTTCAGACAGCACCCAGCAAGGTACAACCAAACCAGAGGGAAAGTTCTCACGGGAGGGGCGCGGGGCAAATGCCCTGTTAGTAATTACAGGCCTCCATTCAGAATTATTAAGCCCAGCAGTTCTTGTTTGTTTGCTAATCAGGATTCCCTCCTGAGTGTGGTTATGTTTCGTAGATCTTTGTCCTGCCCACAGGAAGCTTAGTGACCCTCTGGTTCAGTCCTGCAGTGTAGAGAGGAGAGGATGGAGGCCCTAAATAGTGGCAAAGCTGGGAGACACCCACAGGTGTTGTCTGAGTCCTTGCAGCCTCTTTCCCAGTTCCTCACAGCTGCCAAGTCCTCACCTTCCCATTGGTGGCCCGAGATTTTCCACCCTTCTCTGCTTTCATAACCACCCTCTGGACCGTGTCACACACAGTATGCCCTCGCTCCCGCCACGTGTCCCTTGCCTTGCTGGCGTTCCCATCGCTGACCCAGTCATGCTTCCTGCAAACACTGACGCAGCTGCAGCCATCCACCGCAGGACTTTGGAGTGTCTGAGAACAGTCACACCTGTCAAGACGCAGGAACTGTTTGAGGCTGACAGCACCCTGGACGGAGGCCACCCCAGACCGAGGCCCGTGCGTGGTGACTCGTGCCAGAGGAGGGCATCAGTGAGCCATTTGGTTTGGTTTCCTAAGGTTCAGAAAAGATCTTTCAGGCTTTTGATTTTGTGCAAGCGGTAACAGATTGGACTTAATTTTCAAGCAAGCGGAATTCTGGGTTGTGAAATGAGAAAAGATGGAAAAATTGTCTATAGCGAACCCTCCTTCTGAAACTAAGGAAAACCTGCCTTCAAAGTCCTGATTCATAAACCTAGGCTGAGTTTGGGATTAGAAAGCTAAAAGTTTTAGGGAAATTGAGCACAAAATTATGAATGCATTCCACTGTCACTTAGAATGTTTTCTGGGTCACTGAGTTTATGTTCCTACAATTGTTCTTGAATGGAAAAGGAAGTATCTAAAACTATAAACTTGAGTTTTATCTTAACCAGACAGTTTGTGATATTTAACTTGTAAGAATCAGAAGAAGGTTATTTTCTTCACGGTTCCCCTAACTGACAGTGTGTTTTCATAAAGGAATGGGCCAAAAAGACAAAAATCGGCTTTCTGGCTCAGACTAAAATTTCGTTTCTGAAACTCAAATCTTACATGTGAGAAAAACTGCCACAATTCTACGAATTTACTAACCTGCTTGATACAGCCCTGTCTCGCGGAGAAACAACCCTAATGGCTGGATTTTGATGGGGCCACTAATACAGTTGGGATGTCAGGCAGACAGGGGTGGTAGGGGAGGTGTCACTAGGTATTGCAAATCACTGAACAGACGCAGGGGTCAGACAGCCAGGTTGGGGGCCCTGCTATGTGATAACAGAGAAAGTCGGATGACTGGGAATGTGGACGGAGGAGAGAGGAGGGCTAACTGTGGAAGCTTGTGGAATTGCAGCATCAGGTGGAGAAAGGCAGCGCGGAGCGGGAGATGCGGGAGGGTGCGCAGGAGGCCGGCGTGGGTGCTGTGGGGCTCGAGGGGACAAGAGCTGGAACATGAGGCCCACCGAGGAAGCAGGGGTGGGAGGAAGAGCAGTGCCCAGGACAGCCTGAGACCCAGGCCCGGAAAGGGGTCCAGAAGAGGGGTTAACAATTCAGTCTTCTAGAACTAGAGGAAGGAGAAGATGAGGGTGAAATAGGAGTGAAGAGGAATAAGCTCATGGCTTAGAGTTTCCAGCTTCTTACTAGAGAAGGAAGGAGGAGGGGCCCAGGTATGCTTGGGAACTCGGGGAGTGTGGATGAAGGTCTCCAAACAAGAGGAAGACACAAGGGATCTATATGGGCCAGAAACAAGGCTTTGGCTGCAGTACTGTGGTCTGCCGAGCCTCTGCCCAGAAGGAATGACACTGAACTGAACTGGGGCTCGCTTGCCCAGCTCCGCAAAGCCAAGCACTGGCCCCAGGATTTGCAGCAAGAGAGAGAAAGGCATTTATTGCATGGAACCAAGCAAGGACAGCCAGCAGCTAATGCTTAAGACCCGAACTCCCCAGTGGCTTAGAAGCCAGGGTTTTTTAATTCAGGGGTATATTTCAGGAAAGCAGAAGTTACAGGCAAAATCATAAATTAGTGTGTGGAGGTTATACATTGGTTTGACCCAAAAAGGTGGGATATATTGAAGCAGGGGCTTAGAGGTCAAAGGTAGATTAAGAGATTCTTTGGTTAGCAGTTGGTTATGGAAGCCAGGCCTGGCCTAAAAACTTGAGGTCAGCAGAAAGGCATGTTAAGGTTTGGCCTGTGGGCAGGACTCTCCAGGCCGTTGGGAAGAAATTTAGAACAAAGAATGGTGGTCAGAGTTCAGTCCTCAGTTCCTCCTATCTGAGGCCTACATGATAGTGGTTGGCATTTTCCATCAGGTGGGGGTCTGGGTTTCTGAAATACAATTCCAGAGCATATGTTAAGATGTTATCTTCTAGTTTCTGTAGGGAACCAAAACACCTATGACTCCGGCTTGCTTGGGAGACAATTGATTTAAGTTACTGCCGTCTTCTGCCCATCAGGTTGCTCACTCACTGTTTCAAGGCGAGCTAGGTACTGCAGTTTCCCTTGAAGAGACTCAAGATGTTTCCATTATTTCCATGCTTGGGGATGCCGGTGCCTGGCAGGGCCCTAAGAGGGGTCCCTGCTCTGTCTCAGGGATGTCAGAGGTCCCAAAGGCTTAGATAAGAATTAGTCCCAAAAACCTATTAATAGCTGGAGCACACAGGTCCCTCGTGGTGTTCTCAGGCCAGCCTACAACTTCAAGAGAAGCCAGTGGTTCTGTGACTTTTCTAGAATGTTCTATCTGAGCTAACCTGGGAGTTTGAGTAGGCTTGGAGTGGGAGGGGAGAAAGAGAAACCCAGGTCGCTAGGGGAGGAGTGAGGGAGAGAGATCTTCAATAGAACTCTACCCAGGCCAAGGCCAGCACATCTGCTTACCTGCAGATCCACTCTGGTCCCCACCCAAACGCAGAAGGACCTTAGGGACCCTGGGAGGCTGTCCCTGAATGGCCAGACCCAGACCCCCCAGGGTCTCTGGCCACTGCAAAATGAAAGAAACAGCAAATGTATTATGTGACCCACAGTCAGTGAAACTGGAGAGAAACCCCAGAATCCCACTCGGCCCAGGCCGTGGGGAACTCTCTTCAGTCTGGCTTCTGTCTTGCCCACACTGTGTAGTGCCCCTGCTGACAAGGCTTCTCCGGGCTGAGCAGGAGATGATCCTCCTGCCTGGACCTCCCAAAGTGCTAGGATTACAGGCGTGAGCCACGGCGCCCAGCCCACACAGTCTTAATACTATTGAACAGCCAACCCATGATGTGACTTTGAAAATGAATACTAAAGATTTCAAAATATTGTCACTGTGCAGCTGCGCTGTGTGGCCTTAGGAAACGCTCCCACCTCACTGGGGAAGCGTCAGGTAGGACAGGGGTGCTGGGCACACACGCCTCCTGCTGTCCTCCCCCTGAAAAAATGTTCGTTTTTAAAAGGGGTGCTCACGAGAGACCTGCCTCCGTCCTCTTCCCAATCCTCACCTCCGCCCTCTTCACTCACCCTTCCCTTCGGGCTCTAAACCGTCACAGTTTCTCCTAGTGAAACAAACAAGCAAAGGCCCCGCTCCAGCCTCCCCTCTGATTCCTCTTTAAAGACGAATTTCGAGAAACGAGTTCTGACCCTTGCTGTCCCTGGCCTCCTGGCTCCCTGGCGCCTGGCGCCTGGCCCTGGTCCTCGATGACCCCTTTGCCCACTTGGGGCTGCTGGCCACGCCCTCGGCCCCCGTGGCTGTCGCAGCAGAGCCTGTCCTGGGTGTCCTGCCACTCCTCAGCCTCTCCTGGCGGGGGTTTCTCAGCCTCTTCCTGCCGCTTAAATGTTGGTGGGACTCAAGGGTCCCACCCAGGCACCTGTGTGATCCAGGCCTTCCTATCTTCTGTGCTCCAATGCGTTGCCATCTTGGGGCCATGCTGACCTTGGAGAGACCGCCGCTCAACCCCAGGGTTTTAGCCAATTCCTCCAGATAGGAAAAGTCACCCAGGGCCAGGTCCCAGATGATCGGGGGCAGCCCCCGTGTGCCAGACCTGCCGAGATGACCCAAACTAGCCAACCGCAGGCCTGCGCCCGGCCCAGCTGGTTCTCTCCCACAGAAACCACAGCAAAGGCCCCCATTCGGCCGGGCCCTGGCGCCCCCTGGTGGCCGTGTGGGGTGGCATGACCCCTCCTCTTGGGAACTGTGAGTAACAACCTGCCTTAAAGCCTTCATCTCCAAACAGCCTCCCTCACCTCTCCCCAGGAAAGCCATCACCTCAGGGCTCTCCCATCTGTACCCCCAATCCCTCTTCTAGGCATCCAGTCTCATGTGTCCTGCGTTACACTGGACACCTCCACACGCCTGTCCCAGGGGCACCAAGCCCACTCCTTCCACCCCCAGACTGCATCTGACCTGTATTTCCTATCTCAGGAAATGACACCATCAATCCAGCCACCCAGCCCCACACTGGGAGGGGACCCACCCTAGATTTTCCCTAACCTCTTCTCCTACGTCAGTCGGTCGCCACTAGGCACTTACACCATTGCACGGTACGTCGTGACTGTCTGATTATAATTCTGTGTGTCCCTCACTGGTGCACGTGAGCCACAAGGCTACAGAGGGTGCCTGCCTGACTCCCGCCATATCCCCTGCACCCAGGACCACACCTGGAGAAGGTAGGCATGCGTGTGGAGGGTGAGGATTGGCCTAGAGACAAAATTGTAAGTTACTGGAGACAAGGAGTGTCCCTGGACCGCCCTTTCCGCGTGTGTCCTGTCTCTGAGCTACCGCCTGTTTCAGGGGGAGCAGCCCTGTGCACGTGGGACTGAGCTGACCAGTGGGGCTGGGACGCCATGTCCTGCCTCATCAGTTTCAAGCATTTTACACCTTATGTGCGACCTACCAACGGGAATCGTGTCAGGCACCGGCAAACACACACACACACACGAACACGCACACGCACAGGGCTCCTCGTTCCCCTAGGACCACCCACCCCTGGTGCTTGTCCCCTCGCAGGGCTACAAGAGGCAACAGGGCATATGCTAGGGCACCATGTGATCAAGGGATCTGAGCCCCTGAAGGTGTGGTAGGCCTTTGGCATTAGGAAGTGGAACTTTCCAGATTTCAACAATCACAGAGGAACCAGGGTGTCCAGGTCAGGAGGTATTGGCGTGACCTGACCCATGCACATGGGGTGCCTGAGGGTGCCTGTCCCCCAGCCTGGCTGCCCACGGCCATCACACGCCAGAGGAACTTCTTGGTCTCTGTGCCTGTCCCACATGCAGTCACCTGGTGAAGTGAGAAAGATAACTGTGGTGAAAGCTGGACAGTGGTTACCCGTGGTTTCCAGCAGTGTCCAGGAAACGGCGACTCTCGGTGGAAACGAGCTTTCTGAAGAAAGCCAAGAGCCTGTAGGAACATCTGTGTGACTGTGAACTTGATTTATGAAACTCTCTGTTCTTCCTCCTTAAAATATCAAGTCATTAAAATTCTTAGACGTCATGACGCGACCCTCCAGCCAAGCAAAACCCCGGGTACCTCTGCTGGTCAGACACCATTGTGCACCCCAGGGAATGGGATTCAGGGCTCATTGCTGGGGGGCCCTGCCCCTCGGGGGCCCCCCTTGGCCTCCACCTTTCTCTGCACTGAGCTCGCACAGGCAGGATGAGCAGACCCTTAGAAGTGATCATTTTGATGCCTCCATTTGGACGTGGGATTATTTTTATTGGGCCTGAAAAGCAAACCATGCAGTTAAACTTTTTTCAAACCAGGTAATGTTCAAAACACCCTCTCTTACTCCTCTTCCAAGCCTCACTTTTGCAGTGGGCCCGAGGCAGTGCAGGGGCTTGGAGGTTGGTCCGGGACCAGAAGAGACTCAGAGCAGAGGGTGGCTGGAAAGAGGGGTGTGTTTTTCATAAACGAATGACCAGTTTTAGTTACTCTGTGCCGATCCTACTCTTAGGTTACTATGATCTACAAACAAAAACGATCTCATTAAAAAGTAATTTTTCAAGGAAGCATGCAGATAACTAGTTAATTTGAGTGATTAGGTGAGACACGATGAATGTTTGAAGTGAGCAAAGGAAAACTCACCACCCCACGCCACACTGTTCTCGTTAATCTTCCCGACTGCCCAGCCTCCAAAACCAAGCTCAGTGACAGTCTGCCCGAACCCACTTCCCTGCTGATAATTCCTATTTCTGTCCATGTTCCCGTAGACGGCTGACCTTGAAGTCATCTGTGATGAGGAATTTTATATGCCAACGTGCCTGGGCTGTGGTGCCCAGTTGTTTGGTCAGGCACCAGTGTAGACGTCATGGTGAGGGTGTTCTTTAGATGAGGGTGACATTTAGATCAGTAGCCTTTGAGTAGAGGACTCTCCATAAGTGGGAAAGGGGGCCTTCATCCCATCAGTTAATTTAGGCCTTAAGAACAAAGACTGAGGTTTCGAGAAGAAGAATCAATCCTGCTGCAAGCCTGCAACATGGAAATCCTGCCCGGGGTTTCCAGAGAGCTTTGCCAGTGTTATTAACGTGGTCACTATCCAGTGCTGGGTATAATCCCTCACTTTAGTTTTCCTATAAAACCCCACAACTCTTGATTTCACCTTCAAAATGTCTCTCAAGCCCAGGTATGGTGGCTCAGGCCTGTAATCCCAACACTTTGGGAGGCCTAAGCAGGAAGATCACAGGAGGTCAGGAGTTCAAGACCAGCCTGAGCAACACAGCGAGACCCCATCTCTACTAAAAATAGAAAAATTAACCAGGTGTCCTGGCACACGCCTGTAGTCCCAACTACTCGGGAGGCTGAGGCAGGAGGAGCACTTGAGCCCAGGAGTTGGAGGTTGCAGTGAGCCATGATGACACCACTGCACTCCAGCCATTATTTTCTCTAGAAAATATCTCAGATCTCCTCCTTCTTTTAGCGTTAAGTTTCTCAACATGTGCTGCACATCAGAATCACTGGGGACCTTTGGGAAATCCCCACGCCCTGGCCACACCACAGGCCAATTACATCCGAACCGCTAGGATTCGGCCTAGGCAGGCGTTGGGATTTTAGAAAGTTCCCCAGATGGGTCCAATATACAGCCAAAGTCAAGGCCCAAAGGTGGCGATGACGCCAAGAAGGACTCGAGCCTGCCGCACCTGGCCTTCGTGTTTCCCACAGCCTGGCTCCGGGCCAGGGGCCAGCGGCGTCGGCACCCCTGTCTCGGGTTACAAATGCAGACTCTCAGGCCCCCTCCCAGACGGACTGGAGTAGACTCTGCTTCTTACCACAGCCCAGGAGGTGCCTGCGTGTGCACATGACAGCCGAGAAACTTTCCAAGGGCGCACCCCGAATGACACAGGCCCAAGGTGAGCGAGCTCTGTGGAAACCAGGGGGCAGTGAGTGGGCTGACCCTGGTCACGCTGCCCGGCTCTGCTGTCTCCTCACGGGGTGACCTTGCTGTCTCAGTTTCATCACCTGTTGAGTGGCGATAATAGCGGTGCCCACACACGAGACGCACAGAAAGGTGTTCCTGTGAGTGGCTTAGCAAGGGGCCTGGAACATCGAAAGCGCTCAGTAAACGGGGGTGCTGTCCCCAGCCGCAGCAGCGGAACCGCACCACCCGGCACGTAGCAGGGGCTCCACAGACAGGGGCATCGGGACGTCCTGACGGGCTCAGTTCAGCCAAACGTTCCCCTCAGCTGGACGAAGCTTCAGACAGGCGTAGCCCTGACTCTCGGCCCTCACCCCTCTTTTCTTTCTTTCTTTCTTTTATTTTATTTTTCCTTTTATTTCATCATATTATGGGGGTACAAATATTGTTAGGGTTACATATGTTGCCCCTGCCATTCCTCCCCCACCCTCGCCTTACCAAAACATCAAGGGTGTCCTACCCCCAGGTGGTGCACATCGCATCTATTTTGTAAGTATATATCCTTCCCCTCCTCCCCTCTCCCATCTGCCCACCACCCGATAAAAGGGTTTTTTTTCCCTTTTTTTGACCTTTGGGTTACATTGTATATCTTTGCCTTTCCCTTGGAAGGGTTAGAGGTATTCCCTTCCCCACCCCATGTTCACCACGACCCTAGGATGTGTATCTCCCCCTCCCCCAAACCCTGGTGGGCACTATCACCATTTGAGCGCCATAGTTTTAATCAGTCAGTACCAATTTGATGGTGAGTAGATGTGGAGCCAGTTTTCTTGATCTTGTGTCGCCTCACTTTGGATAACGGGCTTAAGCTTAACGCAGGATAGCATAAACAGTGCTAGCTCACTGTCATTTCTTACAATTAAGTAGTATTCCATTGTGAGCATATACCAAATTTTAATTATCCACTCATGAATTGAAGGACACTTGGGTTGTTTCCATGATCTTGCAATAGTGAATTGTGCTGCCATAAACATTTGACACTCTCCCCCCCCTTTTTTTTTTATTTTAGTGTATTATGGGAGTACAAGTGTTAAGGTTACATATATTGCCCATGCTCCCCTGCCCCTTTGAGTAAGAGCTTCAAGCGTATCCACCCCCCAAATGTTGCACATCTTACTCGTTCGGTTGTATACACCCATCCCCTCCTCCCTTCTCCCCCCTCCCACTCTCCCGACACCCGATAAATGTTACTCCTATATGTCCACTTAGGTGTTGATCCCTTAATACCAATTTGCTGGTGAGTACATATGGTGCTGGTTTTTCCATTCTTGAGATACTTCACTTAGTAGAATGGACACCCCCCCTTTTCTTAACACATTTCCTTTGGGAAACCTGCAATTTTAATTCTTTCTTTGCCATTTGGAGACCTAAATCTTCTCCCAGCTTCCTGCCAGTTGTACAAAATAGGGGTGTCCTTCTCAAGCACCTGGGAGCCACCCCTTTGAAATGTACTCAGCACGGAAGGCAGCACCCCAAAATCCCAGCCCCTGCAGCAGGGCAGGCACCTGGCTCCACGTTGCAGAACTACCTCATGTCATAAAGATATGGGAAGTTCATTTCGCCAGTTGGCAAACACAGATGGACTCGGCCTTCCCTCCCATCATCCAGGACATTCCCACTGGCTTACTCGCAGCACTGAGAGACCCTCCACCTGCTTCTGCAGAAGTGAGTTCCCGCTGAGTTCCGGCCCCTCTGCCTTGTTGCAACAGCCCCGGATAAAGTCTCCCTGCCTGTTTAATATCGTCTGCTGCAATTGTTGCTTTGGTGCATCCTGCCCTCGGAATCTTCTACTCAGATCTTCTATGGCTGCAGACCTCGGTTGGTCCTTAGAACAGGGCTGGTTGACCTCACCTCCTAATCTCAAAGAGTGTCAGGATCAGGAACCTCGTCTGCGGTGGAGGCACCGATGATGGCCCGGGCGGGAGGGTCTGAATCTGGGCGACCAGCCTGCCGGGCAGGGCTGGAGTGGCAGCGTTCTGGTCCGAGGTCCACTGGGCTGGTGGAGCCCCGGCGGGAGGTTGGGGTGAGTCCGGGCATGAGTCTGTGACCTCCTCCTCTCCACGACATCTCTCCTGGCTCCTCCTCATCTGCCTTCACCTCCTCTGTCTCAACCCTGCTCCCTCCCACAGTTGAAGCGGAACCCCACACACACCTGGCCAAAGTCCACAAAACCCAAACCTCACTGGTGTCCAGCTCTTCCCTCCTTCCATGTCCACTCAGGCCTTGAAGTCCACCCAGAGTGACTGGGAGACCCCTCCTGCTGACCCGGCCCAGCAGCAGCAGCCAGCCCTGTGCGAGCACAGCCAGGGGCCCGGGACCTGCCCAGGGCCACCCCGCCCCACCCGCACCGACCAGCCCCTTCCGTGATGGGGCCGGGCACTGAGCCCCTCTCCAGGGCTGTGAACTTACAGGGAAGATTTAGGGGTGACAGCAGGAGGGGGCACAGCCACCTCATTCGAGGAGAAGCTACAATTCGCCTCTTTGCCATTTCTGCCAACTGGTTCCAGCCTCTCTCCCTGCTCCCCAGTGACTCCCCCAAACCCTCCGGCTTCCGGCAGAGAGACGCGGCCCTCAGGCCCCAACCCAGCCAGCACCCCCTCTGCACACCTCAGCCTCCCCGAGACCTTCTCAGACCTCCACCCCAGCCCCACTGCTGGCCCCGCAGGCCTCGGCTCTCTGCGGGAATCTGTGAGGAGCTTCCAAAGATGCCTGTGCCGGAATCCCGCTCCTAGAGACTCTGATGGAGTCAGCCTCCGCCAGTGGCTCTCAAACCTAAGCAGGAGCAGGGTCGTGCAGAGGCCTTGCCAGAGCCCCGGCCGGCTGGCTGAGCAGGCCTGGGAGGGCCCCAAAGTCCCTGCTCCTCACAAGCCCCCAGACCGCACTGTGAGAACCACTGCCCCAGCCCTGGGTGTGGCCTGAGCTTTGGCACCTTTTGGCCCTAGTAATAAAACCAGCGTACGGATCTCCCATGGTGTGAGGGGGGCAGCTCCCTGGAAGCATCCGTGGCCGTGGCCTGTTTTTTCTGTAGTTATAAATGATTCGTGCCACACACGGTGCTTCACGGCATCACCACAATAATTCCATGAGGTCAGCGTGATGGTCCCCTGTACAGATAAAGTTGTTTCCTTTCGCAGATAAGGAAAGTGAGGCACGGGCGTGGGTGCGAGTCCCCAGTGAGCCGGATGTCCCTCCCGGCCCCCTGAGCCCCATGTCCTCGCTCAGAGCCTGCCTGACGGGTGGGCGTCCTGGACCTGCCTGCCCTCCCTGCAGGCCTGACAGGAAAGCCGAACCCCCCTTCCTTCCCCCTCCCCCCGCCCCTCCTCCCCCTAAGCCTGGGCTGTGCCCTCTCTTCCTGCCAGACCTCGGCTCTCAGGCCTCCTTCCTGCTCCCGTGTTGTTCCCTGATGCCATCCGGATACGTCCCCCTCCTTCCTGCTTCCTCACCTCAGAACGCACAGCCCAGCAGCTTAGGTGCTGGGGTCTGTGAGAACCTCTGGAGAGGTTGGCCCAGAAGGGTCTGTAACATCCCGAGGCAGCCAGAGCTGGTGGCCCTGCTGGTGGCCCTGGCTGGGACGGCAGCCTCTGGGCCCCTCCTCCTCACCATCACTGCTGGCCGCCCCGACCCCTCCTCGTGCCTCCCTGCCCTTCGCAAGTGCTCGGTTAGTGCCCGTGTGTTAGGAGCGTGAGCTTGGCCTTTCACCCCGGCCAGGTGTGGAGACCAACTGTTGGGCACCTGTAAGATTTGCTCAACGTGGCCGCCACAGGGACCTTCCAGCTGAGCTCCTTCACACTTGAATTCACAGGGCCCCCAAAGCAGGGTTCCAAATTCTTTGAACCTTCCACCCCTCACCTCCAAGCTGGAAGCGCCGCCCCAGTGGGCTCTGCTCATCGCAGTTCAAGGCTAGGACCTGTCCGACCACAGGGACCCATGACGGCCATGGGGTCTTGTAGGTGACTTTGAGGCTGCGTGTCCTCTCTCACTCTGAGCCCAGTGAAGCCAGAGACCAGAGGCAGAATGGCAGAGAAGGGTGCCCAGACCTCAGTGCGAGCTCCTGAGGGTTTTCCATAGGATGCGGCAAATCCGACTTCATGGGAGAAACCGGCCCCATCTGTTCGAACCAACGGGGTCAGCCGGAGCAGCAACTCCCTGCCTGAGAAGTGCGAGCTGCCCACGGGGGTCAAGAAGAGGCAGCGGCCACAGACGCTCCCTTTAGAACTTGCAGTCTAGCTGTCGGGATGTAAACGGAAAAGACTGTGTTTTCTATACACCAACAACCAATTCTGTTTTGGACATTACTGGGCGTCCTGTAATTTAATTCAATTCCCACACTAACTACTGAGAGTTACACAGACTCCACAGGGTTGGGGGTCTAACTGTCCCCACTCAGACGGGTCCCCCGGTTGCCCACGACTTCTGTCCTAAGTGGCTACACACCGAGGGTTCCCATCATCCCCCCTCTAGGGGGTCTGATGATTTGCTGTCACAGCTCACAGAGCTCAGAGAACACTTTACTTCCTGTGTCCAATTTGTATAAGGGACATCATAAAGGATGCAGAGGAACAACAAGATGAAGAGGCAGGCAGGTCTGGAAGGGTCCCGATCACAGGGGCTTCTGTCCCCATGGAGTTTGGGGTGTGCCGTCCCCCAGGCACATAGATGTCACCGATCCAGAAGCCTTTGGAACTACATCATTTAGGGTTCTCGTGGGGATTCCGTCATGGAGGCATGACTGATCAAATCATTGGCCACCAGTGACCGAACTCTGTCCTCAGCCCATCACCCCTCCCCAGAAGTCAGGGAGCCGGGCCAAAAGTCCTAACCCTCTCATCACAGGGCTGGGTCCTCCTCCAAGGTCCTGGCAAGAGTCACCTCGTTGGCATAAACTCAGGTGTGGCTGGAAGGGCTTATGATGAATACCAATAGCTGCTCCTCTCCCCCTGTCGCACAGAGATTCCCAAGGGTTTAGGAGCTCTATGCCATGGCCAGGGACAAAGACCAAACATGTACTGTGGAATTTTACCCTGCAGAGAATCAAGTGTCCTAAATGCAGCCAGAAATTTCGAGATGCAAGAAGCAGACCATCAGGACTGGGACCAGGACCAGAAGGAGGTCACTGTGGACAGTGGACAGGGAAGTCAGAGGGAAGAGTGAGGGATGTCCAGAGAAAAGGACGCCCCGCTGGAGGGTTGGGGCAAGTGGCTGAGAAAGATATCGGCACCGGCCAGGGTGCCCTCCTGCTCTTTCATGGGGGAGGCACACATGTTATTTCACAAAACACAAAATCACCAAGTGAAAATGCTCCATAAATTGCTTCAGTCTCAAGAAGTTCCAGCACTCTGGGAGGCCGAGGTGGGAGGATTACTCAAGGTCAGGAGTTCGAGATCAGCCTGAGCAAGAGCGAGACCACGTCTCTACTAAAAATAGAAAACATTAGCCAGATGTGGTGGCTAGAGCCTGTAGTCCCAGCTACTCCAGGGGCCACACGACGGCCCTTCCCGCCACTGTCATGGCCTCTCCAGGGGTATCAGGGCACTAGTTCTGTGTGCGCACTCCCCACGTGTCTGACCTTTTCAGAGAAACCCTGGCATTTTAGCCAATGTTAACTCTAAGAATTCACAAGTTATTTGGGCAGAGAGAGAGAGAGACAACATTTCGCCTCCCCAAATTTGAAACACTCTAAATTGTTGGTCTAGTGTTCAGCCAATTCTTTCAGGCTTGTCTGCAGTCACCGGAAAATATTCTTTTCCTAGAAAAAAAACACCACATGCCCCTTCCGAGGCCGAGGAGCACCGCTGCAATTTGTCATGAAACATCAGAGGTGCTTGGTAACGACGCCAACAAAGCCCTGGCTCCCCCGGCCCTCCCGAGCCCCTGTGACTAGCTGTGTGTTCCCCAGTCTGTACGCTTGTCCTTGGAGAGCCCGCATCCCCGACTGTGCAAGCTTCAGGCGCCCCACGCCGGCCCCTCCCTGATACAGTCGCGAGGCAGGTGACACACTAGACCGCATTCTCCACCGCGGACACAGATCCTGGCCTGGTTGATACTTGGCGTTTCCGAGGAAGCTCTTCCTGGGAGGAGGAGGAAGAGGCGACTCTGGGTTTTAAAATGCTGAGGAGCCATTTCCTGTAACACGTGGACTCGAGGAAGTAAATGACGGGGTCAGTACCACAGTTCATGTTCATGAGGGACAGCTCAACCTTAAGGGACAGCTCGAAAGCCCTCTGCTCGGGCAGGACGGCCGGCGGAGCATCTCTCTCTCGCCATGCGCTGATGAGGCTGAGCTGGTAGGGGCCACACGGCCACCAGCACCGCCAGCAGGCAGGCCTTCCAGTGACGACCTTTCCCGCCCGTCAGAGGGTTTTCCCGGGCCGGCCGGCACAGCTTCAGGCTGACCTGCACGTAGCAAAACAGTATGGTCCCCACAGGCCACAGAAGCTCATGGCACAGGCCCACAAGGGGCAGCGCACGGATGTGCTGGACGCTGATGTGCTCTATGCAGGTCACCCTGCCCGCCGTGGCCATGGCCTTGGGGGCCCAGAGCAAGGGCGCCGTCTGCAGCAGCGCCAGGGGCCAGACGGGGCGCAGACCAGCCATGCTTGGCCAGCGCTGCGGGGCTGGGGGCCCCGGTGGGCGCAGACCATGAACCTGAGCGCCGTCAGCCGGCAGACGCCCTCCCCGAAAGGCCAGCTGGAGTCCAGCGCATAGTAGACGATGCTTGCAGGCAAGGCCAAGGTGAACAGCAGGTGGGACGCAGCCAGGTGGACCAGGTAGACATCCGTTTAGTGCATCTCCCTGCCCCTTTGACAGGTGAGGCAAAGGGCGAGGCTGTTCCCCAGGGCGTTGCAGACCAGGAGGGCCTCAGGAGGTGTGGGGGGCGGGAGCTGGTGTTGTGGGGGGCTGCTTGGGCCAGCTGAGCCAGACGCCATCTCACACAGGCCCGAGGGGAGACAAAACACAAAAGTGTTTTGGGGTTACATTCTGCAATGGTAATAATTAATAACGTTGCTGAGGCAACATGCACAGGAAAACCATCCCTCTTTTAAAAAGCGAGCTTTTTGTTGAAGTAGAACATACTATTTCCATTACTATTGCTGTGTAACAAATTACCCCAAAATGTAGCAACTTAAAACTTATTTGATTATGTGTGTGGATTCCGTGGGTCCGGATATGGAAGAGGGCAAGTGGGAATGGCTTTGCCTCAGCAGGGGCCTCAGCAGGGAGGAACTGACAGCCGGGGTTACCCCAGAGCAGGGGCTGGAGGTTGGAATCATCTGGAAGTGTGGATTTCACCCACACGTGTGGTGCTTGATTCCAACGGCCAGCTGGAACCTCGGCTGGGGCTGGTGACTGGAGCACGTGCTCACGGCTTCCTCCCCGAGTGGCTGCCTCTGAGTATTTAGGCTTCTTACGTGGCAGCGTGAGGCACCAAAGGAAAGCGTCCTGGCCAGCAAGACAGAAGCCTCATGTATTAACCATGTCTTTTATTTTCTGTATTTTGTTGTTGTTGTTGTTGTTGTTAGAGACAGGGTCACACTCTGTCACCCAAGCTGGAGTGCAGTGGCTCAATCATAGCTTACTGCAGCCTTGAACTCCTGGGCTCAAGCAATCCTACCACCTCAGTCTCCTGAGTAGCTGGGAGTGCCACCATGCCTGGTTATTTTTCAAATTTTTTTGGAGAGGCAGGATCTCACTGTGTTGCTCAGGCTGGTCTCGAACTCCTGGCCTCAAATGATCCTTCCACCTTGGCCTCTCAAAAGTGCTGGGATTACAGGTGTGAGCCACCACAACAAGCCTAGTTGCCATGTCCTAATGCTTTGATGTCTTAGGGCCTTGCTGACAGAAGTGGCTGCTCCCACCACTGGCCCAGCCTGCAGATGGAAGGGGCGGGTGAAGGAAGGTGGGCACGGGCCGGCTCGATCCTCCATCTGGGCCGGCCCCACACTTCAATCTCTCTCTCTCTCAATTTCTCTCTCTCTCTCTCTCTCTCTCTCTCTCTCTCT